>NC_091314.1:25969993-25992493 GCF_038502225.1 Cherax quadricarinatus
TCCCACCACATGCCTCCCACCACCTGCCTCCCACCACCTGCCTCCCAACACCTGCCTCCCAACACCTGCCTCCACTCAACACCTGCCTCCCAACACCTGCCTCCCAACACCTGCCTCCACTCAACACCTGCCTCCACCCAACACCTGCCTCCCACCACTTGCCTCCCAACACCTGCCTCCCACCCCCTGCCTCCCCCCACCTGCCTCCCACCACCTGCCTCCCACCACCTGCCTCCCACCACCTGCCTCCCACCACCTGCCTCCCAGCACCTGCATCCCACCACCTGCCTCCCACCACCTGCCTCCCAACGCCTGCCTCCCGCCACCTGCCTCCCACCACCTGCCTCCCACCACATGCCTCCCACCACCTGAGTCCCACCACCTGCCTCCAGCCACCTTCTTTCCACCACCTGTCTACCACCACCTCCCTCCCACCACCTGCCTCCCACCACCTGCCTCCCACCACCTGCCTCCCACCACCTGCCTCCCACCACCTGCCTCCCACCACCTGCCTCACCTGCCTCCCACCACCTGCCTCCCACCACCTGCCTCCCACCACCTGCCTCCCACCACCTGCCTCCCACATTCTCCCATCACCTCCCTTCCACCCCCTCCCTCCCACCACCTCCTCCCTCCCAGATTCCTCCCATCATCTCCTCCCTCCCACCACCTCCTCCCTCCCACTTCCTCCCATAACCTCCCTCCCACCCACTACTTTCTCCCTCCCATCACCTCCTCTCTCCCACCACCTCCTTCCTACCGTCGCCTCCTCTCTCCCACCACCTGCCTCCCACCATCTCCTCCCTCTCACCACGTCCTCCCTCCCATCACCTCCCTTCCACCGCCTCCTCCCTCCCACCGCCTCCTCCCTCCCACCGCCTCCTCCCTCCCACCGCCTCCTCCCTCCCACCGCCTCCTCCCTCCCACCGACTCCTCCCTTCCACCTTCCTCCCATCATCTCATCCTTCCCTCCCACTGACTCCTCCCTCCCACCTTCCTCCCATCATCACCTCCCTTCCACCCACTACTTCTTCCCTCCCACTTCCTTCCATAACCTCCCTCCCACCCACTACTTACTCCCTCCCATCACTTCTTCCTCCCACCACCTCCTTCCTTCCATCACCTTTCTCCCACAACCTCCTCCCTCCCACCACCATCCTCAGACCATTTCCTTCCTCCCATTACCTTCCCACCACCCCCTCCCTCCCATTACGTCTCTCCCACCATCTCCTCCCTCCTATTACCCCCTCCCACTACCTCTCGCTGGTATTAAACACGAGCCCCATAACTCGTCTCACTTCCTGGGCTGACATTTACCCTGACGTCCTGCTGACATTATCGTTGACAGCACACCTGCGCCAGCCTCAAGCAAATTTGACGGCCGCTGTTGAGTGCATTGGTGTGCTGTCGAGCAGTGCCAGGTGTGAGCAGTGTCAGGTGTCAGTAATGCCAGGTGTCAGCAATGCCAGGAATCAGCAGTGTCAAGTGTTAGCAGTGTAAGATGTCAACAGCGTTAGGTGTCAGGAACGCCTGGAAACGCCTGGAGGTACTTGACTTGTACTCACTGGAGCGCAGGCGAGAGAGATATATCATAATCTACACCTGTAAGATTCTGGAAGGACTGGTTCCTAATATGCACACAGAAATCACTCCATACGAAAGCAAAAGACTTGGCAGGCGATGCAACATACCCCCGGTGAAAAGTAGGGGCGTCACTGGTACACTAAGAGAAAACGCAATAAGCGTCCGGGGCCAAAGACTGTTCAACAGCCTCCCACCAGCAATAAGGGGCATTACCAGTAGACCCCTGGTTGTCTTCAAGAGGGTGCTGGACAGATACCTACAGACGGTGCCGGATCAGCCGGGCTGTGGTTCGTACGTTGGACTGCGTGCGGCCAGCAGTAACACCCTCGTTGATCAGGTCCTGATCCACCGGGAGACCTGGTCATGGACCGGACCGCGGGGGCGTTGATCCCCGGAATACCCTCCAGGTAGACTCCAGGTAGGTAGGAATGTCAGGTGTTGCCAGTGTAAGGTGTCAGCAGCGTCAGGTGTCAAAAGTGCCAGGTGTTAGCAGTGTAAGACGTCAGCAGTATCAGGTGTCAGCTGTGTTCAGGTGTCAGCAGAGTAAGGTGTCAGCAATGTGAAGTGTCTGTAGTGTTAGGAGGTGGGTCAGTGTCAGGAGGTGGGTCAGTGTCAGGAGGTGGGTCAGTGTCAGGAGGTGGGTCAATATCATGTTGGAGGGGGAATCACTGTCAGCAACCTCGTCTCTTAAAGGCGGTATTCACTGTTGCTAAGATAATCAAACGGGTGACTGTCGACGAGCCTTAAACAGTGATTCTGTGACTGTTTTCTGTCGGTGTTTCACACACCAACAGAAAACAGTCACATAATCACACAATGTTAGCGTCTCATATCAGCGAGAACACCGGAGCTGGGACACCAACCATCACTCCTGCTGCGTCCTGCCAGCTCTGCTGGAGGACGCAAGTTGGTAGACGAATCTGCTGTGTTGTAGGTGACTCTCACTAAAGTACACACTGTGGGCCCTAAGACATCACGTGAACCCAAGACGTGTTGTAACCCAGCTACAGGGCCTCTATGACGATTGTATCTACCTGCTACACCACTTGTTTTGAAGTGGACTAGCCGAGCCCTCGTCACAGTGCTGTGCACGGTACTCTACCTGGCTCAGAGACTCGCTGTACCGTGGAGATAAATGTTATAGAATACCGACACGATAGAAAAAATAAACACAAATGCAGTATAATGCGATCCATCACTGATTACTTTTCGCCCACACAAATCCAACCTACACAACATTCCCTTCCTAACTTTCCACGCTATATACACAAATATTCTCTACCCAGGCAGATCTATTTGTGACTTGATAAAGTCCACTGTGTGGGCGAAACCGCAGTCAATAAAGGATCGCATTATACTGAAGCTGTGTTTATTTTTCCAGTGACCGTACCCCGTGCTAGTGCTGCTCCAGCCATAGTGATGGTAACCCTACAACACTCCAGCGAACTCCGACGTTCCTCGGGGAGCCAGTGACGGGTCATCATCTGGCAAGGATCTGCCAGGACATCATCATCATCATCATCATCATCATCATCATCATCATCATCATCATCATCATCATCATCATCATCATCATCATCATCATCATCATCATCATCATGCCTCAGTTTCACACTGTTCCAGAATATAAAGGTGAACTCTTCTCCAGGCTGAGGAACTGACCACCTCAGAACTACAGTAAGGTTGTATATGAATGGTATACAACACCAACAACATGAAAATTAAGACACACGTGCAACATCTGGGTAACTTTAATGTAGACGTTTCGCCATCCAGTGGCTCAATACAAATTCCAGGACGTAACTTGAAGACAGTAGAACTGTATACAGAAGATGAGGTAATCAGTCCCTCAGTCTTGGAGTTGGTGTGGAGAGCACTGTACATAGTATATAGTATTGCAGTCTTCAAAATATGTCCTGGAATTTGTATTGATAGAGCCACTGGATGGCGAAACGTCTGCAATAAAGATATCCAGATGTTGCACATGTGTCTAATTTTCTTCTTTAAGGTTGATGGACCGACCACGTCATCTTTGCCTCTCCACTGCTTCTGTTGTTTCAATATTTGACTGAAGAAGTCTACTGTGTAGGAGAAATGTTTCGTAATTAAAGACATCTAACTGTTGCGCTCGTGTCTAACTCATGACTAATAAAACTCTAGAACGAAGGATAACCTGATCAAGCTCTATATAGAGCCCAAATTGAACGCCTCTTCTTCGTTAACCCAGAGGACTTGCTCGTCAGGAGTCGCCCTGGAGCTAGGTGACGCCCAGCGTCGCCCTGGAGCTAGGTGACGCCCAGCGTCGCCCTGGAGCTAGGTGACGCCCAGCGTCACCCAGGAGCTAGGTGACGCCTCACCTGCCACCATCAACGAGTCATACAACACCTGCTAATGGTTGGTCTCCGCGTTAAGCACCTGTCTGGCGGCTCTATACCACGGCAGTCTTTAACGACACATTAAATGGACCATTAGACGCGCCCAACAACCCTGTGGTAAGAGGCTGGGGCACGGGGAGGGGGAAGGGGAGGGGTAGGGAGGGGAAGGAAAAGAAAGATGGGGGAGGGGAAAGGGTGCTAGTTCCTCCTAACCTCAACTCTACCCACATCTCTTCCTCAGTGAGCAGGTCACTGTAAACTGATGTTGTTGGTGGTAGTAGTGGCAGTGATGGGGTGGTGGTTATGGTGGTGGCTGGTGGTTGATGGTGGTGGTGGTGGTAGTCGTAGCGGTGGGGTGGTGGAGGTGGTGGTGGTAGAAGGGGTGGGGGCGGTAGTGGTGGTGTGCGTGGTAGTGGTGGCGGTGGTACTGAGGGTGGTGGTGGTGGTGGTGGTGGGGGTGGTAGTGGTGGTAGTGATGGTGGTAGTGATGGTGGTAGTGGTGGTGTGGGTGGTAGTGGTGGTGGTAGTGGTGGTGGGGATGGTAGTGGTGGTGGTAGTGATGGTGGTAGTGGTGGTGTGGGTGGTAGTGGTAGTGGTGGTGGTAGTGGTGGTGGTGGTTGTGGTGGTGGTAGTGGTAATGGTGGTTGTAGTGGTGGTGGTGGAAACGGTAGTGGTGGTTGTAGTGGTGGTGGTAGTGATACCTGGAGGTTACCTGGAGGTTATTCCGGGGATCAACGCCCCCGCGGCCCGGTCCATGACCAGGCCTCCCGATGGATCAGGGCCTGATCAACTAGGCTGTTACTGCTGGCCGCACGTGATGGTGGTAGTGGTGGTGTGGGTGGCAGTGGTGGTGGTAGTGGTGGTGGTTGTGGTGGTGGTTGTGGTGGTGGTAGTGGTAGTGGTGGTTGCAGTGGTGGTGGTAGCGGTAGTGGTGGTGGAAACGGTAGTGGTGGTGGTTGTAGTGGTGGTAGTGGTGGTGGCAGAGGTAATCGTGGTGGTGGTGGTGTTGTGGTAGCGGTAGTTGTGGTGGGGGTGGGGGTGATAGTGGTAATCGTGGTAGTGGTGGTAGTGGTAGTCGTGGTGGTATTGGTAGTGCTAGCCATGGTGGTAGTGGTAGTCGTGGTGGTAGTAGCAGTCGAGGTGATAGTGGTAGTCGTAGTGGTGTTAGTCGTGGTGGTAGTGGAAGTCGTAGTAGTAGCAGTCGTGGTAGTAGTAGTCGTGGTGGTAGTGGTAGTCGTAGTGGTAGCAGTCGTGGTTGTAGTCGTGGCGGTAGTAGCAATCGTGGTGGTAGTAGCAGTCGTGGTGGTAGTGGTAGTCGTGGTGGTTAGTGATAGTCGTGGTGGTAGTAGTAGTCGTGGTGGTAATGGTAGTCGTGGTGGTAGTCGTGGTGGTAATGGTAGTCGTGGTGGTAGCCGTGGTGGTTAGTGATAGTCGTGGTGGTAATGGTAGTCGTGGTGGTAGCCGTGGTGGTTAGTGATAGTCGTGGTGGTAATGGTAGTCGTGGTGGTAGTCGTGGTGGTAGTCATGGTGGTAGTCGTGATGGTAGTCGTGGTGGTAGTCGTGATGGTATTCGTGGTGGTAGTCGTGGTGGTAGTCGTTATGGTAGTCGTGGTGGTAGTCGTGGTGGTAGTCGTGGTGGTAGTCGTGGTGGTAGTCGTGGTGGTAGTCGTGGTGGTAGTCGTGGTGGTAGTCGTGGCAGTAGTCGTGGTGGTAGTCGTGGCAGTAGTCGTGGTGGTAGTCGTGGTGGTAGTCGTGGTGGTAGTCGTGGCAGTAGTCGTGGTGGTAGTCGTGGTGGTAGTCGTGGTGGTAGTCGTGGTGGTAGTCGTGGCAGTAGTCGTGGCGGTAGTCGTGGTGGTAGTCGTGGTGGTAGTCGTGGCAGAAGTCGTGGTGGTAGTCGGGGCAGTAGTGGTGGTAGTCATGGTGGTAGTCGTGGTGGCAGTCGTGGTGGTAGTCGTGGCAGTAGTCGTGGTGGTAGTCGTGGCAGTAGTCGTGGTGGTAGTCGTGGCAGTAGTCGTGGTGGTAGTCGTGGTGGTAGTCGTGGTGGTAGTCGTGTCAGTAGTCGTGGTGGTAGTCGTAGTGGCAGTCGTGGTGGTAGTCGTGGTGGTAGTCTTGGTGGTAGTCGTGGTGGTAGTCGTGGCAGTAGTCGTGGTGGTAGTCGTGGTGGTAGTCGTGGTGGTAGTCGTGGCAGTAGTCGTGGTGGTAGTCGTGGTGGTAGTCGTGGTGGTAGTCGTGGCAGTAGTCGTGGTGGTAGTCGTGGTGGTAGTCGTGGCAGTAGTCGTGGTGGTAGTCGTGGCAGTAGTGGTGGTAGTCGTGGTAGTCGTGGCAGTAGTCGTGGTGGTAGTCGTGGCAGTAGTCGTGGTGGTAGTCGTGGTGGTAGTCGTGGCAGTAGTCGTGGTGGTAGTCGTGGTGGTAGTCGTGGTGGTAGTCGTGGCAGTAGTCGTGGTGGTAGTCGTGGTGGTAGTAGTGGTGGTAGTCATGGTGGTAGTCGTGATGGTAGTCGTGGTGGTAGTCGTGGTGGTAGTCGTGGTGGTAGTCGTTATGGTAGTCGTGGTGGTAGTCGCGATGGTAGTCGTTGTGGTAGTCGTGGTGGTAGTCGTGGTGGTAGTCGTGGTAGTCGTGATGGTAGTCGCGATGGTAGTCGTGGTGGTAGTCGTGGGGGTAGTCGTGGTGGTAGTCGTGGCAGTCGTGATGGTAGTCGTGGTGGTAGTCGTGGTGGTAGTCGTCGTGGTAGTCGTGGTGGTAGTCGTGATGATAGTCGTGGTGGTAGTCGTGGTGGTAGTCGTGGTGGTAGTCGTGATGGTAGTCGTGGTGGTAGTCGTGGTGGTAGTCGTGGTGGTAGTCGTGATGGTAGTCGTGGTGGTAGTCGTGGTGGTAGTCGTGGTGGTAGTCGTGGTGGTAGTGTCTGCTCTTGCTTATTATGGTAATACTCATTATACTGGAATAAGCCAAAGTGAATTTCATATAGCAGTGTGGTGTAGGGAAGAGAGACAGTGAGAATGAGAGAGAGAGAGAGAGAGAGAGAGAGAGAGAGAGAGAGAGAGAGAGAGAGAGAGAGAGAGAGAGAGAGAGAGAGAGAGTGGGAGAGAGAGAGGTGTGCCATTTTCACACGTGTAAGAGACCATCCTGAGAGATGGTTAATTTCCAAGTAACAGTGAGAACAGCTGTGCTGGAAGGAAAATTGTTGAAGGTGTGGTAGCTACTGATCCCACACTGCAGTACTTGACGATATTCTTATCACCTTACTGAAGTCTGCCACCTCACCATGATACATTTCATCACCTTACTGAAGTCTACCACCTCACCATGATACATTTCATCACCTTACTGAAGTCTACCACCTCACCATGATACATTTCATCACCTTACTGAAGTCTACCACCTCACCATGATACATTTCATCACCTTACTGAAGTCTACCACCTCACCATGATACATTCCATCAACTTACTGAAGTCTACCACCTCACCATGATACATTTCATCACCTTACTGAAGTCTACTACCTCACCATGATACAGTCCATCACCTTACTGAAGATACATTTCATCACCTTACTGCCACCTCACCATGATACATTTCATCACCTTACTGAAGTCTGCCACCTCACCATGATACATTTCATCACCTTACTGAAGTCTGCCACCTCACCATGATACATTTCATCACCTTACTGAAGTCTGCCACCTCACCATGATACATTTCATCACCTTACTGAAGTCTGCCACCTCACCATGATACATTTCATCACCTTACTGAAGTCTGCCACCTCACCATGATACATTCCATCACCTTACTGAAGTCTACCACCTCACCATGATACATTCCATCACCTTACTGAAGTCTGCCACCTCACCATGATACATTTCATCACCTTACTGAAGTCTACCACCTCACCATGATACATTCCATCACCTTACTGAAGTCTGCCACCTCACCATGATACATTCCATCACCTTACTGAAGTCTGCCACCTCACCATGATACATTCCATCACCTTACTGAAGTCTGCCACCTCACCATGATACATTCCATCACCTTACTGAAGTCTGCCACCTCACCATGATACATTCCATCACCTTACTGAAGTCTGCCACCTCACCATGATACATTCCATCACCTTACTGAAGTCACCATGATACATTTCATCACCTTACTGAAGTCTGCCACCTCACCATGATACATTCCATCAACTTACTGAAGTCTGCCACCTCACCATGATACATTTCCACCATGATACCATGATACATTTCATCACCTTACTGAAGTCTGCCACCTCACCATGATACATTCCATCATACTCATCACTGAAGTCTACTACCTCACCATGATACATTTCATCACCTTACTGAAGTCTGCCACCTCACCATGATACATTTCATCACCTTACTGAATTCACCATGATACATCATCACTTACTGCCACCTCACCAGATACATTCCATCAACTTACTGAAGTCTACCACCTCACCATGATACATTTCATCACCTTACTGAAGTCTACTACCTCACCATGATACATTCCATCACCTTACTGAAGTCTACCACCTCACCATGATACATTCCATCAACTTACTGAAGTCTACCACCTCACCATGATACATTTCATCACCTTACTGAAGTCTGCCACCTCACCATGATACATTCCATCAACTTACTGAAGTCTACCACCTCACCATGATACATTCCATCACCTTACTGAAGTCTGCCACCTCACCATGATACATTCCACCACCTCATGTATATAACCCGCCCTGTGTAACGGACTATGATACCGAAAGTTACATTTTTGGTTCCACAATTTACCTACATTAAGAGCACAGTAACACTAAGTTTTCCAGTTACCTCTTAAATAATTTTTTCCTCTTATGCCTTCTGTTCCTCACTCCTCCCCGTTTTCTTTTATCACTTTTCACTCTTCTTTCTTTCTGTTTAGCGTCTAGCTTGATGGATACTCTTGAGTGGTATGTAGCCTAACTATAGTAGTTGCTAACAATCGAGGCATCGGGACTGAGAATGGGAATCATACTAGAAGCTAGACAAGGGTAGTAACGGGTGGTGCTGGGTGAATTAGATGTTACTAGTTGTTGGCTAAACTAGGCGGTACTAGATGTCATCTCAAGTAGGCTGTACAAGGACTCTAGAAGACGCTGGCTGAGAGAGGATCCAGGAGGGTGTAATTGGGAGAGCCTTGTGTCGGTGTTGGTGCCAGTGTAAACTGCTCTAATTACTTGAGTGCCTGGCGTAGCTCAGTAACCACCAGGGGCAGGGAAGGGACAGGACGATGGGAAGAGGGGAGGGAGAGGGCGAGGGGAAGAGGGGAGGAAGGGGCGAGTGACTGGAGAGGAAGGCGGAGGCAGGGAAGATGGGTCTTGAAGAAAAGAGAGAATACAGGAGACAAGGAAGAGAGAACTTGAGAAATGGCACTTGCCAGGAGGCAAGGAAGAACGGACTTGGAAAAGAGTGAGAGACGAAAGGAGGCAGAGGAAGGAGGAGAAAGAGAAGATTCAGACGATGAAACGGAGGGATCAATAAAATAATAAACGAAGGGAATGAAGGCAGAGGAGACGAGGAAAAAAGTAGATATAGGCAGATGAAAGTAATGGGAGGGGAAAAAGGAAAAAGGGATAGGGAGGCAAGTAGTAAGGGGGAAGAAGTAAGGGAGCTAGAGTTAGCCATGAGACGACTACCAAGAATTGTCACTTATATGACGCCACCAGCAAATGTACGTGCACCAGCCAGTAGGTGCACCAGCCAGTAGGTGCACCAGCCAGTAGGTGCACCAGCCAGTAGGTGAACCAGCCAGTAGGTGCACCAACCAGTAGGTGCACCAGCCAGTAGGTGCACCAACCAGTAGGTGCACCAGCCAGTAGGTGCACCAACCAGTAGATGCACCAACCAGTAGGTGCACCAGCCAGTAGGTGCACCAACCAGTAGGTGCACCAACCAGAAGGTGCACCAGCCAGTAGGTGCACCAACCAGTAGGTGCACCAGCCAGTAGGTGCACCAACCAGTAGGTGCACCAGCCAGTAGATGCACTAACCAGTAGGCGCACCAACCAGTAGGTGCACCAACCAGTAGATGCACCAACCAGTAGGTGCACCAGCCAGTAGGTGCACCAACCAGTAGGTGCACCAGCCAGTAGGTGCACCAACCAGTAGGTGCACCAACCAGTAGGTGCACCAGCCAGTAGGTGCACCAGCCAGTAGGTGCACAACCAGTAGGTGCACTAGCCAGCAGGTGCACCAACCAGTAGGTGTACTAGCCAGTAGATGCACCAACCAGTAGGTGCACTAGCCAGTAGGTGCACCAACCAGTAGGTGCACTAGCCAGTAGGTGCACCAACCAGTAGGTGCACTAGCCAGTAGGTGCACCAACCAGTAGATGCACCAACCAGTTGGTGCACCAGCCAGTAGGTGCATCAACCAGTAGGTGCAACAGCCAGTAGGTGCACCAGCCAGTAGGTGCGCCAGCCAGTAGGTGCACCAACCAGTAGGTGCCCCAGCCAGTAGGTGCACCAACCAGTAGGTGCACCAGCCAGTAGGTGCACCAACCAGTAGGTGCACCAACCAGTAGGTGCACTAGCCAGTAGGTGCACCAACCAGTAGGTGCACCAGCCAGTAGGTGCACCAACCAGTAGGTGCACCAACCAGTAGGTGCACCAACCAGTAGGTGCACCAGCCAGTAGGTGCACCAGCCAGTAGGTGCACCAGCCAATAAGTGCACCAACCAGTAGGTGCACCAGCCAGTAGGTGCACCAGCCAGTAGGTGCACCAGCCAGTAGGTGCACCAGCCAGTAGGTGCACCAGCCAGTAGGTGCACCAGCCAGTAGGTGCACCAACCAGTAGGTGCACCAGCCAGTAGGTGCACCAACCAGTAGGTGCACCAACCAGTAGGTGCACCAACCAGTAGGTGCACCAGCCAGTAGGTGCACCAACCAGTAGGTGCACCAGCCAGTAGGTGCACCAGCCAGTAGGTGCACCAACCAGTAGGTGCACCAACCAGTAGGTGCACCAGCCAGTAGGTGCACCAACCAGTAGGTGCACCAGCCAGTAGGTGCACCAGCCAGTAGGTGCACCAACCAGTAGGTGCACCAGCCAGTAGGTGCACCAGCCAGTAGGTGCACCAACCAGTAGGTGCACCAGCCAGTAGGTGCACCAACCAGTAGGTGCACCAACCAGTAGGTGCACCAGCCAGTAGGTGCACCAACCAGTAGGTGCACCAGCCAGTAGGTGCACCAACCAGTAGGTGCACCAGCCAGTATGTGCACCAGCCAGTAGGTGCACCAATCAGTAGGTGCACCAACCAGTAGGTGCACCAGCCAGTAGGAGCACCAACCAGTAGGTGCACCAGCCAGTAGGTGCATGTTGCAACCCCTGAATGGGTTGCAATGTATATTATGTATATTACATGTACATTACCTTTTCATATAATTTTATATTACTTATATTTTCGATAATAGCTAAATCGTGAATATATTGCTTTATATTTTTATTTGACTTAGTTAAATTTTGTTAGGTAGGATGTAACACATATATTATGTGCTCATAGTTCAAGTCTTGATTGTCTAACTACTGTAATTATCGCTCTTTGCTCGTTATTCTGCCGGCTTCTGTTGCTGAGCTGCAGCTGTTCACGGAGCTATCACGTGATAGGGAGGGGGGTGTTCTCATCTCGCTTGAAGTATTCAGTCTGGTCTAGACTCGCTGGGTGATTGGACGTATTCTTGACAAGATGTGCCTAAATCTCCCTTATAGGCCCTTGTTGGAAGATCGTCTCTTGTCTAATTATTGTTAGTTCTGGAGACTCTGTTCACAGAACACTGTATAGACTTAGTGATTTTCGACGTTGTACTGAGGTTGTGTGTCGCATAGACACTCTGAGCAACTCAGGTCCTGAGCTGTAGCTTCTGACCTAACTTGTACTGGTATCTGTGTATTATCACAGTCGGGGATTTTCTTATGCTGAACTTAGATTCAGTAGTATGGGAGTTTTGTGACTTTTGTGGAGGATCTGCTGATGGTCCCTACTTAGTGTCGTTATATTATCTCCTTGTTCCTGATTCTGTGTCGCAGTCGTTTGTTATATTGCTATTGGGCTTAGCATTCTTTTTATTGTTCAAGCAGACTGTTCTGATTGCCAGTTGGTCAAGTAGTTTATTTGAGGACTTTGTCAGTCACTTGTTTAAGTCTAGTCGAGTCTTGAGACATAGCCAACTACTTAGAGCACTGACACACATACACAAACTTACTTGTACATATTTGTAATATCTTATTAAATGTTAATGTACCAGACGGTACTTAAGAATTATAAATGTGATATGTGCTTTCAGCACAATACTATTGTATACGAGAGAAGTGATTAATATTATTTTGATTACTGTGATTAATTTAATTTAATTTGATATACGCCTAGACAACTTAATAAATTTATAAAATTTTAATTTCTCTAGTTAGTAGCCTACCAGTTGTAATCCTGAAGCACTACTGAATCATACTGAATTCTAATGGATAATTGGACAAGGATACTGACTACTTGTTACGAAAACCCAGTAACAGGCTGGATGCTAGAAGGGCAGTCCTTTCTAGGATTCACTGGAGATCTTCAAGCTTTTAGAATCGCGTTTTTTGTAACAGTGCACCAACCAGTAGGTGCACCAGCCAGTAGGTGCACCAACCAGTAGGTGCACCAGCCAGTAGGTGCACCAACCAGTAGGTGCACCAGCCAGTAGTTGCACCAACCAGTAGGTGGACCAGCCAGTAGGTGCACCAACCAGTAGGTGCACCAGTCAGTAGGTGCACCAACCAGTAGGTGCACCAGCCAGTAAGTGCACCAACCAGTAGGTGCACCAGCCAGTAGGTGCACCAACCAGTAGGTGCACCAGCCAGTAGGTGCACCAACCAGTAGGTGCACCAGCCAGTAGGTGCACCAACCTGTAGGTGCACTAACCAGTAAGTTCACCAACCAGTAGGTACACTAGCCAGTATTTGCACCAACCAGTAGGTGTACTAGCCAGTAGGTGCACCAACCTGTAGGTGCACTAGCCAGTAGGTGCACCAACCAGTAGGTGCACCAGCCAGTAGGTGCACCAACCAGTAGGTGCACCAGCCAGTAGGTGCACCAACCAGTAGGTACACTAGCCAGTATTTGCACCAACCAGTAGGTGTACTAGCCAGTAGGTGCACCAACCAGTAGGTGCACCAACCAGTAGGTGCGCCAGCCAGTAGGTGCACCAGCCAGTAGGTGCACCAACCAGTAGGTGCACCAGCCAGTAGGTGCACCAGCCAGTAAGTGCACCAACCAGTAGGTGCACCAGCCAGTATGTGCACCAACCTGTAGGTGCACTAACGAGTAGGTATACCAACCAGTAGGTACACTAGCCAGTAGGTGCACCAACCAGTAGGTGTACTAGCCAGTAGGTGCACCAACCTGTAGGTGCACTAGCCAGTACGTGCACCAACCAGTAGGTAAACTAGCCAGTAGGTGCACTAACCAGTAGGTGCACCAACCAGTAGGTGCACCAGCCAGTAGGTGCACTAGCCAGTAGGTGCACCAACCAGTAGGTGCACCAGCCATTAGGTGCACTAGCCAGTATGTGCACCAACCTGTAGGTGCACTAACCAGTAGGTGCACCAACCAGTAGGTACACTAGCCAGTACGAACACAAGTGGCATCGTACAGGCCTGTAGCACTTGGTCGTAATTAAGCCAGCAAAACAAGGCAATCAGCAGGGCAAGGTAAAGACAGCAAGGACAGTGTAAGGACAGCAAGGACAAGGTAAAGACAGCAAGGACAAGGTAAAGACAGCATGGGTAAAGTGAACACAGTAAGGACAAGGTTAACACAGCAATAGCAAGGTAAACGCAGCAGGGGTCGATTTCTTTGCACATGTATTTCTTCACCAATATTTACAATATGCACAATCTTAATGTATAGTGATATCAGAGTAATAACATTGCATTGAAGAGCCACTCAGAGCCTGAGTGATCACGACCAGTGTCTGTGGCAGTCTGCCACTCAGCCAGGTGGGCAGGTGTGTCATCACCTTGGCTGCAGTAGCCGGTTGCTGCCACCTGATTGGCTGGTTGAACTGGACAATAAACGCAGCAGTAGGGGCCCCAGAACTGCTTCACTCTGAACTGCCAGTTCACTGGTGGAGAGGGCATGCCAGATGGCTGTGTGACGAACGTCGAATAAAATGTAACAAACTAGGTGAATCTAGTATGTACTAGCTGGTGCAAGCACATGCACCAACCAGTACGTTCACCAGCCAGTATGTGCACCAACCAGTATATGTACCAGCCAGTAGGTGAGGTGTGCACTCTATGACATGGGTTGTCACTGATACCTTCTACCTTGCCTCAGAGAACTTCAACATTGTATACCTCCTAAAGACGCACGAGAGTGTAAAAAGATCTTCAGCTAAACATTTCCAGCCCTATGTGGCGTGTTCTGCACTGCTAAGATCGCCTGTTTGCGACTGGCTCACAAACAGTCAAGCTGGGATGGCCCGATTGCTGAAAAGGTGCTTGCCAACATGCTCAGGGCTGCAACATCAGATAGGGAGACTGCCCGTCTGCAGGCTGTGAGCGCATCTCACTCTGGGGACTTCCTCCAAACAGTTCCCATATTGGCAATGGGAACGCGACTCGACCCCAAGACCCTCTGTATTGCAGTGGCTCTGCGCCTTGCTGCCCCAATTGACACAGAATATACGTGTATTTGCGGCGAAGGGCAAGCAGACCAATACGGTCTACATGGTCTTAATTGTTCCAAAACCAAGGGCTGGCATGCAAGACACAACAAGATCAACGACATCATTAAGAGAATCCTTGCTACAGATGGATGCCCAGCCGAGAGAGAGCCCCGATCACTAGCAGCCAACAATACCCACAATCCAGCAAACCGCCCTGAAGGGATCACCATCTATCCTTGGAAGAATGGCAAGGTCTTAGCATGGGACTATACCTGTGTGCCCACACTGGTTGACACCTATATCCATCACAGTGTCGGGCGAGAGGGAGGAGCTGCTGACCACAGGGAGGAGTACAAAATCAGCAAGTACAGGGACATAAGCCAACAGTATCAATTTGTCCCAGTGGGATCAGAGACCTTGGGATCATGGGGAAAAAATGCCACACGTTTCCTTAAAGTATTGGGTTCCAGACTCATCGACACCACCAGGGGCCCAAGGGCAGCCACTTTCAAGTTCCAGCGCCTCAGCCTGGCCATCCAAAGGGGAAATGCTTGCTGCATACTTGGCTCGAGTCCGGCTTCGGAAGAGCTGGAGGAAATTCATGATGTTTAATACATTGTACCATTGTATTCAGGTTTATGTTTTTCTTTAAATGTATTCTGTTTATTAATAAATGATTACATAGAATATAAAATATAGGGGATGGTAGAAGAAAATATTCAAACAGCTCCGGGGAGAACCTTGAGTTTTCCCTGAGGTACGTTTATTGTCTTCTCTGAGGGTGAGTGTCCCCATTCCAGCTATAGAGGTGGTACTTCCATATATATATATATATATATATATATATATATATATATATATATATATATATATATATATATATATATATATATATATATATATATATATATATATATATATATATATATATATATATAAGAACAGAGCAGAGACACGCGGCAACTGACACACCCTTCCCATCATAATTATATAATTAATTAATTACTTTTACCAGTTAGATTACCATTACCATCCTTCCCCTTCCTTCCCCACCATCCCCCTGCCTTCCCCACCATCCCTCTGCCTTCCCCAGGTAATACACTCACTCCCTCCCTCCTTTTTTGACCTAAATGTTTGCAAATTTGCATAATTAATATTTTTTCTTGCAAAAATGATAATGCAATTGGCGGAATTGGCGGTTATTATTATCATTATTGATCCTATTAATCATCATTACTACTACTTTTATGATTATTTCTATTATTAGTAGTATTATTATTATAATTATAGCTATTATTATTATTATAATAATAATGATAATAATAATAATAATAATAATAATAATAATATTATTATTATTATTATTATTATTATTATTATTATTGTTATTATTATTATTATTATTATTATTATTATTATTATTATTGTTATAATTATAATAATAATTATTAATCGTGAATACTGATATAATTATTGTCTCTATGGTCTCCTAGCTATGGCCGGAGTGTTTAAATCTGTCTTATAAAACACCAAACACCAAACACCTGGTGTTTTATATGGGAGTTAAAACAATAATTTCGGAAACCGTCAAATTGTAATGTTTATTTTTGTTAAGAAATGTGTAACAGAAAAATAATGATAGTGATGGTGATGGTAATGGTGATGGTAGTGATGGTGATGGTACTGGTAATGGTGGTGGTAGTGGTGATAGTAGTGATGGTGATGGTAGTGATGATGGTAGTGATGGTGATGGTACTGGTAATGGTGGTGGTAGTGGTGATAGTAGTGATGGTGATGGTAGTGGTGATGGTGGTGGTGATGGCGATGGTAGTGGTGATGGTGATGGTAGTGGTGATGGTGATGGTAGTGGTATTGGTAGTGATGGTGATGGTAGTGGTAATGGTGGTGGTAGTGGTGATGGTGATGGTAGTGGTAATGGTAGTGATGGTAACGGTAGTAGTAATGGTGGTGGTAGTGGTGATGGTGATGGTAGTGGCAATGGTAGTGATGGTGATGGTGATGGTAGTGGTGATGGCGATGGTAGTGGTCATGGTGATGGTAGTGATGGTGGTGGTAGTGGTGATGGTGGTGGTAATGGTGGTGGTAATGGTGGTGGTAGTAGTGATAGTGGTGGTTGTGGTGATGGTGGTGGCAGTGGTGATGGTGATGGTAGTAGTGATGGTAGTGGTCATGGTAATAGTGGTGATGGTGATGATAGTGGTGAAGGCGATGGTAGTAGTCATGGTGATGTAGTGATTATGGTGATGGTAGTGATGATGGTGATGGTAGTGATGATGGCGATGGAAGTGGTAATGGTGGTGGTAGTGGTGATGGGGGTGGTAGTGGTGATGGTGGTGGCAGTGGTGATGGTGATGGTAGTGGTGATGGTAGCGGTGATGGTGTTGGTAGCAGAAGTGTTAATGGTAGTGGTGACAGTCGTGGTGCTTATGACTGGAGGTAGTTGTAATGTTGATTATAGTGTGATGGTTACCATGATGATGATGATGATGATGATGATGATGATGATGATAGTATTGGCAATCACGCCGTGGACAATGGCACCTCTCACTGTCTATCACTGTAGCAACACTGCAAGTGTGTCTCACTGTCTATCACTGTAGCAATACCTCAGGTGTGCCTCACTGTCTATCACTGTAGCAACAATGCAGGTGTGTCTCACTGTCTATCACTGTAGTAACACTGCAAGTGTGTCTCACTGTCTATCACTGTAGCAACAATGCAGGTGTGTCTCACTGTCTATCACTGTAGCAACAATGCAGGTGTGTCTCACTGTCTATCACTGTAGTAACACTGCAAGTGTGTCTCACTGTCTATCACTGTAGCAATACCTCAGGTGTGCCTCACTGTCTATCACTGTAGCAACAATGCAGGTGTGTCTCACTGTCTATCACTGTAGTAACACTGCAAGTGTGTCTCACTGTCTATCACTGTAGCAATACCTCAGGTGTGCCTCACTGTCTATCACTGTAGCGACAATGCAGGTGTGTCTCACTGTCTATCACTGTAGTAACACTGCAGGTGTGTCTCACTGTCTATCACTGTAGCAACACTGCAGGTGTGTCTCACTGTCTATCACTGTAGCAACACTGCAAATGTGTCTTGTTGCAACCCTTGAATGGGTTACAATGTATATGATGTGTATATATATATATATATATATATATATATATATATATATATATATATATATATATATATATATATATATATATATATATATATATAATGTATATTACCTTTTCATATAATTTTATATTGCTTATATTTGCGATAATAGCTAAATCGTAAATATATTGCTTCAGATTATTATTTGTCTTAGTTACTTTTGTTAGGTAGGATGTAACACATATATTATGTGCGCATAGTTCAAGTCTTGATTGTCTAACTACTGTAATTATCGCTCTTTGCTCGTTACTCTGCCGGCTTCTGTTGCTGAGCTGCAGCTGTCCACGGAGCTATCACGTCATAGAGGGGGGGGGGGTTCTCACTTCGCCTGAAGTATTCAGTCTGGTCTAGACTCACTTGGTGGTTGGACGTATTCCTGACAAGTGCCTAACTCTTCCTTATTGGCCCTTGTTGGAAGATCGTCTCTGTAGCTTTATTGTTAGTTCTGGAGACTGTTCACAGAACATTGTACAAACTTAGTGATTCTCGACGTTGTACTGAGGTTGTTTGTCGCACAGACACTCTGAGCAACTCAGGTCCTGAGCTGTAGCTTCTGACCTAATTTGTACTGGTATCTGTGTACTGACACAGTCGGGGATTTTCTTATGCTGAACTTAGATTCAGTAGTATGGGAGTTTTGTGACTTTTGTGGAAGATCAAATGATGGTCCCTACTTAGTGTCGTTATATTATCTCCTTGTTCCTGATTCTGTGTCGCAGTTGCTTGTTATATTGCTATTGGGCTTAGCATTCTTTTTATTATTCAAGCAGACTGTTCTGATTGCCAGTTGGTCAAGAAGTTAGTTTATTTGAGGACTTTGTCAGTCACTTGTTTAAGTTTAGTCGAGTCTTGAGACATAACGAACTACTTAGAGCACTTACAAACATACACACAAAATTACTTGTACATATTTGTAATATCTTATTAAATGTTAATGTACCAGACGGTACTTAAGAATTATAAATGTGATATGTGCTTTCAGCACAACACTACTGTACACGAGAGAAGTGATTATTATTAATTTGTTTGAATTGATTAATTTAATTTAATTTGATGATATACCTCTAGACGATATTAATAAATTTATTAAATTTTAATTTCTCTAGTTAGTAGTCTACCAGTTGTAATCCTGAAGCACTAATAATTCTTAGTGAATTCCAATGGATAATTGGACCAGGATACTGACTACTTGTTACGAAAACCCAGTAACAGGCTGGATGCTAGAAGGGCAGTCCTTTCTAGTATTCACTGGAGATCTCTAAGCTTTTTAGAAACGCGTTTTTTGTAAGTCTCACTGCCTATCACTGTAGCAACGCTGCAGGTGTGTCTCACTGTCTATCACTGTAGCAACGCTGCAAGTGCGTCTCACTGTCTATCACTGTAGCAACACTGCAGGTGTGTCTCACTGTCTATCACTGTGGCAACATTGCAGGTGTGTCTCACTGTCTATCACTGTAGCAATACATCAGGGGTGTCTCACTGTCTATCACTGTAGCAACACTGCAGGTGTGTCTCACTGTCTTTCACTGTAGCAACACTGCATGTGTGTCTCACTATCTATTACTGTAGCAACACTGCAAGTGTGTCTCACTGCCTATCACTGTAGTAACACTGCAGGTATGTCTCACTGTCTATCACTGTAGCAACACTGCAAGTGTGTCTCATTGTCTATCACTGTAGCAACACTGCAAATGTGTCTCACTGTCTATCACTGTAGCAACACTGCAGGTATGTCTCACTGTCTATCACTATAGCAACACTGCAAGTGCGTCTCACTGTCTATCACTGTAGCAACACTGCAGGTGTGTCTCACTGTCTATCACTGCAGCAATACTGCAAGTGTGTCTCACTGTCTATCACTGTAGCAACACTGCAAGTGCGTTTCACTGTCTATCACTGTAGCAACACTGCAGGTATGTCTCACTGTCTATCACTATAGCAACACTGCAAGTGCGTTTCACTGTCTATCACTGTAGCAACACTGCAGGTGTCTCACCGTCTATCACTGTAGCAACACTGCAGGTGTGTCTCACTGTCTATCACTGTAGCAACAATGCAGGTGAGTCTCACTGTCTATCACTGTAACAACACTGCAGGTGTGTCTCACTGTCTATCACTGTAGCAACACTGCAGGTGTGTCTGTCTATCACTGTAGCAACACTGCAAGTGTGTCTCACTGTCTATCACTGCAGCAACACTGCAGGTGTGTCTCACTGTCTATCACTGTAGCAACATTGCAGGTGTGTCTCACTGTCTATCACTGTAGCAACACTGTAAGTGTGTCTCACTGCTGCAACACTGCAGGTGTGTCTCACTGTCTATCACTGTAGCAACACTGCAGGTGTGTCTCATTGTCTTTCACTGTAGCAACACTGCAAATGTGTCTCATTGTCTATCACTGTAGCAACACTGCAGGTGTGTCTCACTGTGTATCACTGTAGCAACACTGCAAGTGCGTCTCACTGTCTATCACTGTAGCAACACTGCAAGTGTGTCTCACTGTCTACCACTGTAGCAACACTGCAAGTGCGTTTCACTGTCTATCACTGTAGCAACACTGCAGGTGTGTCTCACTGTCTATCACTGTAGCAACACCGCAAGTGTGTCTCACTGTCTATCACTGTAGCAATGCCTCAGGTGTGTCTCACTGTCTATCACTGTAGCAACACTGCAAGTGTGTCTCACTATCTATCACTGCAGTAACACTGCAGATGTGTCTCACTGTCTATCACTGTAGCAACACTGCAGGTGTGTCTCACTGTCTATCACTGTAGCAACACTGCAGGTGTGTCTCACTGTCTATCACTGTGGCAACACTGCAGGTGTGTCTCACTGACTATCACTGTAGCAATACCTCAGGTGTGTCTCACTGTCTATCACTGTAGCAACACTGCAGGTGTGTCTCACTGTCTTTCACTGTAGCAACACTGCATGTGTGTCTCACTGTCTATCACTGTAGCAACACTGCAAGTGTGTCTCACTGCCTATCACTGTAGTAACACTGCAGGTGTGTCTCACTGTCTATCACTGTAGCAACACTGCAAGTGTCTCACTGTCTACCACTGTAGCAACACTGCAAGTGCGTTTCACTGTCTATCACTGTAGCAACACTGCATGTGTGTCTCACTGTCTATCACTGCAGCAACACTGCAGGTGTGTCTCACTGTCTATCACTGCAGCAACACTGCAGGTGTGTCTCACTGTCTATCACTGTAGCAACACTGCAAGTGTGTCTCACTGTCTACCACTGTAGCAACACTGCAAGTGCGTTTCACTGTCTATCACTGTAGCAACACCGCAAGTGTGTCTCACTGTCTATCACAGTAGCAACACTGCAAGTGTGTCTCACTGTCTATCACTGCAGCAACACTGCAGGTGTGTCTCACTGTCTATCACTGTAGCAACATTGCAGGTGTGTCTCACTGTCTATCACTGTAGCAACACTGCAAGTGTGTCTCACTGCTGCAACACTGCAGGTGTGTCTCACTGTCTATCACTGTAGCAACACTGCAGGTGTGTCTCATTGTCTTTCACTGTAGCAACACTGCAAATGTGTCTCATTGTCTATCACTGTAGCAACACTGCAGGTGTGTCTCACTGTGTATCACTGTAGCAACACTGCAAGTGCGTCTCACTGTCTATCACTGTAGCAACACTGCAAGTGTGTCTCACTGTCTACCACTGTAGCAACACTGCAAGTGCGTTTCACTGTCTATCACTGTAGCAACACTGCAGGTGTGTCTCACTGTCTATCACTGTAGCAACACCGCAAGTGTGTCTCACTGTCTATCACTGTAGCAATGCCTCAGGTGTGTCTCACTGTCTATCACTGTAGCAACACTGCAAGTGTGTCTCACTATCTATCACTGCAGTAACACTGCAGATGTGTCTCACTGTAGCAACACTGCAGGTGTGTCTCACTGTCTATCACTGTAGCAACACTGCAGGTGTGTCTCACTGTCTATCACTGTGGCAATACCTCAGGTGTGTCTCACTGTCTATCACTGTAGCAATACCTCAGGTGTGTCTCACTGTCTATCACTGTAGCAACACTGCAGGTGTGTCTCACTGTCTTTCACTGTAGCAACACTGCATGTGTGTCTCACTGTCTATCACTGTAGCAACACTGCAAGTGTGTCTCACTGCCTATCACTGTAGTAACACTGCAGGTGTGTCTCACTGTCTATCACTGTAGCAACACTGCAAGTGTGTCTCACTGTCTACCACTGTAGCAACACTGCAAGTGTGTCTCACTGCCTATCACTGTAGTAACACTGCAGGTGTGTCTCACTGTCTACCACTGTAGCAACACTGCAGGTGTGTCTCACTGTCTATCACTGTAGCAACACTGCAAGTGTGTCTCACTGTCTACCACTGTAGCAACACTGCAAGTGCGTTTCACTGTCTATCACTGTAGCAACACTGCAGGTGTGTCTCACTGTCTATCACTGCAGCAACACTGCAGGTGTGTCTCACTGTCTATCACAGTAGCAACACTGCAAGTGTGTCTCACTGTCTATCACTGCAGCAACACTGCAGGTGTGTCTCACTGTCTATCACTGTAGCAACACTGCAGGTGTGTCTCACTGTCTTTCACTGTAGCAACACTGCATGTGTGTCTCACTGTCTATCACTGTAGCAACACTGCAAGTGTGTCTCACTGC
>NC_091314.1:25999993-26004993 GCF_038502225.1 Cherax quadricarinatus
AAAACAAGGAAAACTGGAAATTAGAAGGTTCCACAACTACCGCCACATCTCCATTGGAGAGCAGTAAATACCTGTGATCACTTGGCAAACTTTCCACAGCATCAGAGAGGTGGAAGGTGTGGGAAACAGCGGGGCAGCAGCACATTATAACTTGAAGCGCCATTATTGACACCTGGAAAGACTCTCCCGACGCAAATGAACAACAAAAAGAGGAAACTAATGATAATTCTGGCGGTAAAGAGAAGGAAGAGCAGAGACGGAAGTGTAATGTGTAAGTTAGTGAAGAGTCTGGTTGTTGTAGTTGTTGTTGTTGTTGTTGTTATTGTTGTAGTTGTTGTTGTTATTGTTATTGTTGTTGTTGTTGTTGTTGTTGTTGTTGTTGTTGTTGTTGTTGTTGTTGTTGTTGTTGTTGTTGTTGTTGTTGTTGTTGTTGTTGTTGTTGTTGTTGTTGTTGTTGTTGTTGCTGCTGCTGCTGCTGTTGTTGTTTATGTTAAATATCTTGATTTTATCTTCTAAATACTCAGGACAGCAGATACGTAAAGCTCTCAGGAACATTGTAAGGAAAAGACTCTTTTTGACCCTAGATTCATGATTGGAATAATAATGAATATATGACAACACATTGATGGTCTTCCTGTAAACTGTAAATTTGAATCTTCTATCGATGCTATGGATTAAAACGTCTAAGAAGGGCAGAGCGTTATCTATTTCATGCTCTACTGTGAACTTAATAGAATGTACCAGATCATTAAGCCTAGAGATCACAACATTGATGAGTTCCTACCTAGACTTAATGGTCTGGTACCTTCTATTAACTTCACAGTAGAACATGAAATAGATAACATTCTGCCCTTCCTAGACGTTTTAATCCATCGCATCGACAGAAGATCCAGATTTACAGTTTACAGGAAGACCATCAATGTGTCGTCATATATTCATTATTATTCCAATCATGAATCTAGGGTTAAAAAGAGTCTTTTCCTTACAATGTTCCTTACAGTATTCCCGAGAGCTTTGCATATCTGCTGTCATGAGTATTTAAAAGATGAAATCAACAAAATATTTAACATAGCCACAAAACTGAGATACACCAGGGATTTTGTTGAGAAGGTCCTACTGTTAGGAAGACTTTCTACAAGACTGAACCTAAGGAAACGCCTAACAGGAAAAATGTATTGGTCTTACCATATAACGACAATTTGGTCTGCCTGTGTGAGGCACTAAAAGAACTCAATATAAATCTGACTTTCAAAAACACTGGGACAGTGAAACAGAGATTAATTAAAAACTCACCACCTAATAATGTGGGTGGTGTGTACAAGGTCCCATGTAACCTTTGCCCACTCTCATACATCGGTCAGACAGGTAAACCTCTGGAAACTAGATTATCCCAACACCAGTACTTAGTAAGGATAGGCCAGGTGTCGAATGCGATCTTTAACCATGTCAGCTCTTGCAATCACCCACCGGGGTGGGCTGCTGCCCAAATAATTGTACCCAACAGTTCCATCATGGAAAGAGACATAACTGAGTTCTCCTTCCCGAAACATGATAAGAATGCCGTATATACTCAAATTATGGGCTGTACAAACTCGATAGTTATTTAATGGAGTCTTTCGTGCACAGCCTTAAACAGCAATGCCCCTTATGCCAGGGGATCTCATGATGTTCCGGTTATGTTCGACCTGAGTCTGCAAACTGAACATCATGGTACGCCCATCGTGAACGTCGATATAATATATAACATCTTGCTAAGTCCCTCGCGAATGTCGATAATTAATATACTAATTAGGTCTGCCGTGACCTAACCCACTCAGATACTACTGCATACAGCTATCGTAAGCTACAGGTGCTCTAGGTAGTGTGCTGCAATACAGACTGCAACCTGAGCGATATAACATCAGTAGTAAGGGAGTAGACACTGGGGTTCATTTAGGTATGGGTGCACATGTGCGATCATCCTAGGATGCCCCCCAAAAAATGCAGAGTGACCTATTCAGGTCCTAACCTGTCTAGGTACAGCGGTACAAGTCCCACATAGTTGATTGCAACATGATGATTGCAAGTAGTTTAGTGGTTTATTGAATTAGGCTGTTAGTAATATTATAATGATAATGATAATAGTGAATGACATTGGATAATAGTGAATGACATTGGATAATAATGACAGTAATTGTGTTAAAAGATCAGGAATTGCCTAGATATCAAGGTGAGGCAGAGTGAAAATGAGCCATCAAGGTGAGGCAGAGTGAAAGTGAGCCATCAAGGTGAGGGTGAGTGAAGGTGAGACATCAAGGTGAGGTAGAATGAAGGTGAGGTAGAATGAAAGTGAGACATCAAGGTGAAGGTGAGTGAAGGTGAGACATCAAGGTGAGGTAGAATGAAAGTGAGACATCAAGGTGAGGTAGAATGAAAGTGAGATATCAAGGTGAGGCAGAGTGAAAGTGAGCCATCAAGGTGAGGTAGAGTGAAAGTGAGACATCAAGGTGAAGGTGAGACATCAAGGTAAAGGTGAGACATCAAGGTAAAGTAGAATGAAGGTGAGACATCAAGGTGAGGCAGAGTGCAGGTGAGACATCAAGGTGAGGTAGAGTGAAGGTGAGACATCAAGGTGAAGGTGAGGCATCAAGGTGAGGTAGAATGAAAGTGAGACATCAAGGTGAGGTAGAATGAAAGTGAGACATCAAGGTGAGGCAGAGTGAAGGTGAGACATCAAGGTGAGGTAGTGAAGGTGAGACATCAAGGTGAGGTAGAGTGAAGGTGAGACATCAAGGTGAGGCAGAGTGTAAGTTAGACATCAAGGTGAGGCAGAGTGAAGGTGAGACGTAAAGGTGAGGCAGAGTGAAAGTTAGACATCAAGGTGAGGCAGAGTGAAGGTGAGACATCAAGGTGAGGCAGAGTGCAGGTGAGACATCAAGGTGAGGTAGAGTGAAGGTGAGACAACAAGGTGAAGGTGAGGCATCAAGGTGAGGTAGAATGAAAGTGAGACATCAAGGTGAGGTAGAATGAAAGTGAGACATCAAGGTGAGGCAGAGTGAAGGTGAGACATCAAGGTGAGGCAGAGTGAAGGTGAGACATCAAGGTGAGGCAGAGTGAAGGTGTGACATCAAGGTGAGGCAAAGTGAAGGTGAGACATCAAGGTGAGGCAGAGTGAAGATGAGGCATTAAGGTGAGGCAGAGTGAAGGTGAGACATCAAGGTGAGGCAGAGTGAAGGTGAGACATCAAGATGAGGCAGAGTGAAGGTGAGGCATCAAGGTGAGGTAGTGAAGGTGAGACATCAAGGTGAGGTAGAGTGAAGGTGAGACATCAAGGTGAGGCAGAGTGTAAGTTAGACATCAAGGTGAGGCAGAGTGAAGGTGAGACGTAAAGGTGAGGCAGAGTGAAAGTTAGACATCAAGGTGAGGCAGAGTGAAGGTGAGACATCAAGGTGAGGCAGAGTGAAGGTGAGACATCAAGGTGAGGCAGAGTGAAGGTGAGACATCAAGGTGAGGCAGAGTGAAGGTGAGACATCAAGGTGAGGCAGAGTGAAGGTGTGACATCAAGGTGAGGCAGAGTGAAGGTGAGACATCAAGGTGAGGCAGAGTGAAGATGAGGCATTAAGGTGAGGCAGAGTGAAGGTGAGACATCAAGGTGAGGCAGAGTGAAGGTGAGACATCAAGATGAGGCAGAGTGAAGGTGAGACATCAAGGTGAGGCAGAGTGAAGGTGAGGCAGAGTGAAGTTGAGACATCAAGGTGAGACATCAAGGTGAGACATCAAGGTGAAGCAGAGTGAAGGTGTCAGCTATATTTTTGTGTTCTCGTTTTGGTATTTTCTGTTTTTCTCCTCGACGTGAAGGACGAAGCACAACTCCAAACATATTCAGGAAAGTCAACATGAGTGAGAGTTGTGTGTATGTGTGTGTGTGTGTGTGTGTGTGTGTGTGTGGGGGGGGGGGGGAGAGAGAGAGAGAGAGAGAGAGAGAGAGAGAGAGAGAGAGAGAGAAGAGTGGAACGTATAAGAACGAAGGATGTGGGAAGACAGAGACAAGTGCGTGTGTGTGGAAGAGAGATACAGATGTGTGTGACAGAACACCAAGACATGTGTGCAACAGTTAGGTATCTTTCTTTCCAAAACGTTTCGCCTACACAGTAGACTTCTTCAGTCAAATACAGAGGAAATAAAATACGTCGACAGTTGAAGCAGTGAAGAGGTAATGATAATGTGAGCAATCTACAAACTCTGAAGAAGTAACTACTATCCTATGGATGGTAGTCAGTCAGCTGAGGACTCTGATCAAGCAGGTTGTTCCTGCCTGCGGTCCGCTGTGCTTTACTGATCAGCATACAACACCCATGCATTACTATGTCACCTCACAACACATAAATCACAACACATAAGGAAATAATAATAACAAAATATATTATTCAATCCGCTACCAATAATGAGACGGGATATTTTATTACCCAATAAAAATAAATTCTCTGTGTACTCCCAGATGCGATTACGAGGCTGGAATAATAACCTCGAGTCGCGTATTTCACAGTAATAAAAAAATAAGATGAATAAATTAGTACTGGGAGAATAAATTGTTAATACATTACAAAATAAATGTTTTTTTTAGTGTCAGTATGAATAATTAATCCCTAACGACACTCGGTTTTTTGGGGGGAAAATTGTCTATATAAAAGACGCTTCAGGAATACATTTCAGATATTTTCTAATGCCGGTGAAGCGAAAATTCAATTACATAAGCGGGTAAATACGTGGTTTAATTCACACACATGTGTATTTTGTATACACGAATGTTGAGTGTATTAGTTGTGAACCCCCAGTGTACACACACATACACACACACACACACACACACACACACACACACACAATATACCCTGTCTGTGTCTAACTAACTAACTAACGACTATATCAAACAAATCCTCGTTACCTCACTTTATCACCCTTGTTTGTTTTTACTGATCTTCTCAAACAGCGAAACACGGAATAAAGAAACACCAATAAAA
>NC_091314.1:26009993-26018567 GCF_038502225.1 Cherax quadricarinatus
TAGAAAAAGAAATATACCTAGTTGATGAATCATGTAAGAGGCAGGTGGTCCAGTGATTAGTGCACTGGCCTGTGAGTGACAGCACTCACCTGTCATGGTTTGAACCCAATCCGTTCCGTGATTTGTTTGTAATCATGTTTTTACGACATTGTGAGATGATCCAAACTATGTTGCCTGTGGTGCCTATGAGTAAGGTGAGTCTATGTTGGTTATGGTGCCCATGAGTAAGGTGAGTCTATGTTGGTTGTGGTGCCCATGAGTAAGGTGAGTCTATGTTGGTTGTGGTGCCCATGAGTAAGGTGAGTCTATGTTGGTTGTGGTGCCCATGAGTAAGGTGAGTCTATGTTGGTTATGGTGCCCATGAGTAAGGTGAGTCTATGTTGGTTATGGTGCCCATGAGTAAGGTGAGTCTATGTTGGTTGTGGTGCCCATGAGTAAGGTGAGTCTATGTTGGTTGTGGTGCCCATGAGTAAGGTGAGTCTATGTTGGTTGTGGTGCCCATGAGTAAGGTGAGTCTATGTTGGTTGTGGTGCCCATGAGTAAGGTGAGTCTATGTTGGTTGTGGTGCCCATGAGTAAGGTGAGTCTATGTTGGATGTGGTAACGTTTCGCCACCCATTTGCTCTTTCACTTCAGTAGAAAGATGATATACGATGACAGTAGATGATGAGGTAATCAGTCCCTCACCCTTGTAGGACTATTACACAGAAGACAGATGAACTCTTATATACTGGAGACAGATTAGTTGCAACAATAAAGTGACACCCACTGATAACACTTGCCACTTTCCTAACATGTCCTAGAAACAAGAGACAAAACACCTATTATTTTCTACAGAGTGGAAAACACTTACCACTTTTCTACAAACAAGAGGAAAAACACTTACCACTTTCAGGACCACAGACTCTTGGAATAATCTCCAAGACAGATCTGCAGGAAGGGTCGTCAGCACACAACTGGCGCGCCAGCAAGCAGTTCCTCACACCCACCGCGCCCTCTCCTGTAACCAGACATTATTACTGTTATAACATTCACAGTAACCTACGTGGGACAATTCACAACCCACAAATGTAGGAATACAAATCACAATACTGTACCTGGAACAATTCGCAAGTCACAAACACAGGAAGAGAATTTATAACACTGAAGAATTAGCAATTAACCCACAAACTGAAAAAGAACATTTCGGATGCGACCCTCCTGGCGATTAATAATGGGCAAAGATGGGCCGTAAACCGCCTAATGTATCCTCTGGAAATTGTGCTTTGGTTTATATATATATATATATATATATATATATATATATATATATATATATATATATAAGAGGTGAAGAGCTGCAAGTAAAGCACACAGACACAAGACACGAAATAAGAGTCTCCGTAATATACCGCGTGTTTGATTTAAACCAATACTGCAACTCCATGCAAATAAAGTCCTAAGAATTGAGATCTCTCTTCCAGAAGTTTACAAAACATATTTCCCTTCTGCCACTTGCTTCAGAAATATAGTTTTAAAAGAACATTCATAGGTTAATTTTGTTAAACCCCAGTTTATGTAAAACAAGCCTGTTGATGCGACTCTGTTAATTAACATTCATAATGACTTTCTCACAGCCATTAACAAGTATGACCATAAATAATAACCTAAAATATGTTATATAAATTTTCAAATCAAAGATTGCAAACGAAATTATTCTAGTTAACGAACCTAATTAAATAATTGTTCACAAATTATCAGTTAATTCTAAGTCTGCAGGAAATGTTCTACCTAAGAGACTTTCTGTTGGGTAGTTTATACACGTTAAACACAGTTATTTAGAGATCATGAAACTGAAGTTGAAAATTTCTGGGAATTTTAGATTTTCTAACCAAAAAATAGTTCAAAATTCTGGCAACATGTTGATGCAATCAGCTTGTTTCTATCATATTTCTAAGTATGTTTTTTTTTTAAAATGTAATTTTTATGTTTTTGTTGTCATCAATACGACATGTTGGCAATTAGTGTTTTTATTATTTTTTTACTCCAAAAATTACTACTGTTATGATTGTTTCATTCTAAATACTCAACCTGGCAAGTTCTGTGACGACTAAAGTGAAGAGCACAGAGTTGTTGCTGCTCAGTTGCCTCTGGGTTATCAACAATGATAGGGGCTTGCAACACGCTCACTCTGGGTTATCAACAATGATAGGGGTTTGCAACACGCTCACTCTGGGTTATCAACAATGATAGGGGTTTGCAACACGCTCACTCTGGGTTATCAACAATGATAGGGGGTTGCAACACGCTCACTCTGGGTTATCAACAATGATAGGGGCTTGCAACACGCTCACTCTGGGTTATCAATAATGATAGGGATTTGCAACACGCTCACTCTGGGTTATCAACAGTGATAGGGATTTGCAACACGATCACTCTGGGTTATCAACAGTGATAGGGATTTGCAACACGATCACTCTGGGTTATCAACAGTGATAGGGATTTGCAACACGCTCACTCTGGGTTATCAATAATGATAGGGATTTGCAACACGCTCACTCTGGGTTATCAACAGTGATAGGGATTTGCAACACGATCACTCTGGGTTATCAACAGTGATAGGGATTTGCAACACGCTCACTCTGGGTTATCAATAATGATAGGGATTTGCAACACGCTCACTCTGGGTTATCAATAATGATAGGGATTTGCAACACGCTCACTCTGGGTTATCAATAATGATAGGGATTTGCAACACGCTCACTCTGGGTTATCAACAGTGATAGGGATTTGCAACACGATCACTCTGGGTTATCAACAGTGATAGGGATTTGCAACACGATCACTCTGGGTTATCAACAGTGATAGGGATTTGCAACACGCTCACTCTGGGTTATCAATAATGATAGGGATTTGCAACACGCTCACTCTGGGTTATCAACAGTGATAGGGATTTGCAACACGATCACTCTGGGTTATCAACAGTGATAGGGATTTGCAACACGCTCACTCTGGGTTATCAACAGTGATAGGGATTTGCAACACGATCACTCTGGGTTATCAACAGTGATAGGGGTTTGCAACACGCTCACTCTGGGTTATCAACAATGATAGGGATTTGCAACACGCTCACTCTGGGTTATCAACAATGATAGGGATTTGCAACACGCTCACTCTGGGTTATCAACAATGATAGGGGCTTGCAACACGCTCACTCTGGGTTATCAACAATGATAGGGGTTTGCAACACGCTCACTCTGGGTTATCAACAATGATAGGGGTTTGCAACACGCTCACTCTGGGTTATCAACAGTGATAGGGGTTTGCAACACGCTCACTCTGGGTTATCAACAGTGATAGGGGTTTGCAACACGCTCACTCTGGGTTTTAAATAATGCTTGGGTTTGCAACACGCTCACTCTGGGTTATCAACAATGATAGGGGCTTGCAACACGCTCACTCTGGGTTATCAACAATGATAGGGGTTTGCAACACGCTCACTCTGGGTTATCAACAATGATAGGGGTTTGAAACACGCTCACTCTGGGTTATCAACAATGATAGGGGTTTGCAACACGCTCACTCTGGGTTATCAACAATGATAGGGGTTTGCAACACGCTCACTCTGGGTTATCAACAATGATAGGGGTTTGCAACACGCTCACTCTGGGTTATCAACAATGATATGGATTTGCAACACGCTCACTCTGGGTTATCAATAATGATAGGGATTTGCAACACGCTCACTCTGGGTTATCAACAGTGATAGGGGTTTGCAACACGCTCACTCTGGGTTATCAACAATGATAGGGATTTGCAACACGCTCACTCTGGGTTATCAACAATGATAGGGATTTGCAACACGCTCACTCTGGGTTATAAACAATGATAGGGGTTTGCAACACGCTCACTCTGGGTTATCAACAATGATAGGGGCTTGCAACACGCTCACTCTGGGTTATCAACAATGATAGGGGTTTGCAACACGCTCACTCTGGGTTATCAATAATGATAGGGATTTGCAACACGCTCACTAAGGGTTATCAACAGTGACAGGGGTTTGCAAGACGCTCACTCTGGGTTATCAACAATGATAGGGGTTTGCAACACGCTCACTCTGGGTTATCAACAATGATAGGGGTTTGCAACACGCTCACTCTGGGTTATCAACAATGATAGGGGTTTGCAACACGCTCACTCTGGGTTATCAACAATGATAGGGGGTTGCAACACGCTCACTCTGGGTTATCAACAATGATAGGGGCTTGCAACACGCTCACTCTGGGTTATCAATAATGATAGGGATTTGCAACACGCTCACTCTGGGTTATCAACAGTGATAGGGATTTGCAACACGATCACTCTGGGTTATCAACAGTGATAGGGGTTTGCAACACGCTCACTCTGGGTTATCAACAATGATAGGGATTTGCAACACGCTCACTCTGGGTTATCAACAATGATAGGGATTTGCAACACGCTCACTCTGGGTTATCAACAATGATAGGGGCTTGCAACACGCTCACTCTGGGTTATCAACAATGATAGGGGTTTGCAACACGCTCACTCTGGGTTATCAACAATGATAGGGGTTTGCAACACGCTCACTCTGGGTTATCAACAGTGATAGGGGTTTGCAACACGCTCACTCTGGGTTATCAACAGTGATAGGGGTTTGCAACACGCTCACTCTGGGTTATCAATAATGATAGGGTTTGCAACACGCTCACTCTGGGTTATCAACAATGATAGGGGCTCGCAACACGCTCACTCTGGGTTATCAACAATGATAGGGGTTTGCAACACGCTCACTCTGGGTTATCAACAATGATAGGGGTTTGAAACACGCTCACTCTGGGTTATCAACAATGATAGGGGTTTGCAACACGCTCACTCTGGGTTATCAACAATGATAGGGGTTTGCAACACGCTCACTCTGGGTTATCAACAATGATAGGGGTTTGCAACACGCTCACTCTGGGTTATCAACAATGATATGGATTTGCAACACGCTCACTCTGGGTTATCAATAATGATAGGGATTTGCAACACGCTCACTCTGGGTTATCAACAGTGATAGGGGTTTGCAACACGCTCACTCTGGGTTATCAACAATGATAGGGATTTGCAACACGCTCACTCTGGGTTATCAACAATGATAGGGATTTGCAACACGCTCACTCTGGGTTATAAACAATGATAGGGGTTTGCAACACGCTCACTCTGGGTTATCAACAATGATAGGGGCTTGCAACACGCTCACTCTGGGTTATCAACAATGATAGGGGTTTGCAACACGCTCACTCTGGGTTATCAATAATGATAGGGATTTGCAACACGCTCACTAAGGGTTATCAACAGTGACAGGGGTTTGCAAGACGCTCACTCTGGGTTATCAACAATGATAGGGGTTTGCAACACGCTCACTCTGGGTTATCAACAATGATAGGGATTTGCAACACGCTCACTCTATGTTATCAACAATGATAGGGGTTTGCAACACGCTCACTCTGGGTTATCAACAATGATAGGGGTTTGCAACACGCTCACTCTGGGTTATCAACAATGATAGGGGTTTGCAACACGCTCACTCTGGGTTATCAACAATGATAGGGGTTTGCAACACGCTCACTCTGGGTTATCAACAATGATAGGGGCTTGCAACACGCTCACTCTGGGTTATCAATAATGATAGGGATTTGCAACACGCTCACTCTGGGTTATCAACAATGATAGGGGCTTGCAACACGCTCACTCTGGGTTATCAATAATGATAGGGATTTGCAACACGCTCACTCTGGGTTATCAACAATGATAGGGGCTTGCAACACGCTCACTCTGGGTTATCAACAATGATAGGGGTTTGCAACACGCTCACTCTGGGTTATCAACAATGATAGGGGTTTGCAACACGCTCACTCTGGGTTATCAACAATGATAGGGGTTTGCAACACGCTCACTCTGGGTTATCAATAATGATAGGGATTTGCAACACGCTCACTCTGGGTTATCAACAATGATAGGGGCTTGCAACACGCTCACTCTGGGTTATCAACAATGATAGGGGTTTGCAACACGCTCACTCTGGGTTATCAACAATGATAGGGGTTTGCAACACGCTCACTCTGGGTTATCAACAATGATAGGGGTTTGCAACACGCTCACTCTGGGTTATCAACAATGATAGGGGGTTGCAACACGCTCACTCTGGGTTATCAACAATGATAGGGGCTTGCAACACGCTCACTCTGGGTTATCAACAATGATAGGGATTTGCAACACGCTCACTCTGGGTTATCAACAGTGATAGGGATTTGCAACACGATCACTCTGGGTTATCAACAGTGATAGGGGTTTGCAACACGCTCACTCTGGGTTATCAACAATGATAGGGATTTGCAACACGCTCACTCTGGGTTATCAACAATGATAGGGATTTGCAACACGCTCACTCTGGGTTATCAACAATGATAGGGGCTTGCAACACGCTCACTCTGGGTTATCAACAATGATAGGGGTTTGCAACACGCTCACTCTGGGTTATCAACAATGATAGGGGTTTGAAACACGCTCACTCTGGGTTATCAACAATGATAGGGGTTTGCAACACGCTCACTCTGGGTTATCAACAATGATAGGGGTTTGCAACACGCTCACTCTGGGTTATCAACAATGATAGGGGTTTGCAACACGCTCACTCTGGGTTATCAACAATGATATGGATTTGCAACACGCTCACTCTGGGTTATCAATAATGATAGGGATTTGCAACACGCTCACTCTGGGTTATCAACAGTGATAGGGGTTTGCAACACGCTCACTCTGGGTTATCAACAATGATAGGGATTTGCAACACGCTCACTCTGGGTTATCAACAATGATAGGGATTTGCAACACGCTCACTCTGGGTTATAAACAATGATAGGGGTTTGCAACACGCTCACTCTGGGTTATCAACAATGATAGGGGCTTGCAACACGCTCACTCTGGGTTATCAACAATGATAGGGGTTTGCAACACGCTCACTCTGGGTTATCAATAATGATAGGGATTTGCAACACGCTCACTAAGGGTTATCAACAGTGACAGGGGTTTGCAAGACGCTCACTCTGGGTTATCAACAATGATAGGGGTTTGCAACACGCTCACTCTGGGTTATCAACAATGATAGGGATTTGCAACACGCTCACTCTATGTTATCAACAATGATAGGGGTTTGCAACACGCTCACTCTGGGTTATCAACAATGATAGGGGTTTGCAACACGCTCACTCTGGGTTATCAACAATGATAGGGGTTTGCAACACGCTCACTCTGGGTTATCAACAATGATAGGGGTTTGCAACACGCTCACTCTGGGTTATCAACAATGATAGGGGCTTGCAACACGCTCACTCTGGGTTATCAATAATGATAGGGATTTGCAACACGCTCACTCTGGGTTATCAACAATGATAGGGGCTTGCAACACGCTCACTCTGGGTTATCAATAATGATAGGGGATTTGCAACACGCTCACTCTGGGTTATCAACAATGATAGGGGCTTGCAACACGCTCACTCTGGGTTATCAACAATGATAGGGGTTTGCAACACGCTCACTCTGGGTTATCAACAATGATAGGGGTTTGCAACACGCTCACTCTGGGTTATCAACAATGATAGGGGTTTGCAACACGCTCACTCTGGGTTATCAATAATGATAGGGATTTGCAACACGCTCACTCTGGGTTATCAACAATGATAGGGGCTTGCAACACGCTCACTCTGGGTTATCAACAATGATAGGGGTTTGCAACACGCTCACTCTGGGTTATCAACAATGATAGGGGTTTGCAACACGCTCACTCTGGGTTATCAACAATGATAGGGGTTTGCAACACGCTCACTCTGGGTTATCAACAATGATAGGGGGTTGCAACACGCTCACTCTGGGTTATCAACAATGATAGGGGCTTGCAACACGCTCACTCTGGGTTATCAACAATGATAGGGATTTGCAACACGCTCACTCTGGGTTATCAACAGTGATAGGGATTTGCAACACTATCACTCTGGGTTATCAACAGTGATAGGGGTTTGCAACACGCTCACTCTGGGTTATCAACAATGATAGGGATTTGCAACACTCTCACTCTGGGTTATCAACAATGATAGGGATTTGCAACACGCTCACTCTGGGTTATCAACAATGATAGGGGCTTGCAACACGCTCACTCTGGGTTATCAACAATGATAGGGGTTTGCAACACGCTCACTCTGGGTTATCAACAATGATAGGGGTTTGCAACACGCTCACTCTGGGTTATCAACAGTGATAGGGGTTTGCAACACGCTCACTCTGGGTTATCAACAGTGATAGGGGTTTGCAACACGCTCACTCTGGGTTATCAACAATGATAGGGGTTTGCAACACGCTCACTCTGGGTTATCAACAATGATAGGGGTTTGCAACACGCTCACTCTGGGTTATCAACAATGATAGGGGTTTGCAACACGCTCACTCTGGGTTATCAACAATGATAGGGGGTTGCAACACGCTCACTCTGGGTTATCAACAGTGGTAGGGGGTTGCAACACGCTCACTCTGGGTTATC
>NC_091314.1:26018667-26242419 GCF_038502225.1 Cherax quadricarinatus
CCAGAACTCTCTAAGGGTCAATTCAGTGTCCGAGGTCACTTCAAAGTACAGTGGAACCTCTACTTGCGAGCGTGTCCACGTGCGAGTTTTTCCAAATACTAGCAGTCGATGGGTCGATTTTTTGCTTCCATACGCAAGCAAAATTTCCACAAGTGAGCAGACCTCAAGGCAGGTTCCCTGACACTGGTGAGGGGCTCTTGCTCTTGATCTCGGGAATTGTATCTCATTTGTTTGTTGGTCTATCTTATTGAAACTTGGGCAATGTATGATGGAAAGATGCTTCTTAATGTACACCAAAAATGAAAGAAATCTAAGCATAAATAATGGAGTTCACTTCTCAGCAATTAGCCACCCCTTAGTGGTAATTTCGAATGGTTTTTATGGTTGTATTCTCGTTTTTTTGGTCTCATTTGATAGAATGGAAGATAAATTACAGAAATAGATATGATTTTTATTGTTTTCACGATGAAAAGTACCTTGAAATAGAGCTCAACCTAGGAGAAATGGTCCATTGCTTGGCCGTTTCAGTGTAAACAAATGACGTCACAGTAAATCTTATATTTTTTGTGTGAATAAAAATTACAAATTATTTATATAATAATAATGATACTAATAATAATAATAATAATAATAATAATAATAATAATAATAATAATAATAATAATAATAATAATAATGAAAGAAATCTAAGCATAAATAATGAAGCTCACTTCACAGCAATTAGCCACCCCTTAGTGGTATTTTCGAATGGCTTTTATGGTTGTATTCTCATTTTTTTGGTCTCATTTGATAGAATGGAAGATATATTACAGAAACAGATATGATTTTAATTGCTTTCATGACGAAAAGTGCCTTGAAACTGAGCTCAACCTAGGAGAAATGGTCCACTGCTTGGCTGTTTCAGAGTAAACAAATGATGTCACTGTCCATTCCAATATGCAGTCGTGAATGGGTTGACATATTTATACAATTACTTTTGCAATAAGGAATAACAGTAAATCTTATATTTTTTGTGTGAATAAAAATTACAAATAATTTATATAATAATAATAATAATAATAATGATAATAATATGTATAATAATATGAATAATAACAATATGTATAATAATAATAATAATAATAATAATAATAATAATAATAGTATAATAAAATACAGTGGACCCCCGCATAACGATCACCTCCGAATGCGACCAATTATGTAAGTGTATTTATGTAAGTGCGTTTGTACATGTATGTTTGGGGGTCTGAAATGAACTAATCTACTTCACAATATTCCTTATGGGAACAAATTCGGTCAGTACTGGCACCTGAACATACTTCTGGAGTGAAAAAATATCGTTAACCGGGGGTCCACTGTAATAATAATAATAATAATAGTCACCCTGCCTCGGTGGGAGACGGCCGACTTGTTGAAAAAAAAAAAAATAATAGTATAATACAATAATAATAATTATATGTATAATAATAATAGTAGACAAACTCTCGTCCACCGCCGACACCGCCCATACCACTACATGAATGACATATTGTATTCATTTTAGACTATATATCAGGTTTCTATGTTATTTATATTGTTTATTAAGTCATATTAGATGAAGTGAGATAGATAAATAAGCCGTAGAGTTGATATTAGCGAAATTATTGAAGTACAGAATTCCACTGGAACAGATTAATTGCATTTCAATTAATTTAAATGAGGAAAATTGACTCTGCAAACGAGCAAATCCAGTTGCGAGCAAGGTCATGGAACGGATTAAACTCCCAAGTACAGGTTCCACTGTACCTTTGAAACATTGCTTTAGTGTAAAGTTTTTTGAGGTTAGAAATAACCTGCTGGTCCATGGGCTGGATGAGAGGAGTGGTGTTAGGAGGCAAGAATTTCACTGTTATAAAACTGAAGTCCCATACAATTGATCTTCCAAGTCTGGAGGATGAGCAGGAGCATTGTCCAGTACCAGGAGGCACTTGAGTGCCAATTTATTTTCCAGGAGGTATTTTTCACACTTAGGCCAAACACTTCAAAGACCCAGTCAATGAAAATATGCCTTGTGACCCATGCCTTATTATTAGTTTTCCACATCATACACAATTTACTCTTGATGACATTGTTTTTCTTGAACACTCTGGGAGTTTCAGAGTGATACACCAGTAAAGGCTTCACTTTGAAATCCCCACTAGCATTACCACAGAACAAAAGAGTTAGCCTATCCTTCATATGCTTGTGTCCTGGCAGTGCCTTTTCCTCCTGCATGATGTAGGTCCTCTTTGGCATTTTCTTCCAAAAGAGGCCCGTTTCATCACAATTGAACACTTGTTGGGGGACGAATCCTTCAGCCTCTATGTATTCCTTGAATTCATGCATGAATTCTTCAGCCGCATGTTTGTCTGAACTTGCAGCCTCACCATGCCTTACAATACGGTGTATGCCACTATGCTTCTTGAATCTGTTGAACCAGCCTCTGCTGCTGAAATTCATTAACAGCAGCACTCATTCCAGGCATTTTCTTTACGAGATCCACATGCAACTGCCTTGCCTTTTCACAAATGATCGATTCCACAACACTATCTCCCACTAACTGTTTTTCGTTGATTCACACCAACAACAACTCCACATCTTCAATTGTTTGTGATCTCTGTTTCGTTAGCACATTTACCCCATTTGCAACTTTAGCTTCATTGATTTCTATTTTCTTTGCCAGGATGGAACAGGTTGTGGATTTCGACTTCCCATACATCCTGGCAAGCTCGGCTAAAGGTACGCCACTTTCATATTTTGCTACAATTTCTTTTTTCAATTCTCTAGTGTTTCTCACCTTCTTTACCACCTTTCTTTGGGCCCATGGTGACTTATTTCGTAGTCACACTAAATAGTCAAGCACCAAAAACAATGGATTATTACGAAATGTTTTGGAACGCGCAAAGCAATGCTCACTAGACCAGTGAAAGAGGCAGACTAAGACGCGTATGCACGCACTAGTGGCAGCATTCCCCTGGCGGGCAGACAAGTATGATATGTATGATTTCTGGATCATGGTCCGATATCTGAAACAAAATATCACCCAAAAAGGGGTTCTAAATCCGAAACTTCTTCTATGGTTTACCTGTAGGCTCACCTAAGCTCTGACATGGTCAGGGTTCTGTGGGATGAGTGAGGAAATAAGAAATAGGGTCGGTATTGGAGTAGGGAAGGCCTGGCATTGCTAGGCTAGGTGTTTATGCTTTCCAGGACTCTCCTGTTGCCCGGTGTTTTTTAGAGTGTGTATATAGTGTTATGACAAATACATATATATATATTTTCCTAACTAGGATTTTTGCCTAACCCTCTGTTAACTCTCTGTTAGACAGAGGTCCGCAGCTTTGACGTTATTGTAACGTCCTTGGCTGGTGCTATAGCCTTTATAGACTCCTGCTGCTTTAGTATTGTACATATAGTAGATGTACTGCGCTGGTATTGTCTGGCTAAATCCACAATCATGCACCTTGCATAGGTTTATCTATGATTTCATGCATTAATTCCATGGAAATCATCGTCTTTTTCTTCTCAGCACTGTCCTTTGCATTTATTTTCTTAGGAACCATGGTTAGAAAAGTGAAATTTGGCCAATTGACTGTCAAAATTGTAAGCAAAGCAGGAGAGAACTGCTTTGGCAGTGATGTAAACATGTGTACTGCCATCAGCTGCGCCAACTAGCAGCAGCATTCTGAATAATTATTACGTATGTATTATGTACATTATCATTATTATTATTAATTTAGGTAACTGAAGCTGAAGATAGGGAAGCTGTGATTTCGTGTATAGGGCAAGGAGGAATAACATCTTGTAGGAGTGAGGAAGAGCCAGTTGTGAGTGTGGGGGAAGTTCGTGAGGCAGTAGGTAAAATGAAAGGGGGTAAGGCAGCCGGGATTGATGGGATAAAGATAGAAATGTTAAAAGCAGGTGGGGATATAGTTTTGGAGTGGTTGGTGCAATTATTTAATAAATGTATGGAAGAGGGTAAGGTACCTAGGGATTGGCAGAGAGCATGCATAGTTCCTTTGTATAAAGGCAAAGGGGATAAAAGAGAGTGCAAAAATTATAGGGGGATAAGTCTGTTGAGTGTACCTGGTAAAGTGTATGGTAGAGTTATAATTGAAAGAATTAAGAGTAAGCCGGAGAATAGGATAGCAGATGAACAAGGAGGCTTTAGGAAAGGTAGGGGGTGTGTGGACCAGGTGTTTACAGTGAAACATATAAGTGAACAGTATTTAGATAAGGCTAAAGAGGTCTTTGTGGCATTTATGGATTTGGAAAAGGCGTATGACAGGGTGGATAGGGGGGCAATGTGGCAGATGTTGCAAGTGTATGGTGTAGGAGGTAGGTTACTGAAAGCAGTGAAGAGTTTTTACGAGGATAGTGAGGCTCAAGTTAGAGTATGTAGGAAAGAGGGAAATTTTTTCCCAGTAAAAGTAGGCCTTAGACAAGGATGTGTGATGTCACTGTGGTTGTTTAATATATTTATAGATGGGGTTGTAAGAGAAGTAAATGCGAGGGTCTTGGCAAGAGGCGTGGAGTTAAAAGATAAAGAATCACACACAAAGTGGGAGTTGTCACAGCTGCTCTTTGCTGATGACACTGTGCTCTTGGGAGATTCTGAAGAGAAGTTGCAGAGATTGGTGGATGAATTTGGTAGGGTGTGCAAAAGAAGAAAATTAAAGGTGAATACAGGAAAGAGTAAGGTTATGAGGATAACAAAAAGATTAGGTGATGAAAGATTGAATATCAGATTGGAGGGAGAGAGTATGGAGGAGGTGAACGTATTCAGATATTTGGGAGTGGACGTGTCAGCGGATGGGTCTATGAAAGATGAGGTGAATCATAGAATTGATGAGGGAAAAAGAGTGAGTGGTGCACTTAGGAGTCTGTGGAGACAAAGAACTTTGTCCTTGGAGGCAAAGAGGGGAATGTATGAGAGTATAGTTTTACCAACGCTCTTATATGGGTGTGAAGCGTGGGTGATGAATGTTGCAGCGAGGAGAAGGCTGGAGGCAGTGGAGATGTCATGTCTGAGGGCAATGTGTGGTGTGAATATAATGCAGAGAATTCGTAGTATGGAAGTTAGGAGGAGGTGCGGGATTACCAAAACTGTTGTCCAGAGGGCTGAGGAAGGGTTGTTGAGGTGGTTCGGACATGTAGAGAGAATGGAGCGAAACAGAATGACTTCAAGAGTGTATCAGTCTGTAGTGGAAGGAAGGCGGGGTAGGGGTCGGCCTAGGAAGGGTTGGAGGGAGGGGGTAAAGGAGGTTTTGTGTGCGAGGGGCTTGGACTTCCAGCAGGCATGCATGAGCGTGTTTGATAGGAGTGAATGGAGACAAATGGTTTTTAATACTTGACGTGCTGTTGGAGTGTGAGCAAAGTAACATTTATGAAGGGATTCAGGGAAACCGGCAGGCCGGACTTGAGTCCTGGAGATGGGAAGTACAGTGCCTGCACTCTGAAGGAGGGGTGTTAATGTTGCAGTTTAAAAACTGTAGTGTAAAGCACCCTTCTGGCAAGACAGTGATGGAGTGAATGATGGTGAAAGTTTTTCTTTTTCGGGCCACCCTGCCTTGGTGGGAATCGGCCGGTGTGATAATAAAAAAAAAAATAATAATAAATAACTGAAGCTCTATCGTTATTGTAATAATAATAATAATAATAATAATCATTATTATTTTTATTATCATTATTGATAATTTAGGGAACTGAAGCTCTATTATAATTATTATTTTTATTTTTATTATTATAATTATTATTATTATTATTAATTTAGGGAACTGAAGCTCTATTGTTATTGCAATAATTATTATTATTAACCTTTGAGGGTCGGTCACATACAAGTACATCATTGCAGCCAGGGTTGGTCACGTAGTTGTACACCTAAATTCTAGCACCTTCAAATCTGGTGGAAGAAAGCTGGCAGGCCTACATATGAAAGAATGGGTATGTGTGCACAGTATAAAAAAAATCCTGAAGCACGCTGTTTATGGTGTAAAACAGCAACTTTCTAGTGTATTTTTGTATGGTATTTATAGTTGTATGTATTCTAGTTTCTTTGGTCTCATTTGATAGAATGGAAGATATATTACAGAATTAGAGATGATTTTGATTGGTTTCACGATGACAAGTACCTTGAAATTGAGCTCAAAGTAGCGGAAATGATTGATTTTTCCTGATGTTCAAGAGTAAACAAATCAAGTCATGTGTCCAATACACATCAACTGGCGAGTCTGATATTCTTTCACAAGTGCACTGATATAATTTATACCTTTTTATAATGATGTAATAGTATACATAACAGAAAACCTGTTTTCTGTGAGAATAAAAATTCAAAATGGAAATTAAAAGTAATGTAAGAGGGGCCTAGAGACATGACTAATGAACAGATACAATGTTATATTAATGCCATGAATGTCCGTCTTGTTTATTCTGGACTCTAGTTCGAAATTAGCATATTTTGAAATTCGTGTGAAATTGCCCAAATTGCCAATTTCTGACCACATTATTGTGTAATTGAAATCGGTAAATGGGCAGATTCTTGTACTCAATCGATAGAACAAATGGAGTTCTAGGGAAATAGCTATGATTTTAGTCAACTGCAGCATTGGAATTCACCGAAAATAGGACTCAAAATGGGTGAAATCGCCCACTTTAAGACCGCAGACTTCATGAGAGCAGAGTTCTAAGTTTTCCATCAAATTTCATACTTTTGGTGTCATTATGATTGGAAAAAGATTCTCTTTCGTAAGAATTTTTTTTTTTCTTTTTTTTTTTTTTCAAAAATTTTTCGATCCTGAGAAAGAGTTTGGGAGAGGACCTCTTGACCCTCAAAAGGATGATGTAGGGAACTAGAGCACATATCCAATTTCCTAGATCAAGAGCCCCTCACCATCGTCAAGGAACCTTGATGCTGGTGAGGGGCTCTTGATCTAGGGAATTGGATATGTGCTCAAGTTCCCTAATTTAATAATAATAATAATAATAATAATAATAATAAAAGCAATAATAATAAAAATAATTATGATAATAGAGCTTCAGTTCCCTAAATTATCAATAATAATAATTTTTTTTTTTTCAACAAGTCGGTCGTCTCCCACCGAGGCAGGGTGGCCCAAAAAAAGAAAGAAAATCCCCAAAAAGAAAATACTTTCATCATCATTCAACACTTTCACCACACTCACACATTATCACTGCTTTTGCAGAGGTGCTTTGAATTGTAATAATTATTATTACAATTATTATTATAAAATATATAAGTTTATTCTCTATAAGGATTACAATGCTGAGTTTACAGAATTTGGTTATTGTGTGGTTTATATGTAGTAAAATAATTACAGTGTACCACTAGAACGCCTAGCATGGCTAGGCATTTCAGGCAGACTTAGATTAATTCTTAAATTTAAAATATTACAAATTATGAGGTAAGTTGGTATTATGGCTAAGTGACTAAATACTAGTTTGTGAGTTTAGCAATGTGAATGCTTTTGTTTTGGCACAATACATAGTTTCAATATTGGAGTATCACAGGCCAACTAATGACTAGTTAGGATTCATTATTTTAAGATTAAGATTGATATTTCTGTTTATGGTCAAATGGGTGAGTGTACGTACATGTGAACCACCAGGTGGTATTCGTGTAATTAGTTGACAGGGTTTATCAGGGAGATAAGATGTTTTCTAATGGTAGTTTTGAAGGTGATGAATGTGTCTGCAGTTCTAGAGTTTTCAGGTAGGGTGTTCCAGATTTTAGGGCCTTTGACATACATTGAATTTTTGTAAAGGTTTAGTCGGACACGGGGAATGTCATAGAGATGTTGTGTCTGGTGTTATGCCTGTGGGTTCTGTCACAACTATCAAGAAAGCATTATAGGTCAAGGTTAATATTGGAATTTAAGGTCCTATAGATGTAGACTGCACAGTAGTAAGTGTGGATGTACTGAACAGGGAGTAAGTTTAGATCTATGAAGAGTGGAGGGGGTGTGTTGCCAGGGATGGGATTTAGTGATTATTCTTACTGCGGCTTTTTGTTGGGTTATTATTGGCTTTAGGTGTGTTGCTGCAGTTGATCCCCAAGCACAAATAGCTTAGGTGAGGTATGGATAAATAAGCGAGTGGTATAGTGTGAGAAGGGCAGTCTGCGGTACGTAGTATCATATCTTGGAGAGGATCCCAACCGTTTTGGATACTTTTTTGGTTATGTGTTGGATATGGGTGCTGAAATTCAGGTTGTTGTCGAGGTATAGGCCTAGGAATTTGCCCTCATTATGTCTGGCAATCAGAGTGTTGTCGATCTTAATGTTAATTTGCGCAACTCCTGCTCTGCTACCAAACATAATATACAGTGGACCCCCGCATAACGATCACCTCCGAATGCGACCAATTATGTACGTGTATTTATGTAAGTGCGTTTGTACGTGTATGTTTGGGGGTCTGAAATGGACTAATCTACTTCACAATATTCCTTATGGGAACAAATTCGGTCAGTACTGGCACCTGAACATACTTCTGGAGTGAAAAAATATCGTTAACCGGGGGTCCACTGTAGTAGATTTTGTCAGTGTTAAGTGTAAGTTTATTGGCCGTCACCCAAGTCGATATTTTGATCAGCTCCTCGTTAACAATGGTGTTGAGGGTGGCAAGATTAGGGTGAGAGATGACATAAGTAGTGTCGTCAGCAAAGAGAATGGGGTTCCGGTGTTGGGATACGTTTGGAAGATCATTGATGTATATGAGGAAGAGCAGGGGACCAAGGACACTTCCCTGCAGAACTCCAGTATCAAGTGGTCATGTTGTTGATGCTGTGTCTTTAATGGTGACATACTGATACCTATTAGTAAAGTAAGATTTGAAATATGCAAGCGCATGGCCTCTTATACCATAATGGTCAAGTTTGTAGAGTAGAATGCCGTATTCTACTGTGTCAAAAGCTTTTCTTAGGTCAATAAAAAATCCTAGTGAATATTCCTTATTTTCCAATGCTGTGTAAAGCAGATCTAGCATTTTTATGATTGCATCATTAGTGCTTTTATTTTTCCTGAACCCAAATTGGCAGGGGTTGAGTATGTTTTGTGCCATTATAAATGAATATAGTCTCCTGTGCATGAGTTTCTCAAAGATTTTGGATAGCACTGGTAAGTTTGATATTGGCCTATAGTTGTTTAAATCTGTAGGGTCACCACCTTTATGTATTGGTGTAACCCTTGCCGTCTTGAGTAGTTTAGGGAAGGTGCTAGTTTCTAGTGGCTTGTTAAAAAGTAATGAAATAGCATGCGAAAGGACATGGGCCGCTTGCTTGTACAATAATGGTGGGACATTAGACAGATTCCCCGAGTTATTTTTAAGTGACTTTATAATCTCGGTGACTTCCGTGGGCTCAGTTGGTGCAAGATAGAAGGAATTTGGGAAATTCCCATCTAGGTAGTCCCCGGCATGGGCATTGGTACGTGGGATTTTATTGGTGAGATTAGATCCTATGGTTGAGAAGAAGTCGTTTATCTTGTTAGCTGTGTCAGTGGGATGCAGTGGTGTTTCATTAGGTTTAGTTAGGACAATATTCTTGGCTTTTTTTAGTTTGTGGGTCCCTAGAATCTGAGAGAGTGTTTTCCAGGTCTTTTTTATATCTCCTCGTGTCAGTGAATCTACTGGAGTAGTATAGTTGTTTGGCTTTCTTTATTACTTTGGTGAGAACTGATGAATAGTGTTTAAGAATATCTTTGTGTATTAAGCCCTGTCTATATTGCTTTTCATATTGGTGTTTCTTATCAGTGGATTTCAGAATGGTGCTGGTTAGCCATGGGCAACCAAGCCGTTTGTTTGTGATCTGTTTCGTTTTTATAGGACAATGTTTGTTGTATAGTCTAAGTAATTTGTTAAGAAAAATGTCTGTCCAGTCATCAATACCATTGGCCTTGGAGAATTCTGTAGGCCAGTCAACAGTCTCTAGGTCAGCTGTGAACTTCCTTATTGAGTCCTCGTCATGGAGTCTAAATGAAACTTTGTTGTATTCAAGTGGTGGTTTACTAATGTTTGTCAAGAGGAAGGTAGGGTAGTGGTCGGTAGTGCTATCTGTGATTATCCCCGATTCAATAACAATAGAGCTTCAGTTCCGTAAATTAATAATAATAATACATTATAACAGTGAGAGTTTCAGAACAAAGTCAACTCAGTGCACTGTTTCCTAGCTGTGGGAGCAGTTCTCTCCTACTTTGCTTTCATTTTTGACAGTCATTTGGCCAAATTTCACTTTTCTAACCATGGGTCCTAAGAAAGTAGGTGTAAAGGACAGTGCTGATAAGAAAAAGAGGATGATTTCCATGGAATTAAAGTATGAAATCATAGGTAAACAAGAGAGATGTCAAGGTTTTGGGTTGAGGGGAAAGTGGGGGGGAGCTGGCTCATAACTCAGAGCAAAAAATTGACTGCTTGATGGCTCGTATCTCAAAATACTCGTACGTTGGGACACTTGTAAGTCAAGGTTCCACTGTATGTTTGTATGTATATACAGTGTTCCCTCAATAATCGTCCGGCCTGAAAGTCGTCCATTTCGGAAATCGTTGCGTTATTTCGTCCAAACATTGGCTCGCAAATGGTCCGTTAACTCGCTAATCGTCTTTCGTCCTGGACGCATACTCACGGCTCTGAGCCGCCTCAGCCTCCCTTACCAGCCAGTGTGCCATTGTTAACCAGTGAGCGATGGTCCCCTCACGTGTTATACGAAATATTTCATAATACAGTATTCCATTCATTTTAGTGCTTGCTAGTGCTAAATAAGCTACCATGGCTCCAAATAAAGCTCCTAGTGCCAAGCCTTTGGTACAGAAGGTGAGAAATATGACTGAATTTAAGAAAAACATCATTGATATATATGAAAGTGCTGTATGTGTGGGCAAACTGGCCAGGATGTATAACAAATCCCGTACAACCATATCTTCCATCATAGCCAAGAAAAAGGAAATCAAGGAAGCTGTTGTTGCAAAGGGGGTAAATATACTGACAAAAATGAGATCACCAGTACTCGAAGATGTTGAGAAGTTATTATTGGTGTGGATAAACGAGAAACAATTAGCAGGAGTCTTATGACGTCGATTATTTGTGAAAAGGCTAGGCAGTTACATGACGATTTGGTAAAGAAATTGCCTGCAACTAGTGGTGATGTGAGTGAATTTAAGGCCAGCAAAGGCTGGTTTGAAAGATTTAATCCTTTCAGGGTCCACAGGCCCTCTCCAAGACTTGTTGTCAGGGTCCCCCAAATTTCACAAAAAAAAAAAAAAATTTTTTTTCTTATGAAAAGATAGAAAATCTTTTCCCAATCATAATGACACCAAAAGTATGAAATTTGATGGAAAACTTATGGAATTATGCTCTTGCGAAGTTAGCGGTCTCAATGTTTATGCATTGGCGATTTTGCCCACTTTGAGCCCTATTTTCAGCCAATTTCAGTGTACTAGTCGACAGAAATCATAACCATTTCGCTAGAACTCCATTTTTTCTATCGAATGAGTACAAGAAACCACCCATTTACCGATTTCAACTATCCATTAAAGTGGTCAGAATTTAGCAATTTTGCCAATTTCACACAAATTTCAAAAGATGCCAATTTCCGAATAGGGTCCAGAATAAACAAGAAAGACATTCTTGTCACTAAAATAACATGTTCTCTGTTTGTCAGTCATATCCCCAGGCCCCTCTTATATTTCTTTGGCTTTCCACTTTGATTTTTTATTCTTACAAAAAAAAGAAGATTTACTGTTATGCAGACTACTGCATTAGTGTAGAAATGGTATAAATAATATCAGCACACTTGTGAATGAATATTAGACTCGCCAGTTGACGTGTACTGGACGCTTAGCAAGATTTGTTTACTTTTGAACTTTGGTAAAAATCGAACATTTCTGCTACTTTGAGCTCAATTTCAAGGTACTTTTCATTGTAAAACCAGTCAAAATCATTGCAATTTCTGTAATATGTCTTCCATTCTATAAAATGAGACCAGGAAAACTAGAATACAACAATAAATACCATACGAAAATACAGTGCAAAGTCACTGTTTTAATCCAAAAACACGGTCAAAGTTTTTTTTTTCTCATTACATACTGTGTGCTGCAGGATTTTTTTTATACTGCGCACACTGACCACAAAGACCCATTCTTTCATATGTAGGCCTACCAGCTTTCTCTCACTAGATTTGAGGGCACTAGAATTTAGGCGTACTAGTACGTCAAAAACCCTGGGGCGCAAGCCGTACTAGTACGGCCGAAACCTTGAAATGGTTAACATTTTATACGAGATTTAATGCACCACAGAGTAATAATTATTGTGTTATTGTTATTACTATTATTATTATTACTATGGCATCTTCATAACTAATAACACACTCTTAATGATTTTAATGTGTTCCTGCATGCCAGCACAGGCACATGTTGTGGAGTTTAAAGCCTATCTTCTGCAAGGTATGTAAATGGTGTACATACACCATTTCATTTCTACATGGTTTTCTTATTAAAGAAGTGATCTAATGCAGTTAGCATTACAAACTCTGTTTTCTCTTATACTAACACGTCTGAAGGAGGAAAGAATGGGAAGACATTTTCATAGCTGGACCAAGAGTGCCCGCAACTGCATCCTTACCCGCCACCACATAAGTAATGACATAAATATTTTATTCATTCTAGAGTGTATATCAGGCTTTTATGTTATTTATATTGTTTATTATGTTATTTCAGATGAATTGTGATAGATAAATAGGCCATAGGGTTGATAGTAGTGTCATATTGAAGTACAATTTTGTCATGCCTCCTGACAGCAGAAACGAATTAATTGAATTTACATTATTTCTTATGGGAAATACTGCTTCGAGTTTCGAACGTTTCGACTTTAGACCTAGCTCCTGGAATGGATTAAGTTCGAATCTCTGGGTACCACTGTATTTGTTTGTGGGTTTGCCTAACTATTTATTATTTTATTATCACACTGGCCGATTCCCACCACCAGGGTGGCCCGAAAAAGAAAAACTTTCACCATCATTCACTCCATCACTGTCTTGCCAGAAGGGTGCTTTACACTACAGTTTTTAAACTGCAACATTAACACCCCTCCTTCAGAGTGCAGGCACTGTACTTCCCATCTCCAGGACTCAAGTCCGGCCTGCCGGTTTCCCTGAACCCCTTCATAAATGTTACTTTGCTCACACTCCAATAGCACGTCAAGTATTAAAAACAGTTTTATAAAGTTTTTCTTCTTCTCTTTTTTAGTAAATGTCTACAGGAGAAGGGGTTACTAGCCCATTGCTCCCGGCATTTTAGTCGTCTCATACGACACGCATGGCTTACGGAGGAAAGATTCTTTTCCACTTCCCCATGGACAATAGAAGAAATAAAGAGGAACAAGAGCTATTTAGAAAAAGGAGAAAAACCTAGATGTATGTATATATATATGCATGTGCGTGTCTGTGAAGTGTGACCAAAGTGTAAGTAGGAGTAGCAAGATATCCCTGTTATCTAGCGTGTTTATGAGACAGAAAAAGAAACCAGCAATCCTACCATCATGCAAAACAGTTACAGGTTTCTGTTTCACAGTCATCTGGCAGGACGGTAGTACTTCCCTGGGTGGTTGCTGTCAACCAACCTACTACCTAACTACTTGGTAAAAAAAAAAAAAAAAGACTTGGGTCTATTAAATTGTGCAGCTAGACTGGTATTTTCATTCCCAACTAGGTTCCCATTAGTCTCTACTTGTATGAGCTACATTAGCTCCCTATCAGTACCAAAAATTAAATTTAGACTGTTTATTAACATTTAAATCTATTACATTAAATGAACCCGTTTCTTGCTGACATGGTTATACTTTTTATGTCAGAGCCAGGAATGTTTCTGCAAATTACTGGAGACCCTTTTTAGATTGAGCCTGATGCTATTGAGGAGAAATTATTTGCAGGAGCTTTTTCTTATATAGCTCCTCGATTGTTCAACAGGTTGCTAGTGTCTTACACCAGGAATCTGAAAGCAGATCTCTTTTATAGAGCTTATGATCATAAAGTCACACTTCAATATAAATTGTAGTATTTTTTCAATGTTGATGTTACATTTATGACTTGGTGTGTGAGCACTTGTGAATTTCTTGAAAGAACAACCCCCCAAGAATAGCAAAATCCCAAATTATTATCACCACCACCAACAATAAAAGAAAAACAAAACCAACCACAACAATTAAAGAACAAAAACAAAACCAACCACCCACCTGCAACTACTACACCTACTATTACCACCAACCATGACCACCCTTTTTTACCATAACTATTACTACCACCACTACTGCTGCTCCCTATTCCCATCCTGTCTTCTGGCCTTCTCTATTTTCTTACTCAGATGTGACTTGACAATGGTCAGGTTGGACCAAAATGTCATAAGTTTCCTGTCATAAGTGTGACTGATTTATGAAGTGAGCTTCTAATGGGGATACTGCTGTACAAGCTGTGTTAATGAAATTAACACACAACTTGTACAGCAGTATCCCTAATATGTCCATGGTACAGTATTCATTGAAAAAAATCTCTGTACAGATACAGTGGACCCCCGGTTTACGATCAGCTCCCAATTATGTAAGTGTATTTATGTAAGTGCGTTTGTACGTGTATGTTTCGGGGTCTGAAATGGACTAATCTAATTCACAATATTCCTTATGGGAACAAATTCGTTCAGTAATGGCACCTGAACATACTTCTGGAATGAAATAATATCGTAAGCCGGGGGTCCACTGTATATGATACAAAAACAGTGACATATCCTTGTTTGCAAATGAAGCTAAAATATTGAAGATAATGCAAACAGAGGTGGATAGACTATTACAGGAAGATCTAGACAGACTTCAGGAATGTGTAAATAAGTGGTTATTGGAACTTATCTCCAGTAAAAGCAAATCTATGAAACTTGGAGGTAAGGAAAGGAATACTGTTTGAGGATAAAAACTCACAAAAATAATTTAAAAGTAAAGGTATAACCATTGTCTCAAACCTGTTATATCTGTTAAGAATTCTAGGAATCATCAATTTCAAGGCCTGGTCTCAGAGACTAAGAATTAAAGAACATACAGGAAAGTAAAATTTATAATGAATGTAAATAGAAGTTGTAAGATCTGCCTTGGATCTTGCATGCTCATGAGAAAGATGGATGGTTGCTGTCCTCTGAAGCATAAAAATACAATAACATTGTCAGCACAAGCTAAGCTCACAAATATAAGTATAGCATCCCGAAACCTTAACCAAGACATATTCATAACACTACCTCATACATGTGACATTCCTAAGTGTGCTGTACTAATAAAGAATCTCATATAGCACAACAAAATGAAACTAAAAAAATATCTAAAATAGTGAATCTAGACTGGTGATGAAATTGAGTGAAATGAGTTATAAAAATGCAAGAACTAGGTTTCATATCAGTGGAAGAATGAAAACAAGGGGATGTAATCCTAGTATACAAAATACCGAGGGTATAAACAAGGTTAGACTCTATACCAGGAATACATGAGCTACAGGAACATCCACAGGACAGCAGATTCCATACAATAGGTCAAATGCAGATATAACAGAGCTATTTCATGTCATTAGGTCAAAATTTAAAAGCAATACCATGAGTTAAAGTTAATTTTGCCTCCCCTCTGCCAGGTAGTCAAAAGGGTAATTATAAATATGGAACAACATTCAAAGACAAGCAGTAGGAATGTCCTCTCTGGAAAGTGAACGAAAAATAAAAGCACAAACAGGCCTTTCATAACATGGATTTAGGTAGCATTTTTTTTTATTAGAATGTTAATCATATTTATATCCCCAAATTATCAGAGCGGAGTGCTAGCCTGTGTTTAACACAAATAAAGTTGGAGAAAAATCTAATTTGGGTTGGTTCTTAATCAGAAATTTCCCCTTCTCACTGTAAGGTTCAGGGAAAATTTAAAATCAGATTGGATACCTCCCACTTGGAAAATTCCCCTCTTTGCTGTAGGCATCTCCTAGGTGACGGTTTTAGGTGGTGATAGATGGTGTTTGGTGGTGACAGTGCTGGTAGGTGGTCATGGGTGATAGGGCTGGCATGTTGTGGAGGTGGTAGCAGCTACAATACGAAATATTATTGGCCATCAGTGATTGTGGAGGGTGGTGACAGATGGTATAAGGTTGTGATAGAACTGGGTAAGTGATAATAGCTGGTGGTGTTTGGTTAAAAGCAACCACACCTACAATGTAACACTTAAAAAGAAACCTGTATGGTTTTCTTGGAGGTGCTGTATACCTAACCTGTCATCACAGATATTATATTACATAGTGCAATTTTACATAAAGCACTGATTTCATGAACATAACTGCCGTGTTATGTGAGGTCTTACTGTATATGATGGAGGAACATGAGGAAGGGTACTTGTATGTTTGTGAATACATGTGCATGAATAATTCACACGCACAAGTTGTCATGCATCGTAATATGAATAACTAATACAGCACATCCTAACAAATTATAGGTAAATCACCTGTATGAAACCATTAAACTATTTACCATTTAGAATCTTGCACCAAAGAAATGGTCTATTAATTTTTTTGGCTAATTCATAAATGTAATGATGTTTGATGCATTAATTTACTACATATATAATTCTTTATGTAATATTTAAGATTTCTTTATAATTTTTGGTAAAATAAGTATTAAGGTGAGAGTTTTCATATTAAAAATTTTCCAATCTGCTTCAGTTAACTAGCTCTTACAAAGACCATGAAATCATACAGGCTAAAACACTGCTAGAAAGTTATAAACTTGTGTAAGGAAGATACAAGAGAGTATCCCCCAGTGTGTTGTCAAAGAAAGCAGAATGGTGCCATCCCAAGCATGCAGCTCTGGCTTACGTGGAGAGTGGAAGTTTTGGTGCCTAACTCGGATATGAATATCTTGCATTTCTCCTGAGAAATGAAAGTAAAAAATAGAACCTTCAGCAATGAAATCATGTAAAATCAAAAGCAACAGCAAGACAAAGAATTATAAGTGATGTTATTATGTGCTCAATATAAACAGTACTTAAGCTTTAGTCATTATAAAAATAACCCTCTTTGTCTAATCATTTAATTTGTTTTACATTACTTATAAACTGATGGAGATTACAAAATATTTTATAAATATTTATATAAAATATAATTCAGTATAGGGTAATCATGTCATGAAAACACTGATTTGATGTAAAAATGTTAATAAAATTTAATTTCCAACTCAAGAAATGGTTATCATATTTGTGTGTAACTGTATTTGCCTTGCCAAGCTTGCTGTAAACATAATGAGTGACTTGAAACAATCCTGGGCAATATTACAGAATATTTCTCATGCATATTATGGTAGCATTCTCAAAAAGCAGAGTTCACAACCTCCAGTCTCAAATGACTGGAGTCATTTCTAATACTCCGACGATAGTATGATTAGTATTTATGTGTACTGAATATGTAATTAAAAATGTTTTCAATGCATTACAGAATTATAAAACAAAACAAAACAAAAATCTTGATCTGCCCAGTTCCTACTTTTATAGTGAATGTTGTTATTATTATATATTTAAAAGCATGTGCCAAACCCATATGGATTATACAGCATTTTATTGGATGAGAGGCACATGACCAGTAACCATGGAAAAGTATTAAATTCAAAGAGGATGAGATTAATAAACTAATGTGAAAGTGCTAAACACACAAGGGTCATACAGCATCCGGACATGGGAAATAATAATTTTTTGATTGGATCAAGATTCACTAACAAGCATCAACATATTCCATTCCTTCTCCCTTGAAGGAAACAAAAAGAGAAAAATATTAAATGAGCCATAACCTTTCATAACTTGCATACTCTATAACATTAAGTACAGCTAATATTACATGTTGATTGTCTAATTTTCATTTATTCTCACCTAACTGCTTCCTCTCCTCACTGCCACTGCTTGTGAATCATTCACAGGCATACCAGCTTTTCTCTCTTGCCTTCCATTTGAATAAACTTGCACTCTTACTCAATTTTCTTTGCTACCCTGTCACCACTTTTTGTCCAACATGACTGTACAATCATAACCCAGACTTTTCAATCTCATAAGCCACAACATTTTGCATATCACATCTTTCATAATATTTTTCCATGTTCCGTCTCTGCCTCTAATGCAACACACTCCAGTATTTATATTGCTTTAATTTTAGAATTTTCACAAACATGCCATACCCACTTCATATCTGTATATTAGGGTTGACATATCCCCTTTTCATCCAGTTCTCTACCTTCATCCTTTCCTATCTATACTCTTCTAACCAGGATTTTTGCTACACCAGCCACTTTCTATTCTTAACTCATATAAGGATCCCATACCAAAAAAAATTAAACACAAATTGGAGATAAATACACAGATTCCAGTGCCTGTCTATGGAGAACAAGTCAATATTGTGGCTCTAATAATTTATTATTATTGTATTCATGAGGGAAATGCTAAACCATTAAGGGTTATACAGTGCCTTAAAAATAGGAAGCAATCAGATTTAATCCAAGGAGAGGGAGGGCAGTACCAATTCACTCATAATTTGTAGTAAACAAGGATGTGTTTGAGGATTTATCAGTGGTAGTATTGTTAACCCCTTAACTGTCCAAATGTAGATCTATGTTCTTACCGCTAGCGCTCCAAACGTAGATCTACATTTTATTTTTCCTGCCTCCAAATTTGGCACGACTGGCCTAAGATGCCTGGTCAGCATAGAATGGGTCTTAACCCACAGTGTGCGCTGTATTAAAAAATATCTGGGACCATTTAGTACCTTGTGGGAGCACCAGTTCAATTGAGTGCCAGCTAGAACAAACAGCGCGGCAAACACCAAGGATTCACTTATGTCATGTCGTATTAACACTCCTCTTTTAACCCTTTGACTGTCGCAACCCCCAATCCTGAGGTGTCTCCTGGTGTCGCAAAATTTAAAAAAAAAAATATTATTTTTTCTTATGAAATGATAGAGAATCTTTTCCCGATTGTAATGACACCAAAAAAACCGAAATTTGATGGAAAACTGATGGAATTATGCTCTCACGAAATTAGCGACCTCGGCGCTGTTTACAAATCGGCGATTTCGCCCACTTTGAGCCCTATTTTCGGCTAATTCCATTGTTCCAGTCGCCCACACTCATAGCTATTTCTTTAGAACTTCATTTTTTCTATCGATTGAGTACAAGAAACTGCCCATTTACTGATTTTAACTACCTAATAATGTGGTCAGAAATTTGCAATTTGGCCAATTTCACGAAAACTAAAAAAATATGACAATTTCAAAATAAGGTCCAGAATGAACAATGCAGACATTCCTGGATCTAAAATAACGTTTTCTTTGTTCATCAGTCACGTCTCCAGGCCCCTCTGATATTACTCTTGCTTTCTATTTTGAATTTTTATTCAAACAAAAAATATTAGACTTACTATTATGCAGACTACTGCAATGCTGTAATAACTGTATAAATAACATCAACCCATTCATGACTGCATATTAGAATGGCTAGTTGGACATTTATTGGACAATGGCATCATTTGTTTACTTTTGAACATTGGCAAAAATCAAACATTTCCCCTACTTTGAGCTCCATTTCTAGGTTCTTTTTATAGTAAAATCAATCAACAATACCTCTATTTCTGTAATATGTTTTCCATTCTATCAAATGAGACCAAGAAAACGAGAATACAACCATAAATACTATACGAAAATAGACCACAAAGTCGGCATTTTAATTAAAAAAAACGGTCGGAGTTTTTTTTTTTCTCATTATGCACTGCGTGCTCCAGGATTTTTTTTATATGGTGCACACTGACCACACAGACCCATTCTCTCACATGTGGGCCTACCAGCTTTCTCCTGCTTGATTTGAAGCCGCTAGAATGTATGAGTATACAGTGGACCCCCGGTTAACGATTTTAATCCGTGCAAGAGGGATAATTGTTATGCGAAATAATCGTTATGCGAATGAATTTTCCCCATAAGAAATAATGGAAATAAAATTAATCCGTGCAAGACGCCCAAAAGTATGAAAAAAATTTTTTTTTACCACATGAAATGTTAATTTTAATACACACAAACTGAAAAAGGCATGCACAATTACATGACACTTACTTTTATTGAAGATCTGGTGATGATTGATGGGATGGGAGGAGGGGAGAGCATTATCTTCTTACTGTTTAGAAGGGGAATCCCCTTCCATTACGACTTGAGGTAGCAAGTCCTTTTCCAGGGTTACTTCCCTTCTTCTTTTAATGCCACTAGGACCAGCTTGAGAGTCACTGGACCTCTGTCGCACAACAAATCTGTCCATAGAGCTCTGTACCTCCCGTTCCTTTACGATTTGTCTAAAATGGGCCACAACATTGTCATTGAAATAGTCACCAGCACGGCTTGCAACAGCTGTGTCAGGGTGATTTTCATCTATAAAGGTTTGCAGTTCAACCCACTGTGCACACATTTCCTTAATCTTTGAAGTAGGCACAATGGATTCCACAACTGGCATAGGCTTCTCAGGGTTAGCCCCAAACCCTTCAAAATCTTTCTTAATTTCCATACTAATTCTCACCCTTTTTACCACAGGGTTGGCACTAGAAGCTTTCTTGGGGCCCATGGTCACTTATTTTCCAGAAACAGCACCGAAAACACTGTAATAATACGAAATATTCCGAGTGTATGCTTGGATGTTACCGCGGAGGCTGGCTGGTAAACAATGGGACGGGCGGCACATGTGAGGGCACATTGGACGCGTCTCGGACGAAAATCGGTGAGCGGGTTTTTAATCGGTATGCGCGGCAAAAATTTTGCGATAAAAGTAAGCGGTATGCGGAAAAATCGCTATGTGATGCCATCGTTATGCGGGGGTCCACTGTATATACGTCAAACACGGCACCTCGTAAAACGTATATATACGGCCGCGACAGTCAAAGGGTTAAGAAGAAAGTGTCATCTTGCCAGAATGTCCTATAACCTATGCCCTAAGTAAAAAGAAATAAGTCTGGAACTGTAATTTCGGCAGGCTGGCTGGTTGACTGGCTGTCTCTATCTCCGTCTGTCTGTCTGTGCATCTATCTCTGTCTCTATCTCACAGAACACATACGTACTGTAAATACAATTATACATAGTGTAAATTACCTAGGATAACCAAAAAAAAACAACAGACAAAGTGCTATTCTGGAACTGTAATTTCGGCAGGCTGGCTAATTGGTTGTCTCTATTTCTCTCTGTCTGTCTATGTATCTATCTCTGTCTCTGTCTCACAGGAACACATACGTTAATACAATTATACATAGTGTAAATTACCTAGGATAACCCAAAAAATCCAGACAAAGTGCTATCCTGTGCTTGTAGATAGTGATTGTGCGTAATATCAGATGGTTCATGAGCAACTCTTTGAGACAGATAGACAGATAGACACAGATAGATAGACATAGACAGACTGACAGATAGATAGGCAGACATGTTTATGTGTAAGACTGAAAACAAATAAAGCGAAGGCTCATCAAATGTTACCACTGTTATTAGTGGAGAGATAAGATAAGACAACGCTCATCAATTGTCACCACTGTCATTAGCGGAGAGATAAGATTAGATAAGATGATGCTCATCATTGTCAGCAGTGGAGTGAAGAGATAAGTGATACACTCTTACATCAAGCTTCAAGGTAACTTATTATTTTTTATTTTTAATTGTTAACAAATCGGCCAAGTCCCACCAAGGCAGCGTGGCCTGAAAAAGAAAAGCTTTCATCATTCGCTCCATCACTGTCTTGCGAGAAGTGTGCTTTACACTGCAGTTTATAAAACTGCAACATTAACCCTTAAACTGTCTAAACACAGATCTATGTTCATGTGCATAGCGCTCCGACCTTGGTTTTCCTCATTTGAAAGCATGTAAAAAAAAAAAAGTTGATCTACGTTCGGAGCCCCCCCCCCCATGCACGTGGACGTAGATCTATGTTTAGACAGTTTAAGGGTTAACACCCCTCCTTCAGAGCGCAGACACCATACTTCCCATCTCCAGGACTCAAGTCCGGCCTGCCGGTTTCCCTGAATCCCTTCATAAATGTTACTTTGCTCACTCTCCAACAGCATATAAAGTATTAAAAACCATTAGTCTCCATTCACTCCTATCAAACACGCTCACGCATGCTTGCTGGAAGTCCAAGCCCTTTGCACACAAAACCTCCTTTACCCCTCCCTCCAGCCTTTCCTAGGCTGACCCAACCCCGCCTTCTCTCCACTACAGATTTACACACTCTCGAAGTCATTCTGTTTTGTTCCATTTTCTCTACATGTCTGAACCACCTCAACAACCCTTCCTCAGCCCTCTGGACAACAGTTTTGGTAATCCCGCACCTCCTCCTAACTTCCAAACTACGAATTCTCTGCATTATATTCACACCACACATTGCCCTCAGATATGACATCTCCACTGCCTCCAGCGTTCTCCTCACTGCAACATTCATCACCCATGCTTCACACCCATATAAGAGCATTGGTAAAACTATACTCTCATACATTCCCCTCTTTGCTTCCAAGGACAAATTTCTTTGTCTCCACAGACTCCTAAGTGCACTGCTCACCCTTTTCCCCTCATCAATTCTATGATTCACCTCATCTTTCATAGACCCATCTGCTAACACGTCTACTCCCAAATATCTGAATACATTCACCTCCTCCATACTCTCTCCATCCAATCTTTCATCACCTAATCTTTTTGTTATCCTCATAACCTTACTCTTTCCTATATTCACTTTTAATTTTCTTTTACATACCCTACCAAATTCATCCACCAACCTCTGCAACTTCTCTTCAGAATCTCCCAAGAACATAGTGTCATCAGCAAAAAGCAACTGTGACAACTCCCACTTTGTGTTTGATTCTTTATCTTTTAACTCCAAACCTCTTTCCAAGACCCTCACATTCACTTCTCTTACAACCCTATCTATAAATATATTGAACAACCACAGTGACAACACACATCCTTGTCTAAGGCCTACTTTTACTGGGAAATAATCTTCCTCTTTCCTATATACTCTAACTTGAGCCTCGTAAAAACTCTTCACTGCTTTCAGTAACCTACCTCTTATACCATACACCTGCAACATCTGCCACATTGCCCCCCTATCCACCCTGTCATATGCCTTTTCCAAATCCATAAAAGCCACAAAAACCCCTTTACCCTTATCTAAATACTGTTCACCTATATGTTTCACTGTAAACACTTGGTCTACACACCCCCTACCTTTCCTAAAGCCTCCTTGTTCATCTATCCTATTCTCCGTCTTACTCTTAATTCTTTCAATAATAATTCTACCATACACTTTACCAGGTATACTCTACAGACTTATCCTCCCATAATTTTTGCACTCTCTTTTGTCCCCTTTGCCTTCATACAAAGGAACTATGCACACACACTGCCAATCCCTAGGTACCTTACCCTCTTCCATACATTTATTAAATAATAGCACCAACCACTCCAAAACTATATCCCCACCTACTTTTAACATTTCTATCTTTATCCCATCAATCCCAGCTGCCTTACCCCCTTTCATTCTACCCACTGCCTCACGAACTTCCTCCCACACTCACAACTGGCTCTTCCTCACTCCTACAAGATGTTATCCCTCCTTGCCCTATACACAAAATCACAGCTTCCCTATCTTCATCAACATTTAACAATTCCTCAAAATATTCCCTCCATCTTCCCAATACCTCTAACTCTCCATTTAATAACTCTTTTCTATTTTTAACTGACAAATCCATTTGTTCCCTAGGCTTCCTCAATTTGTTAATCTCGCTCCAAAACTTTTTCTTATTTTCAACAAAATTTGTTAATAACATCTCACCCACTCTCTCATTTGCTCTCTTTTTACATTACTTCACCACTTTTTCTCCATATACTCTACCCTCCTTGCATCACTTCTACTTTGTAAAAACCTCTCATATGCTAACTTTTTCTCCCTTACTACTCTTCATATCATCATTCCACCATTTGCTCCTCTTCCCTCTGGCACCCACTTTCCTGTAACCACAAACTTCTGCTTAACACTCTAACACTATATTTTTAAACCTACACCATACATCTTTGACTCCACTGCCTATACTCTCACTAGCCCATCTATCCTTCAATAGTTGTTTATATCTTACCCTAACTGCCTCTTCTTTTAGTTTATAAACCTTCACCTCTCTCTTACTTGATGCTTCTATTTTCCTTGTATCCCATCTACCTTTTATTCTCACTGTAGCCACAACTAAAAAGTGATCTGATATATCTATGGCCCCTCTATAAACATGTACATCCTGAAGTCTACTCAACAGTCTTTTATCTACCAATACATAGTCCAACAAACTACTGTCATTATGCCCTACATCATATCTTGTATACTTATTATTTTGATTTATTTTATTATCACACTGGCCGATTCCCACCAAGGCAGGGTGGCCCGAAAAAGAAAAACTTTCACCATCATTCACTCCATCACTGTCTTGCCAGAAGGGTGCTTTACACTACAGTTTTTAAACTGCAACATTAACACCCCTTATTATTAATTATTATTATTATTATATACTCCTGTGTATTCAAAACATTGCTGGGACCTATAAATACTATGTATATATTTCTAGACAATAGTATGTGACTAAGGTAGGTAAAAATATTCACCTTTCACTTTGTTTGTGACTATTTGAGCACTGTTTCAGTACCTAATATTAGTGTCAGAACAAAGATTAACTATGAAATCACAAGAACTACTACATTGTCAGAACATAAAAATTATACAAATTAAAAAAAAAATGAGATAAAAAGGTATATCGGCAACACATCTGCAAGTGGCAGTGCTTCATGTTGCCATCAGATGAGTGATAAGTGCTGACTTTGTGGCCTTGTATCTTGGTAAGTACTGACTAGATTTTTTTTTTTTTTACATTATGTAAAAAAAGTCCTCTTCATTTAGAAAAAAAAAATTATTTTTTTATTTTTCAAAATATTCGGAGCGCTGGGAGAGAGAATGTAGATCAATCTAACCCAATCTAACTTTATTATTTTTTAAATACACTACCTAACAGAATACTCCATTCTACTGAATGTACAACAATGCATGCAACCATATGACCTGTCTCTGTAATACTCACTTGTGCTTTATAGTAATCTGTTTACATTAATGTTTTATCACTGATTTCATCATTGCTTAGTTAATCTTAAGTTAATTTTAAGCCAGCCCGTAATGCTATGCATAGTATAAGTGGCTTTGGCATGCTGCTCTTATCTGTATTTTTTTGTACCTCTGTATGTATGCTCAAATTGTTAATAAATAAACAAATAAATAAATAAAAACGTTTGGACAGTTAAGGGGTTAAGGGTTCCGAATGCTCAAGCCTCCAACCACTATCTTCTACATAGTTATTTTTATTGTTGAAAATGCAAGGGAAATATAATTTGATGTTATTCCTATATTGTAAAAAATTTATTAACATGTATTTAATAGTTTACATTTGCAAAAGCATTCTGGTAGTTAATTTTATTTTTTTTGTGTGTGTGTTTTCTTGGATAGCTTACATTTATATTATGGTGGGTATTACTCTGAACATACTTATTGTGTAAAATATCTTGCCTTAGCTGGTAAAATATGGTATTTTTTACTAACATTTGCAGGAGATAGTAATTTTGGTAGAGGTGGGTGATAGCTGTGGCAAGTAATAACTATGGTACTACCTGTCGTATGTTTTAACAGGTATGTACAGGGTCACATCAATCCTCCCCACAAATTTCCTTATCAACAAGCAATGACAACTACAGTGAATAGAAAACTTGATAATTTTTTAGCTTTGCCAAATTACAAAGCAGTGGTGGAGGCAGTACAATATTTTACGATGTTTTCATGTACGTATTTTATGATTGTTCATAAGAGCATAAGAAAGGAGGAACACTGCAGTAGGCCTGTTGGCCCATACTAGGTAGGTCCTTCACAAATCGAACCCACTAACAGAATAAATGCTACCCAAACAATAAGCTTTGATAATTCTATTTACTCGTGTGCAAGTCCCACTCAAATCCAACCCCTCTCACTCGTGTATTTATACAACCTAAATTTGAAACTACCCAAGGTTTTAGCTTTGATAGGACCTTGAATAGCTTTAAAAAGAGACTGGACAAATAAATGAGTGGGAGGAGCATGTATGTATTTTACAATGTTTTCATGTGTTTTATGATTGTTTATGGTTCAATAGGTTAAGGAAGCAGTATTTTATTTCCCTACAATATACTGGGGCACCAAACATTCACAATTTTTCAACATTCACAAGGCTCTTGATCCCCTAACCCTCACGAATGTTGAGGGAGACCTGTATTATTATTATTATTATTATTAATTTAGGGAACTGAAGCTCTATCGCTAATAATAATAATTATTATTATTATTATTACTATCATTAATTTAGCTAACTGGAGCACAGATCCAATTCTCTAGATCAAGAGCCCCTCATCAGCATCAAGGAACCTTGATGGAACTCCATTTGTTCTATCGACTGAGTACAAGAAACTGCCCATTTACCGATTTCAACTACCCAATAACGTGGTCAGAAATTTGCAATTTGGCCAATTTCATGCAAATTAAAAAATATGCCAGTTTCAAAATAAGGTCCAGAATGAACAATGCAGACATTTCTGGCTCTAAAATAACATTTTCTTTGTTCATCAGTCATGTCTCCAGGCCCCTTTGATATTACTCTTGCTTTCTATTTTGAATTTTTATTCAAAAAAAAAAAAAAATAAATAGAAGATTTACTGTTACACAGACTACTGCAATATTGTAATAATTGTGTAAATAATGTCAACCCATTCATGACTGCATATCAGAATGGCTAGTTGGACATTTATTGAACAATGACATCATTTGTTTACTTCTGAACATTGGCAAAAATCAAACATTTCCCCTACTTTGAGCTCCATTTCAAGGTTCTTTTCATAGTAAAACCAATTAAAATCACCTTTATTTCTATAATATGTTTTCCATTCTATCAAATGAGATGAAGAAAATGAGAATACAATCATAAATACTATACGAAAATGCACCACAAAGTCGGCGTTTTAATCCAAAAACATGGTCAGTTTTTTTTTCTCATTATGCACTGCGTGCTGCAGGATTTTTTTATATGGTGCACACTGACCACACAGACCCATTCTCTCACATGTGGGCCTACCAGCTTTCTCCTGCTTGATTTGAAGCCGCTAGAATTTTTGAGTATATATACATCAAACACATTGGCTCGTAAGACGTATATATACAGTGGACCCCCGCATACCGTTGGCCTTACATAACGTTAAATCCACATACCGTATGGTGTAGGAGGTAGGTTACTGAAAGCAGTGAAGAGTTTTTACGAGGATAGTGAGGCTCAAGTTAGAGTATGTAGGAAAGAGGGAAATTTTTTCCCAGTAAAAGTAGGCCTTAGACAAGGATGTGTGATGTCACCGTGGTTGTTTAATATATTTATAGATGGGGTTGTAAGAGAAGTAAATGCGAGGGTCTTGGCAAGAGGCGTGGAGTTAAAAGATAAAGAATCACACACAAAGTGGGAGTTGTCACAGCTGCTCTTTGCTGATGACACTGTGCTCTTGGGAGATTCTGAAGAGAAGTTGCAGAGATTGGTGGATGAATTTGGTAGGGTGTGCAAAAGAAGAAAATTAAAGGTGAATACAGGAAAGAGTAAGGTTATGAGGATAACAAAAAGATTAGGTGATGAAAGATTGAATATCAGATTGGAGGGAGAGAGTATGGAGGAGGTGAACGTATTCAGATATTTGGGAGTGGACGTGTCAGCGGATGGGTCTATGAAAGATGAGGTGAATCATAGAATTGATGTGGGAAAAAGAGTGAGTGGTGCACTTAGGAGTCTGTGGAGACAAAGAACTTTGTCCTTGGAGGCAAAGAGGGGAATGTATGAGAGTATAGTTTTACCAACGCTCTTATATGGGTGTGAAGCGTGGGTGATGAATGTTGCAGCGAGGAGAAGGCTGGAGGCAGTGGAGATGTCATGTCTGAGGGCAATGTGTGGTGTGAATATAATGCAGAGAATTCGTAGTTTGGAAGTTAGGAGGAGGTGCGGGATTACCAAAACTGTTGTCCAGAGGGCTGAGGAAGGGTTGTTGAGGTGGTTCGGACATGTAGAGAGAATGGAGCGAAACAGAATGACTTCAAGAGTGTATCAGTCTGTAGTGGAAGGAAGGCGGGGTAGGGGTCGGCCTAGGAAGGGTTGGAGGGAGGGGGTAAAGGAGGTTTTGTGTGCGAGGGGCTTGGACTTCCAGCAGGCATGCGTGAGCGTGTTTGATAGGAGTGAATGGAGACAAATGGTTTTTAATACTTGACGTGCTGTTGGAGTGTGAGCAAAGTAACATTTATGAAGGGATTCAGGGAAACCGGCAGGCCGGACTTGAGTCCTGGAGATGGGAAGTACAGTGCCTGCACTCTGAAGGAGGGGTGTTAATGTTGCAGTTTAAAAACTGTAGTGTAAAGCACCCTTCTGGCAAGACAGTGATGGAGTGAATGATGGTGAAAGTTTTTCTTTTTCGGGCCACCCTGCCTTGGTGGGAATCGGCCGGTGTGATAATAAAAAAAAACCGCTAAAAAACCCGCTCAACGCTGCTCGTCCGAGACGCGTCTGATGTGCGGCCTTAGCCACCCTCACATGTTCCGCCGGTGGCATTGTTTACCAGCCAGCCTCCGTGGTAACATCCAAGCATACAATCGAAATATTTCGCATTATTACAGTGTTTTTGGTGATTTTATCTGCAAAATAAGTGACCATGGGCCCCAAGAAAGCTTCTAGTGCCAACCCTACAGGAATAAGGGTGAGAATTACTATAGAGATGAAGAAAGAGATCATTGATAAGTATGAAAGTGGAGTGCGTGTCTCCGAGCTGGCCAGGTTGTATAATAAACCCCAGTCAACCATCGCTACTATTGTGGGCAACAAAAATGCAATCAAGGAAGCTGTTCTTGCCAAAGGTTCAACTGTGTTTTCGAAACAGAGATCGCAAGTGATGGAAGATGTTGAGAGACTCTTATTGGTGTGGATAAATGAAAAACAGATAGCAGGAGATAGCATCTCTCAAGTGATCATAAGTGAAAGGCTAGGAAGTTGCATAAGGATTTAATTAAAAAAATGCCTGCAACAAGTGATGATGTGAGTGAATTTAAGGCCAGCAAAGGTTGGTTTGAGAGATTTAAGAAGCGTAGTGGCATACATAGTGTGATAAGGCATGGTGAGGCTGCCAGTTCGGACCACAAAGCAGCTGAAAAATATGTGCATGAATTCAAGGAGTACATAGAAAGTGAAGGACTGAAACCTGAACAAGTGTTTAATTGTGATGAAACAGGCCTGTTTTGGAAGAAAATGCCAAGCAGGACCTACATTACTGAGGAGGAAAAGGCACTCCCAGGACATAAGCCTATGAAAGACAGGCTTACTCTGTTGATGTGTTCCAATGCTACTGGTGATTGCAAAGTGAAGCCTTTATTAGTGTATCACTCAGAAACTCCCAGAGCGGTCAGACAAAAGAATATCCTCAAGGCTAATTTGTGTGTGCTGTGGAGGGCAAACAGTAAGGCATGGGTCACTAGGGACTTTTTCTATGACTGGTTACACCATGCATTTGCCCCCAATGTGAAAGATTACCTAACTGAAAATAAATTAGACCTTAAGTGCCTCCTGGTGTTAGACAATGCCCCTGGTCATCCTACAGACGTGGCAGAGCGACTTTATGGAGACATGAAGTTCATTAAGGTGAAGTTTTTGCTTCCTAATACCACTCATCTCCTGCAGCCCATGGACCAGCAGGTTATTGCAAACTTCAAAAAACTGTACACAAAAGCTCTGTTTGAAAGGTGCTTTGTAGTGACCTCAGAAACTCAACTGACTCTAAGAGAGTTTTGGAGAGATCACTTTAATATCCTCAATTGTGTAAACCTTATAGGTAAGGCTTGGGAGGGAGTGACTAAGAGGACCTTGAACTCTGCTTGGAAGAAACTGTGGCCAGAATGTGTAGACAAAAGGGATTTTGAAGGATTTGAGGCTAACCCTGAGAGGAGTATGCCAGTTGAGGAATCAATTGTGGCATTGGGGAAGTCCTTGGGGTTGGAGGTTAGTGGGGATGATGTGGAAGAGTTGGTGGAGGAGGACAATGAAGAACTAACCACTGATGAGCTGATAGATCAACTTCAACAGCAAGAGGCTACACCTGCGGAAACTGCTTCGGAGGAGGGGATAGAGAAATTGAAGAAGTTGTCTACTACAAAGATTAAGGAAATCTGTGCAATGTGGCTGAAAGTGCAAACCTTTATGGATGAAAATCACCCTAACACAGCTAATGCAAGCCGTGCTGGTGACTATTACACTGACAATGTTGTGAAACACTTTAGGGAAGTCATAAAGGAACGAGAGGTACAGGCCACTATGGACAGATATGTTGTGCGACAGAAGTCCAGTGACTCTGAAGCTGGTCCTAGTGGCATTAAAAGAAGAAGCGAAGTAACCCCAGAAAAGGACTTGACACCTCAAGTCTTAATGGAAGGGGATTCCCCTTCTAAACATTAAGACTCTCTCCTCCTCCCATCCCATCAATCATCACCAGATCTTCAATGAAGGTAAGTGTCATGTAATTGTGCATGCCTTTTTCAGTTTGTGTGTATTAAAATTAATATTTCATGTGGTAAAAATATTTTTTTTTCATACTTTCGGGTGTCTTGCACGGATTAATTTGATTTCCATTATTTCTTATGGGGAAAATTCATCCGCATAACGATAATTTCGCATAACAATGAGCTCTCATGCACGGATTAATATCGTTATGCAGGGGTCCACCGAAACAGCCAAAGGGTAAATGAAGACATTTTCATTAATCCATCTATGATAGTTTCTTCAAAATTATATATGAAACATGTTACACAGCATATAGCATATAAACATGCAATATTTATATGTTATTGAGTGGAGAGTCAGGTGGAGAGTAAACATTACATCTTCACTGATTCAGCGTTAGAGAAAACTGTCAATCTGGTGTCTCGCCCAGAAGCCACCTTTCATATGCGTTTGTTTACAATACTTGGCAGGAATTGTTCATCACTGCTCCCTTTGTTTATGATGGCATCTAAAGGTAGTTGTTAGAAACGATATTATTACATGGTAATAATATGGCTGTGTAGTGTAATAATAGGGCTGTGTAGTAGCCCAGGGGGGGGCAAGATAAGATAAGAAAAGATAAGATTTCGTTCGGATTTTTAACCCCGGAGGGTTAGTCACCCAGGATAACCCAAGAAAGTCAGTGCATCGTCGAGGACTGTCAAACTTAATTTCATTGGGGTCCTCAAATCTTGTCCCCCAGGATGCGACCCACACCAGCTGACTAACACCCAGGTACCTATTTGCTGCTAGGTGAACGTCCTAGGACAACAGGTGTAAGGAAATGTGTCGAAATGTTTCCACCCGCTGGGAATCGAACCCGGGCCCTCTGTGTGTGAAGCGGGAGCTTTAGCCACCAGGCCACCCACTACACACAGGGGAGAGGGAGTTAGGGATTCCCAACTCTCTCTTCCCTCCTACCTTCTTCAATACGCCAACAAGAGTCTTCAATAAAGGCATGCAATGTTCATTTATCATTAAAATTTGTGCTTTATATTTATTTCTCATTGTTTTCTGTATGTAAAACTATAGTTAATCTTTAAAAAATGTATTTTTTTGTTAATATTTTTGGGTGTCTGAAACAGATTAGAGTGGACCCTCAGTTAACGCCTTTAATCCGTTCCAGAGAGCTAGGCTTTAACCGATTTAGCCTTTAACCAAATTAATTTTCCCCATAAGAAATAATGGAAATCCAATTAATCCGTTCCAGACACCCAAAAGTATTAAACAAAATAATTTTTTTACATGAAATATACATTTCCCTAAACAGAAAACAATGATACATGCACAGTAAACATTACTGAAATGACACTTACCTTTATTGTGGAATTGGTGATGAGACAGTAGGAGGGCAGAGGATGCAGGTGTTCTATTGTTTGGAAGAGGAATCCCCTTCCATAAAGGCTTCAGGTAACAAGTCCTTTTCTGGGGTTACCTCCCTTCTTTGTTTTTTAATGCCACTAGGACCAGCTTGAGAGTCACTGGACCCCTGTCGCACAAAATATCTGTACAGAGAACTATGTTTCTCATGTCCCTTTAAGATTTCCCTAAAATGGGCCACAAGAGTGTCAATGTACAAGTTGCCAATATGGCTTGCAACAGCTGTGTCAGGATAATATTCATCCATGAATGCTTGCAACTTTGTAAACAATGTACGCATTTCCTTAATCTTTAACGAAGGCAACTTCCTCACTCTCTCTTCCTCCTACTCTGAAGGAAATCCCTGAGCTTTGATCTGTTGCTGTTGCACCTGAAGCTCTTGCAGCTCTGTAGTGGTTAGCTCTTCATTGTCGTCCTCCACCAACGCTTCCACATCCTTGCCACTAACCTCCAACCCCATTGACTTCCCCAATGCCACAATAGACTCCACAACTGGCATAGGCTCCTTAGGATCAGCCCCAAACCCATCAAAATCCCTCTCTTGTACACATTGTGGCCACAGTTTTCTCCAAGCAGAGTTCAAAGTCCTGCAAGTTACTCCCTCCCAAGCCTTACCTATAAGGTTTATGTAATTGAGGATACTGAAGTGATCTTTCCAGAACTCTCTTAGGGTCAATTCAGTGTCTGAGGTCACTTCAAAGCACTTTTGAAACACTGCTTTGGTGTACAGTTTTTGAAATTTGAAATGACCTGCTGGTCCATGGGCTGGAGGAGAGGAGTGGTATTAGGAGGCAAAAACTTCATTTTGATGAAGCTCAAGTCCCCTGCAATTTGCTCTTGCAAGTTGTGAGGATGAGCAGGAGCATTGTCCATTACCAGGAGGCACTTGAGTTAGAGGTTATTTTCCAGGCGGTACTGTTTCACAGTGGGGCCAAACACGTCATAGAACCAGTCAATAAACATGTCTCTAGTGACCCATGCCTTACTGTTTGCTCTCCACATCACACACAATTTAGTCTTGACGATATTGTTTTTCTTGAACACTCTGCGAGTTTCAGAGTGATACACAAGTAAAGGCTTCACTTTGCAGTCCCCACTAGCATTACTACACATTAAAGTTAGCCTGTCTTTCATAGGCTTGTGTCCTGGGAGTGCCTTTTCCTCCTGAGTAATGTAGGTCCTGTTTGGGGTTTTAATCTGTCAGTGTCTATGTACTCCTTAACCCTTTCAGGGTCCGTCCCGTAGATCTACGGCTTCACGTTGAGTGTCCAAACCGTAGATATACGCCAAAATTCTAGCACCATCAAATTTAGCGCGAAAGCGCTCATAGGCCTACATGTGAGAGAACGGGTCTGCGTGGTGGGTGTGCGCCATAAACAAAAAATCAGGCGCCCGCATAGCATTGTGGGAACGCCGGCTCAGTTACCCTTGTTCACCATGCCTCGTCGCAAGGCAGCTCTCACTCCAAGGAAAATTGGGACTCTCCTGTTCCTATCTGATAGTTCTAACAGTGATGGAAGTGGAAATGAAGACGAATTCTTTGGCTCTGATCAGTTAGTGACCGAAAGGAATGACCAGGATATCGATAATAGTGCAGAAAACCCTGACGATCCTCAACCTTCTACCTCTGGTGTGGGCACTCGTCAGTCACGGTCGGTTGTACCTCAACGAAAGAGAAAACTATTATTTTCGCGTGGCCAGGCCTCTGACTTCGGTAATGATGATGATAGTGATGTGGATTGTGATTTTATTGCTCTTGATGATCATTCGAGTAGTGATAGTGAGGAATCATTTTCACCAGTGAAGCATCGGTATGTACGCCGCCGCATGCGCTCGGGTAGTGTACCCTATGCCATGCCCAGGGGACGGAGTACATCCTGTGGCCCTACACCAGGTATAGATAGTGATAGTGAGGATGATGTGGCTACACTTGGCATGGATAGGCCACAGGCATCACTAGATAGTGGTAGTGGTGATGGTAGTGCCACGGCCATGCATGACTCACCAGCCCAGGCTGGGACCCACGCTGCTGACTCCGCAGTTCAAGGACAAAGCGGAGCGTCAGCCACCGGCCCACCACAACCACAACTACCCGCACAACCAGCCTATAATGTCCAGTATCCACCAGCAAACCGTATCTGGGATTGGCAGCAAAATCCCAATTTTTTTCCCAAGCCCCACCACTTTGATGACTCTGAAAGTGGAATTCTACCTACTTGTCCTCTTGGAAACACTGCAAATGAGCTGGAATTCTTTGAATTATTCTTTGACCAGCCATTGATGGAAACTATTATCAGGGAAAGTAATAAGTATTTTGAGTACACCATGGCAAATACGATCATATCACCACAGTCAAGACTACACCGGTGGAAAGAGACGACTGTTGCAGAAATGTATTTGCTTTTTGCAACAATAATACTTATGCCTCATGTCTATAAGCATAATATAAAAGCATACTGGTCCACAGATCGGCTAATTTTTACCCCGGTCTTCAGTGAAATCATCCCTGTGAACAGGTTTATCTTACTGTTATGTATGTTGCACTTCTCTGACAAAACCAGGCCTGACAAAAGTGACAGGTTATACAAGATTAGAAATGTTTTTATGTATCTCAAACAAAAGTTCAGCATATACTTTCATCCATTCAAGAATCTTGCAATTGACAAGTCTTTGATTTTGTTCAAAGGTAGGCTGTCATTCAAGCAGTATATACCGAGCAAGGGGAAACGCTTTGGTATAAAACTGTTTGTACTCTGTGACTGTGACAGTTGCCTGGTATTGGATATTGTTGTATACACGGGAAGCAAAACATTGAAAGATACCAGGATGTTATTGGGTATCTCAGGTGACATAGTGAGAAGCATGATGGCACCTTATCTAGGTAAGGGGCATACATTATATACCGATAACTGGTACACAAGCCCATTACTCAGTGATTTCTTGCGAGTGAACAAGACAGATGTGTGTGGCACAGTGCATTCTAATCATAAACATATGCCCAGGCTCAACGCAGGTGCTCGTGGTGATGACGTGCAGGTATTTACTGCCAATGGCATCATGGCATTACGGTGGCATGACAAATGAGATGTCACATTGTTGACAACCATTCACCGTAATGAAATGCAAGACAGTGGCAAAGTTGATCGAGTGACTAATGAACGTATTCAAAAACCAGTGACAGTGATTGATTATACACAAAACATGCGCTTGGTTGACAAATGTGACATGCAGATTGGCTTTGTTGATTGTGTTCATAAAAGTTAAAAGTGGTACGTGAAACTCTTCTTCCATCTCGTGGACATTTCAATTCTAAATGCCTGTAATATGTGCCAAATGAAGACTGGCAACAGACCACTCTGTGGTGAATTTTGTTTGTCTGTTGTCAGACAACTCATAATGAAGTACACCAGGTAACAACACCTGCTATACAACATGGTCCTCGAACTCCTCAGGATATACCCAAGCATTTGAGGAGGGAAGGTGATCATTTCATAATACAGCTTCCTTCAACTCAGAAGAAATTTGCTCAGAAGAGATGCATTGTCTGTGCACAAACAAAACGACAGCAACAAAGACGCAAAGACACTCGGTTTATGTGTGAGGAATGTAAGGTGCCTCTGTGCATGGTGCCTTGTTTCAAGGAGTTCCACAAGCTTCAGCAGTTCTAAAACCATGTCCAGTGATTGTAAATATGTAAATATATGATAGAACATTAGTATTATACAAGATTTGTGCATGTTTATTGTAATAAACAACAGTGGTAAACAATAATATGATAATAACTTTAGTGCGGTTATTGTGTTCAATACAGTGAGTTTATATATGTACATTATATACAGTATTGGTCTCTCAGGCCCCAAATGTAGTAGGAAAAGAAAAAAAATTGGAAAAGAAAAGAAAAAACTACAAAAACTGCTAAATAAAGTAATGCGCGTATGTGGAAATCGTCGATGTTGCCGCCACCAGGTCATTTTGGACAAACTTATCGGCACTGTATCACGGTAAGAACTGATCAGAATTTTTTTTTTTGTCTTATTACCCTCACAAAAATATGCTCTTTAACCCGTAAACGGTCCAAACATATATATACGTTTTTTCAACATTTGAAAGTATGTAAAAAAAGTAGATCATCTTTTTGTTTTTTTTTACATTTGAAAATGTGTAAAAAAACTTTGATCTACTTTTTTTTGTTACATTTGAAAATATGTAAAAAAAAAGTAGATCTACTTTTGTAGCACTACACATGTGAATGTAGATCTGCTTGGACCGTGTACGGGTTAATTCTGTAAGAAAAAATAATTTTTTTTTTTTTTTTTTTCAAAATTTCTTGGACATTGGAGCACCACTTCAGATTTTGGCCTTAGACCCTGAAGGGGTTAAGTTAGCAATAGAACTAGGCATTAAAAACAATAAAAAGTATAATACACACACAGTACACCCATTACTTACCTTAAAATATTTGTAGTCTTAATTTAGGTGAGAGGTGAGTTTTATTTGTAAGAAGTCAGGTTTGGGAGATATGATAGCCATCCAGGTCAGCCCACCCCACCCACATGTAATATATTACATTTAATTAAAGCACCCCAGAGTGATAAAATACATATACAGTACATTCATTATCTTAAAATATTTTTAGTCTTAATGTAGGGTGAGAGGTGAGTTTTATTTGTAGGAAGTCAGGTTTGGGAAGTATGGTAGCCAGCCAATTCAGCCCTCCCCTTCTCATCCCACCCACACATAATGTAAACAAACCAGACAAACACGTCTGTTTGTTCATACATGTTTGTATTATACGATAAGACAAACACTTTACATTGTGTACAAGTTGTCTCCACATTGATACAGTAGAATAAATAATGACCAACACTTCCATTCTCATGTAATTTTTAGAAGGAATGATGCTCTGACAAATTATTATTATAAATTATAATTTTACAAGTTATTATTACAAATTATTATAATAATAAAAAACAAGTGCTAAACCCACAAGGGTTGTGAATAGCTATAAAGTGAAGGCATATGAAAGGAATAAATTTCTAGTTACGTTACTGGTGTTTGACTAAAGAAAATGTAATTCTTCGACTCTCCTACCAAACGCTTGGTAAACAAATCTCATATTTATGTCACTTTTTATACTGTGGGTGTATGTATCATGTTTGTGTTACATAGCATGTTTATTATATAATTTTTAAAAAATATCATAGATTAATGGAAATGTCTATATTAACGTAATATACAACATCTAATGAGCCCAAGAGATTATATGGCATTGAGTAGACACACACTCAGTGATTTTAATGTGTACCTGCATGCCAGCACAGTGTGTAAGTATATTAAGGTACAGGTACACATGAGTATAATTATCGGAGTACATATAAAATATGCAGTAACTTTAAAACACTTGAAATTCTGGAAAATTTCCAGACATAATAGAGAGTTGTGCTCATGGAGAATGTAAACAAACCAGGTGGGGCATGCCATATTTGCAAGACCGCTTGTCGTATAGCAAATTTTGGTCATAATTTGAAATCGCTGTATTAGCGGAACGCCGTAGAGCAGGGCCCTACTGTATTCCTACAACTCGCATATACTCAGCATCTTTCAGTATTTCTATACAGGCAGGCCCTACATTACAGTGTTTTGCTTTACAGAGTTTTGAAAAATGCAGCAGTTTTCAATTATATCCATTCTTCATTTATTCAGACTTCCTACCATAAATATATTCACCACTCACTATAAGGACAAAAATATTTTAAGATAAGTAATGTGTGTACTGTATATGCATTTTTTAGGCCTAGTTCTATTGCTCACTTAATATATGATAGTGTAAACATATCACACTTTTACATGCATTTACAGTGGACCCTCAGTTAATGATTTTAATCCATTCCAGAGAGCTTTTCTTTAACCGATTTTATCGTTATCCTATTTAATTTTCCCCATAAGAAATAATGGAAATCCAATTAATCCATTCCTGCAGTCGGGAGGCTTGACAGAATAGTACTTCAATATGATGCTATTATCAACTCTACGACTTATTAGATGAATTAATAACATAGAAACATGATATATACTCTAGAATTAATAAAATATGTCATAATGTATGTGAGGAGAAAGTGCTGGAAGTGTTGTTGTTGAGTTTATAATGGCCTCTGAGAGAAGCCATACATATTAGTGGTGGAGGAGGCTTCTGCCATCACCACTATCCACAAACAATATATGTATGTAATTTATAAATAAGAAATATTTACATTTTAATTTATAAATAAGAAATATTTACATTTTAATTTATAAATAAGAAATATTTGCACTTACCTTGGAGGAAATGTTAGCTTAACCCTTTTAGGGTTTGCAGGCCCTCTCCTAAACTTGTTTTCAGGGTTGGAAATTTTTCGAAAAAAATAAAAAAATTATTATTCTTTCTTATGAAATGATAGAGAATCTTTTCCTGATCATAATGACACCAAAAGTATGAAATTTAATGGAGAACTTACGGAATTATGCTCTCGCGAAGTTAGTGGTCTTGACGATGTTTATGCATCGGTGATTTCGTCCACTTTGATCCCTATTATCGGCTAATTCCAATGTACCATGGTCTTGACGATGTTTATGCATCGGTGATTTCGTCCACTTTGATCCCTATTATTGGCTAATTCCAATGTACCAGTCGACAAAAATCATACCTATTTCGCTAGAACTCCATTTTTTCTATCGAATGAGTACAAGAAACCACCCATTTATGGATTTCAGCTATCCAATAACGTGATCAGAAATTGGCAATTTTACCAATTTCACACAAATTTCAAAAGATGCCAATTTCCAAATAGGGTCCAGAATAAACAAGACAGACATTCCTGACACTAAAATAACATTTCCTCTGTTCATTACTCATGTCCCCAGGCCTCTGTTACATTTCTTCTGCTTTCCACTTTGAATTTTTATTCTAACAAAAAATAGAAGATTTATGTTATGCAGACTACTGCATTCATGTAGAAATGGCGTAGAAATGGTACAGGACCTCCATCACAAATCCGGCATCATTGGGACCTGTAGTGTGCCGGATTACTGAGTTTGCCAGATTACAGATTAATAAAATTAACCAATCTGACTTATACGAAGTTCATTGAACACTGGCAAAAATCGAACATTTCTGCTACTTTGAGCTCAATTTCAAGGTACTTTTCGTCATGAAAGCAATCAAAATCATGTTTATTTCTGTAATACAGTGGACCCTCAACCAGCGATGGCATCGATCAACAATAAATCTGACTAGCGATACATTTTAACGCAAAAATTTTGCCTCAACTAGCGCTTAAAAACCCGACCAACGCTATTCGTTCCGTACCATATGCGTCCACTTTGGCCTGAGCACGCCTCACTTGTCCCTTGGTGCCAGTGTTTACAAGCCAGCCAGCCACCGCGGTCGCTTCCAAACATACAACAACTGGAACATTTCATATTATCACAGCCTTTGTAGTGATTGCACCTGCAAAATAAGTCACCATGGGCCCCAAGAAAGCTTCTAGTGCCAACCCTACAGCAAAAAGGGTGAGAATTACTATGGAGATGAAGAAAGAGATCATTGCTAAGTATGAAAGTGGAGTGCGTGTCTCTGAGCTGGTCAGGTTGTATAATAAACCCCAATCAACCATCGCTACTATTGTGGGTAAGAAAACGGCAATCAAGGAAGCTGTTCTTGCCAAAGGTGCAGCTGCTGCTGCACCACAGTCAGCTGTTGTTGTTGCTGCACCACCATCAGCTGTATTACTTGAAGATGTGGAGAGAGTGTTGTTGGTGTGGCTTAACGTGAAACAATTTCCGAGAAACGATTAACCCCAGAGGGTTAGCCACCCAGGTTAACCCAAGAAAGTCAGTGCATCATCGAGGACTGTCTAACTTATTTCCATTGGGGGTCCTTAATCTTGTCCCCCAGGATGCGACCCACAACAGTTGACTAACACCCAGGTGAACAGGAAAAAATGCCTGGAACTAGTGCTCATATTGGTGAGGTTAGTGGGGAGGATGTGGAAGAGTTGGTGGAGGAGGAAAATGATGAATTAACCACTGATGAGCTGCTAGAGCATCTTCAACAGTAAGAGGCCACACCTGAGGAAACTGCTTCGGAGGAGGGGAGAGAGAAATTGGAGAAGTTGCCTACTTCAAAGATTAAGGAAATGTGTGCAATGTGGCTTAAAGTGCAAACCTTTTTTGATGAAAATCACCCTCACACAGCTATTGCAAGCCATGCTGGTGAATATTACACTGACAATGTTGAGAAACACTTTAGGATAAAGGAACGAGAGGTACAGGCCTCTATGGACAGATATGTTGTGCGACAGAAGTCCAGTGACTCTGAAGCTGGTCCTAGTGGCATTAAAAGAACAAGGGAAGTAACCCCAGAAAAAGACTTGCTACCTCAAGTGCTAATGGAAGGGGATTCCCCTTCTAAACACTAACAAGATCAACGGTCTCCCCTCCTCCCATCCCATCAATCATCACCAGATCTTCAATAAAGGTAAGTGTCATGTAACTGTGCATGTCTTCTTCAGTTTGTGTGTATTAAAATTAATATTTCATGTGGTAAAAATTTTTTTTTTCAATACTTTGGGGTGTCTTGCACGGATTAATTTGATTTCCATTATTTCTTATGGGGAAAATTAACTTGACTAACGATTATTTCGATTAACGATGAGCTCTCAGGAACGGATTAATATCGCTGGTTGAGGGTCCACTGTATATCTTCCATTCTATCAAACGAGTCCAAAAAAATGAGAATACAACCATAAAAATCATAAGAAAATATACCGCAAAGAGGCGGCTAATGGCTGAGAAGTGAACTCCCTTATTTATCGTCTGTCTTTTTTATTTTTGTTGTACGTTAAGAAGCATCTTTCCATCATACATTGCCCAAGTTTCAATGAGATAGCCCAACAAACAACTGAGAAAAAAAAAATATTTACCAAAAATCATATATGGCAAGCCCAAGCTAGGTACTGGAAATAAGTCACTTTGTCTGACTTTTCTGAGTTATCCTAGGTTCCCTATATATGCACTGCTATGTATGATAATCTATGTAACTGTATTTGTGTATACCTGAATAAACTTATTTACTTCTAGTCTGTCAACTGAGTACAAGAAACCGCCCATTCACTTATTTCATCTACCCAATAAAGTGGTCAGAAATTGGCAATTTGGCCAATTACACACAAATTTCAACAGACGCCAATTTCAAAATAGGGTCCAGAATAAACAATGCAGACTTTCCTGGCTCTAAAATAACATTTTCTCTGTTCATTAGTCATGGCTCCAGGCCCCTCTTATATTACTCTTGTTTACCATTTGGAAATTTTATTCACAAAAAATAAATTTACTGTTATGCAGACTGCTGCATTATTATAATAATTGTATAAATAATGTCAGCTCATTCTTGACTACGTATTGGAATTTGGACTGGCAGGCGGACAGGTGTTGGACGGTGACGTCATTTGTCTACTCTTGAGCTTCGCTAAAGAATAAAACATTTTCGCTACTGTGAGCGCAATTTCAAGGTACTTTTCATCATGAAAGCAATCAAAATCATATCTATTTCTGTAATATATCTTTCATTCTATCAAATGAGACCGAAAAATGAGAATATAACCATAAAAAACATACAAAAATATACCGCTAAGCAGCCACTAATGGCTGAGAATGAACTCCGCTATTTATGGTCTGATTTCTTTCATTTTTGGTGTACGTTAAGAAGTATCTTTCCATCATACATTGCTAAAGTTTGAATAAGATAACCCAACAAACAACTGGAAAATAATAATAATATAATAATAATAATAATAGTAATAATATCTTTATTTACTACATGTACAAGGTATACAGGCCTAGCTGACATCAGTGACATACTACTACAGTGGACCCCCGACATTCGATATTAATTCGTTCCTGAGAGCTCATTGAATGTCGAAAATATCGAAAGTCGAATTAATTTTCCCCATAAGAAATAATGGAAATCAAATTAATCCATGCAAGACACCCAAAAGTATGAAAAAAAAAATTTTACCACATGAAATATTAAGTTTAATGCAATAGAATAATTACAATAACAATAACAATAGAATAATTGACACTTACCTTTAATGAAGATCTGGTGATGATTGATGGGATGGGAGGAGGGGAGAGTGTGGATGGTGTTACTGTTTAGAAGGGGAATCTCCTTCCATTAGGACTTGTTTTTCATTTATCCACACCAATAACAGTCTCTCAACATCTTCTAACACTAGCGATCTCTGTTTCGAAAACAAAGTTGCACCTTTTGCAACAACAGCTTCCTTGATTGCCGTTTTCCTGCTCACTAATGTAGAGAGGGTTGATTGGGGTTTACTATACAACCTGGCCAGCTCGGATACATGCACTTTACTTTCGTACTTTCCAATTATCTCTTTCTTCATTTCAATAGGCATTAGCACCTTTTTTCTCAAAGAGTTGGCACTAGAAGCTTTCTTGGGGCCCATGGTTACTTATTTTGCAGAAACAAGCACCAAAAACAGTGATAATATGGAATGTACCGAATGTATCCTTAGATGCGCGCACACTGGCTGGCTTGTAAACACTGGCACACACGGGGCAGTTCAGGCCACAAGTGGACACATCTTGTACGAATCGTATCGAATAGCGGGTTTTCGATCAAATGTCGAGGCGAAATTTTTGTGTTAAAATGCATCGAATGTTGGATTTATTGAATGTCGATGCCATCGAATGTCGGGGGTCCACTGTATATAGAAAGCCGCTTGTTATGCAGAGTATTTCAAGAAAATTAGGTCAGTGTCCCATGATAACACCCAAACTAGTCGGCTAACACCCAGGTACCCATTTACTGATGGGTAAACATAGACAACAGGTGTAAAGAAACACGCCTAATGTTTCTACCCTGGCTGGGAATCGAATATTTACCAAAAATCATATATAGCTAACCCAAGCCAGGTACTAAAAATAAGCCATGTTGACTTTTTTGGGTTATCCTAGGTTCTCTACACATATGCTGCTATGTGTGAAAATCTATATAGAGAAAATAACTTTTTGTTTCAGGTTTATGGTGCAGTACGAGTGTATATCACAGTTAGCCCTGTGCTATACTCCGTTTTCTCTAATATAAGCCCCCAAGACAGGGATAGGAGAATGGTATTTGTATACCATATCCTCTTCATACCTCCATCGAACTGCTCAGTATTATGCCAAATATTATACATTCTGGAGTATTTAACATGTTTTATGTTATTTATATTGTTTAAGCCAGCCCGTAATGCTATGCATAGTATAAGTGGCTTTGGCATACTGCTCTTATCTGTATTTTTTTGTACCTCTGTATGTGTGCACAAATTGGAAATAAATAATAAATAAATAAATAATAGATCAATTGTGATAGGCAAATAAGCTGTAGTGTTGATATTAGCGTAATAATAAAGCATATTCTCCTGCTTCATGAGACTGAGCTCATGGCAACCAACAGTGGCTTCAAAGCCACCTTATCTTTAATGGATAATGTACTGTGTAGGTGCTTTACATAATGAGAAGCATTTCTTTTATTCATTGAAACCATGGCTAGGGCTAAAAGTAAGTTAAAACAATAAAGGGAGAAAAAGAAATTGGAATGACTTATGCAGCAAGTAGTGCCACCAAACAGTACCAGCAGGTTGGTGTGGCGACCCTGGAAATTTGAAATTATGCTAGCCAAAATCAGTGCTGAATAACTGAAGAAACCGAATAACTGATTGCCGGATTTGTGATGGCAGACCTGTATAAATAATATCAGGGCACTTGTGAAAGAATATTAGACTCACCAGTTGATGTGTATTGGATGCATGGCATGATTTGTTTACCTTTGAACTTCGGCAAAAATTGAACATTTCTGCTACTTTGAGCTCAATTTCAAGGTACTTTTCATTATGAAACCAATCAAAATCATCTCAATTTCCATATGTTTTCCATTCTATAAAATGAAACCAAGAAAACTAGAATACAACCATACATATCATACGAAAATACACTGCAAAGTTGCTGTTTTAAACCAAAAACACGGTTGTAGTTTATTTTTTTTTTCTCATTATGCACTGTGCTGCAGAATTTTTCTTTATACTGCGCACACCGACCACATAGACCCATTCTTTCATATGTAGGCCTACCAGCTTTCTCTCACTAGATTTGAAGGTGTTAGAATTTATGCATACTAGTACGGCACCAACCCTGGCGTGCAAGCCGTACTAGTACGGCACCAACCCTGGCGTGCAAGCCATACTAGTACAGCACCAACCCTGAAAGGGTTAATTACATAGTGTGATGGCATGTAGCAGATATGCAGGGAGTGTAGAAGGCATGCAGGGAGTGTAGCAGGCATGCAGGGACTGTAGCAGGCATGCATGGAATGTAGCAGGCATACAGGGAATGTAGCAGACATGCAGGGAGTGTAGAAGGCATGCAAGGAATGTAACAGGCATGCTGGGAGTGTAGCGGGCATGCAGGGAGTGTAGCAGACATGCAGGGGGTGTAGCAGGCATGCAGGGAATGTAGCAGGGAGTGTAGTAGGCATACTGGGATTGTAGCAGGCATGCAGGGGGTGTAGCAGACATGCAGGGAGTGTAGCTGGCATGTAGGAGGAGAGAGGAAGGCGAGTTTATTATGCTTCAATATGACGCTTATTTCATCTCTACGGCTTATTTATCTATCAAAATTCATCTAATAAGACATAATATACAACATTAATAACATATAAACATGATATATACTCTAGACTGAATAAAATATGTCATAAGGTATGTGAGGATAAGTGCTGGAAGTGCTGTTGTTGGTTTTATAATGGCCACTGAGAGAAGCTGTACATATTAGTGGTGGAGGAGGCTTCTGCCTCCTCCACAATCTACAAACAATATATGTACGTAATTTATAAATAAGAAGTATTTATGTTTTAATTTATAAATAAGAAATATTTACATTTTAATTTATAAATAAGTAAGTTTATTCAGGTACATACAAACACAGTTACGTACATAGATTATCATACATAGCAGCATATGTGTAAAGTACCTAGGATAACCAAAAAAAGTCATAGAATGACTTATATCCACTGAGGTCCTTTTATATTTACACTTATATATTTACTTTTATACTTACACTTTTATATTTACACTTACCTTGGACGAGATGTTAATTTAATTAGTTAGTTTGATGGAGGAGATGCTGGCAGAGGTTTAAGGTGGTGGAAGATACGTAGCAGGCCGGCGTATATTCAGCGGCCCGATACACATTCAACAACACTGGAGAGTTACTTTCGTGTTGTTTTTCTATCGCTTACTCGCTTAACTTACTTGCTACACTGTTAATTTTACACTTTATCGCTGGCTAGCAATACAGCCTTTATCGATACCTGCTGCTTTAGTATCGTACATATCGAAGAATCACTGCAGAAGGCACATTCTCTCCTCCCTCTTCCTCCTCCACTTTGGTACATTGCTACGAGTTTTTCTTGAATTATATTGTTTCTTTCCTTCTTTATCACAGGGCTGGCTTATTTAGCTGTTACAAGCACTAAAAACAATGAATACAAAATATATCACATGTACTCGTGGAATCATCCTCCCTGGCTTGTAAACAATGGCACACTACCTTGTACATGGGCTCAGGCTGGGCGGACACGTTCGAGACGAATGTCCTTAACTGAGTTTTTCATCGTCAGCTGAGTCAGTATTTTAAGGCAAAAATTCATCGTATCCATTTTATCGCCATTCGATAGCATCGTTAACCGAGGGTCCACTGTACAAGTGAAAAAAAAAAAAAGAAAGGCTATGTTTCACTTTACAATGATACCCCAAAACTTAACCTTCTGTATAAAGGGGGCCCCTGCTGTACTTGCTTCATAATGTCATCACAATCTACCTCCTTGAGCCATTTTCATGTGTTTTCTCCAGAAATGTCTTACTGCAATTATTTGAGGCAAACTAGTTTTTCTCCTCAATCCATCTTGTTGATCACCTAACAGTTTGTACTCCCTCAAAGGAGGTTATTTGATGCCAGTGTAGGGCTTCTCTTGATAAGAACATAAGAACATAAGAATGGAAGAACACTGCAGAAGGCCTACTGGCCCATGCGAGGCAGGTCCTTACCAAAATGACTACTACCTAAAGCTTCCCAAGAAATAACTCCCGTACCCAATGACACTAATCAAACCCAGCCCCTCCCACTCATATATTTGTCCAGTCTCTTCTTAAAGCTACCCAAGGTCCTAGCCTCTATCACCCCACTGGGAAGACTGTTCCACGCATCTACAACTCTGTTAGAAAACCAGTACTTACCCATGTCCTTTCTAAATCTAAATTTATCCAACTTAAATCCATTATTCCTGGTTCTTACCTGGTTCGACACCCTCAGTACTTTATTAATATCTCCCTTGTTTATGCCCGTCATCCACTTATACACTTCAATGATATCTCCCCTCATTCTACGCCTCTCCAGAGAGTGGAGATTTCAGGCTTTGAGTCTATCTTCATACGGGAGGTTCCTTACACAGTAAACCATTTTAGTCATTCTTCTCTGTATGTTCTCTAATGAGTCTATATCCATCCTGTAGTAAGGGGACCAAAACTGAGCAGCATAATCTAAATGAGGCCTCACTAGTGATGTATAGAGCTGTAAAATAACTTTTGGACTTCTGTTACTTATACTTCTTGAGATAAATCCAAGTAATCTGTTGGCCTTGTTGTGCACACTAAGGCACTGCTGTCTTGGCTTTAGATTTCTGCTTACCATGACTCCCAAGTCTTTTTCACATTCTGTATGATCAAGCTCTACTTCACCTGATTATAGCTTCGAGGGTTATTTTCATTACCAAGGGCAAGTACCTTACACTTATCCACATTAAACTTCATCTGCCATTTTTCAGACCAAGACATTAATTTGTCCAAATCGTCCTGGAGTTCATTGATATCCTCCTCAGAGTGAATTATACGGCCTATCTTTTTATCATCAGCAAATTTACTCATGTCACTCGTAATCCCTTCATCAAGGTCATTAATGTAAATTATGAACAAGAGAGGGCCTAAAACTGATCCTTGTGGAACGCCACTAGTGACTAATCCCCATTCAGATTTCACTCCATTAATGGTAACTCTCTGCTTTCTATTGGTAAGCCATCCAAGAAATCAGTCCTGTCCTCCCCTTCCTTGGATCAAACCTTTCATTCTTCTAGTTGCTGTATGGCCCCTATTGGTTTAGCACTCCCCAATTATTGTAAAAGTAAAGGTTCTACCATTAGACATTAAAGCTAAGAAAAAATATCAAATATACTTTTGACCGCATTTTTTCCTTAGTTTATAGCTATGGCCCTTCATCCTGAGATTTTTTCCTAACGACATACTCTTCATTAAGCTACTGAAACCATCTGTACTATGATCACCTGTACTGTACAGGTGCTTCTGACTTTACGATAGTTCAACTTACGGTACTTCAACTTGACAATGGTGTGATAGCAATGCACATTCCAGACAATGGCAAGGCAAGCCATGCCCTCAGTCTTTGTAGTGATCATGAGCATAACCATCTCATTTATTTACTTTTCAATACTGGTATTTAGTTGGTTACAGTAATTATTTGTTTATTTACGTATTTCACTGATGCCCGCATACCAATCAATACATGCAGTGTTTTCATATCATTTGCATCATCTGTGCTCAAATGTGAGCTTGCTGGAGACAATGTTTATATATAAACTGAGAGGGCAGACATGAACTGAACCTGTCCATGAGGGACTCTCCCAGTGTTTATATACCCTCTGCTTATCATTCTTTGCATCACATTTCTTTGCATAATAAGGGTTAAAAATGAAAGGAATCTGGATGTAATGTGCATACAGTAATTTGTACACCAGAATGTAATGTGTATACTTCATATGTATTTGTGCATCAGTTTAATTGGTACACTTATATTTTGTAAAAAACTAGGACATTTGTGCGGAGTGAATGTTGTGGTGATGGTGGTGTTAAGGGCTACCAGAGACTTCTCTCCTACACTGCTGGCCTATACTAGACAGGTCCTTCACAATGCATCCCACTAACAATATTTGCCCAACCCAATTTTCAATGCTACCCAAGCAATAAGCTTTGATAATTCTGTAGATGAATAGTTCAGAGAACTCACAAGTTGATAAATTAGACACATGTGCAATACTTGGGTATCTTTAATGAGGAAAGATATGCAAGTGTTGCACATGTGTCTAATTTCTTTGATAATTCTATTAACTCATGTGCAAGTTCCACTCAAATCCAACCCCTCTCACTCCTGTATTTATCCAACCTAAATTTAAAACTACCCAAGGTTTTACTTTTTATGCTGTTAGTACTGTGGCTTCTTCAGTACTAACAGCATAAAATCTGTTAGTACTGAAGAAGCCACGAGTGCCTTATTCAGTCATAATACTGAAGAAGCTATTCATGGCAAAAAGTTTCCGTTAATAAATGTCCTGAACTGTACATAAGCGTCTTTTTTCACATCACATAATTGCTACTACATAAAGGATATGCCCAGTTTGGGCCAACAGGCCTACTGCCATGTTCCTCCTTATGTTCTTATGTAATAGAGAAGGGACACAGAAACATGCCTTCTCAAATCCATCCAACCATAAATATTTACCCAACCTATTTTTTATGCTACCCAAGCCATAGCTTTTGTAACCTTTCTTTCTCATGTACCAGCTGACTTTTCCACCTCATGTACAACTACTACTGTTACCTCTACTTGTGTGGGCAAAACATTATCAATAAAGGATCACATTATACTGCTGCATCTAACTGTGCGTCTGGCAGCAGGGGTGCCAGACGCACGGTCGTAAGTCGAGTGGTTGTATGTTGCACAGCTCATAAGTCAGATGGTACCTGTATTTTTCTTGTTGAAAATGCAAGGGGAATTATCATTTTATTACATTCCTTTATAGCCTCTCCTCACCAAATGACGGAGTTCCATTCCCAAGACCATGTCGATAAACGAATTCGTCACTAAGCAAGGAGCATACTATAATGGTAGTGGGATTGTGTCAACCATTTTTGATATTGTTTTACTGTCACCTTTGCACCATTTATAACATTTTTAGTATATATTTAACCTGTAAACGGTCCAAAAGTATATACGTATATGTTCTTACCGCTAGTGCCCCAAATGTATATTTACATTTTATTTTTCCTGCCTCCAAATTTGACACAATTGGCCTGAGATGCCTGGTCAGCATAGAATGTGTCTTAACACTCGGTGTGTGCTGTATTAAAAAAAGTCTGGGACCACTTAGTACCTAGTGGGAGCACCAGTTAAATTGAGCACCAGCTAGAGAAAACAGTGAAGCAGACACCAAGGATTCACTGATGTCATGTCATATTAATGCTCCCCTTTTAAGAGGAAAGTGATGTTGACCCCAAGTTTAGTGACTTTCAGGTGGATGTGGCCACAAATGGTCGAGGAAATGTCAAAAACCTCAATAATAACCCATGTGCAACATTTGTGCAACACCCTTTCAGAATGTCTTATAACCAAGGCTCAAGTTTTAGAGAATTCTGGAACATGTCTATCTCTGTCTGTCTCTGTCTCATAATAAAGTTGGTAGAATTACCAACAATATGTAAAGTAAAAGGACACAAGTGCAACTAATGTGACATTTTATTGTGGCAACGTTTCGCTCTCCAGGAGCTTTATCAAGCCATTACAAACAATACATGGACACAGAGGGTATATATAGGCTCAGAGTGAGGTGCAATACTAGTGGTAGTAGTAGTAGTGACAAAAGTTGTAGTGGTAGTAGTAATACAATATGGTAGAGCAATTAATTTGTGGTATAAACCTTGGTAATAAATACCGACAAGTTGGTTTAGAAAGACACGTAAGCAAACACTATGACATATTTATTAGAAAACGTTTCGGTCCTGGGACCTTGATCACTTCTAACATACAGAGGTAGAAAGGCATCATATATATAGGTGGAGAGTGAGGTGTGACGCACGTGACCTGAGGAATGTCATAAGAACATAAGAACTTAAGAAAGGAGGAACACTGTAGAAGGCCTACTGGCCCATGTGAGGCAGGTCCTTATCAGAACAACCTCTGCCTATGATGAGGACGGGTAGACGATGAAATCATGTGACTCCTGTGTTGTTGGGTTGGTGGTGCTTAAGTATCATATATGCCAATGTTTTTGAAATTTTGTAGTTTCCAGTGTTGCGTTCTATAGTGTCGGTGACGGCGATTAGTGAGGCTTCTAGGCACCGTCGGCGTCTGAGTTCTGGTTCGGTGAGAACGAGTTGTGCCTCATTCCAGTTCATCAAATGTCCCGTGGAGTCTCTGTGGAGGACACAGGCGTACCTTACATCGTCTCTGTTAGAGGCATTTCGATGCTCATTCAAGCGGACTGCAAGATCTCTGCCTGTCTCGCCTACATATTTCTTGGGACAGAACCCACAGGGGATAGTGTAGACGCCTGCTGTAGAAGTTAGAGGTGTGGGGCTGCGTTTCGTAGTGAGGTCTTTGATAGATGATGTGTTTATGGTGGAAACGTTGATGTTACTCATAGCAAGTGCCCGGCGAGTATTCGTGGCAACATCACCACATGGGAGTACTATGAACTGCTTAGGGGGCTATTCCATGGGCGGTTTGTTGAGAATAGCTTGTGCCTTAAGTCTGCAATCTCGGATGAAGAAAGCTGGGAACTGAAGACGTGTAAAGGCTTGTGTTATGTAAGTGCATTCTTCTTCTAGAAAACAAGGGCTGGAGATGCGAAGAGCTCTCAAGAAGAAGCCAATGAGGACTCCTCTCTTAGTGCGGGTGTCTTGGTGTGAATAAAAGTGTATAAGATCGTCCTTGTTGGTAGGTTTTCTATACACTTTGAAGAGAAGTTTGTCACTGTCGGGAGATCTGCACAGTAGAACGTCGAGGAAAGGAAGTTTGCCATCATTTTCGAGTTCAAGTGTAAACTTTATTGATGGTTCAACTGCATTTATCTTGTTGAGAAGGGCCTGGATATTGAGACGTCTCGGATAGAAAACCAATACATCATCAATGTATCTTAGCCAGGTAACGGTGTTGGGAATGAGGGTGCTGAATTTCTCTGTCTCCAGGTTTTCCATGAAGAGGTTGGCAAGCACAGCACTGAGCAGGCTGCCCATTGCCATCCCAAAGCACTGTTTGTAACAGTTGTCCTGATACTTGAAGAAGTTGAAATTAACACAAAGTTCCAGTAGACTGATGAAGTCTAGAAGAGGTAAAGGGAGGTCGTGGTTTTCAGTGAGCCTCTGTCTCATAATGTTGATTGCAGCATCAGTAGGAACGTTGGTGAAGAGGGCTGTGACATCGAAGGAAGCCATGCTTTTGTTTTTGACATTCAGGTTGGAAATTCGGGAGAGAAGGTCACCTGAGTGCTTGAGGTGGGCTTGACTGATGGTGCCCAGAAGCGCTGAAAGGTATTTGGCAAGGTGGCCGGCTAGTCTGTGTGGTGCACTCCCTATGCCCGAAGTGATAGGCCATAGTGGGATGCCAGGTTTGTGTGTCTTAGGAAGGCCATACACACGTGCTGGTTTCAGTTGACCTGGTAAAAGTTTAAGTAGTTTTTTGCCTTGTTCTGATTTTCGTAAGATGCTACGAGCCTTTTGAAGAAAAGTCTGGGTACTTTGAAGTAGCACTGATTCAACGATGTCAACACATACCAGCCTGTATCAGAATCAGTGCTACTTCAAAGTACCCAGACTTTTCTTTAAAAGGCTTGTAGCATCTTACGAAAATCAGAACAAGGCAAAAAACTACTTAAACTTTTACCAGGTCAACTGAAACCAGCACGTCTGTATGGCCTTCCTAAGACACACAAACCTGGCATCCCACTACGGCCTATCACTTCGGGCATAGGGAGTGCACCACACGGACTAGCCGGCCACCTTGCCAAATACCTTTCAGCGCTTCTGGGCACCATCAGTCAAGCCCACCTCAAGCACTCAGGTGACCTTCTCTCCCAAATTTCCAACCTGAATGTCAAAAACAAAAACAAAAGCATGGCTTCCTTCGATGTCACAGCCCTCTTCACCAACGTTCCTACTGACGCTGCAATCAACATTCTGAGACAGAGGCTCACTGAAAACCACGACCTCCCTTTACCTCTTCTAGACTTCATCAATCTAGTGGAACTTTGTGTTAATTTCAACTTCTTCAAGTATCAGGACAACTGTTACAAACAGTGCTTTGGGATGGCAATGGGCAGCCCGCTCAGTGCTGTGCTTGCCAACCTCTTCATGGAAAACCTGGAGACAGAGAAATTCAGCACCCTCATTCCCAACACCGTTACCTGGCTAAGATACGTTGATGATGTATTGGTTTTCTATCCGAGACGTCTCAATATCCAGGCCCTTCTCAACAAGATCAATGCAGTTGAACCATCAATAAAGTTTACACTTGAACTCGAAAATGATGGCAAACTTCCTTTCCTCGACGTTCTACTGTGCAGATCTCCCTACAGTGACAAACTTCTCTTCAAAGTGTATAGAAAACCTACCAACAAGGACGATCTTATACACTTTTATTCACACCAAGACACCCGCACTAAGAGAGGAGTCCTCATTGGCTTCTTCTTGAGAGCTCTTCGCATCTCCAGCCCTTGTTTTCTAGAAGAAGAATGCACTTACATAACACAAGCCTTTACACGTCTTCAGTTCCCAGCTTTCTTCATCCGAGATTGCAGACTTAACCCTTTCAGGGTCCAAGGCCCAAATCTGGAGTCACGCACCAGTGTCCAAGAATTTTCAAAAAAAAAAATTTTTTATTTTTTCTTATGAAATTGTAGAGAATCTTTTTGTGAAGGTAATAAAACAAAAAGTACGAAATTTGGTGGAAAATTGACGAAATTATGCTCTCGCGAATTTTGATGTGTCAGCGATATTTACGAATCGGCGATTTTGCCGACTTTGACTCCCATTTTAGGCCAATTACATTATTCCAATCAACCAAATTCTTAGCTATTTCACTAGTATTACTTCTATTCTATCGATTGAGCACAAGAAATCGCCAAGTCAACTGTTTCAACTACAAAATAAAGTGATCGGAAATTGTTAATTTGGCCAATTTAACACAAAGTTCAAAATATTCCAATTTCAAAATAGGGTCCAGAATGAACAATGTAGGCATTCCTGGCACTAAACTAACATTTCCTCTGTTCATTAGTTATGTTTTGAGGCTTTACAAATAAATTCTATTTTGATTTTTTATTCACATAATGAATTTTTATTCACACCAAAAAATAGAAGATTTACTGTTATGCAATACTGTAATAATTGTATAAATATCACCACCATATTTGTGAATGTATATTAGACCCACCAGCTGACGTGTATTAGATGTGTGAGGTCGTTTGTTTACTCTTGAATATCGGCAAAAATTTAACATTTCTGCTACTTTGAGCTCAGTTTCAAGCCATTTCCAGTGCTAAAACCAATCAAAATCATCTTTTTTTCTGTAATATGTCTTCCATTCTATCAAATGAGACCAAGAAATCGCAAATAGAACTATAAAAAACATACGAAAAAACACTGCAAAGTTGCTGTTTTAATCGAAAAATCATGATTTCATTTTTTTTCTCTCATTATACACAGTGTGCTGCAGGATCTGTTTTATGTGGTGCACACATACCACATAGATGTATTCTCTCATATCTAGGCCCAAATGTACCACTCACAGTTTATCAGAGTGAGCTGAGCTCATGGCGTAGATCTACAGTTTGGACCCTGAACGTAAAGCCGTAGATCTACGGGACGGACCCTGAAAGGGTTAAGGCACAAGCTATTCTCAACAAACCGCCCATGGAACAGCCCCCTAAGCAGTTCATAGTACTCCCATGTGGTGATGTTGCCACGAATACTCGCCGGGCACTTGCTATGAGTAACATCAACGTTTCCACCATAAACACATCATCTATCAAAGACCTCACAACGAAACGCAGCCCCACACCTCTAACTTCTACAGCAGGCGTCTACACTATCCCCTGTGGGTTCTGTCCCAAGAAATATGTAGGCGAGACAGGCAGAGATCTTGCAGTCCGCTTGAATGAGCATCGAAATGCCTCTAACAGAGACGATGTAAGGTACGCCTGTGTTCTCCACAGAGACTCCACGGGACATTTGATGAACTGGAATGAGGCACAACTCGTTCTCACCGAACCAGACCTCAGACGCCGACGGTGCCTAGAAGCCTCACTAATCGCTGTCACCGACACTATAGAACGCAACACTGGAAACTACAAAATTTCAAAAACATTGGCATATATGATACTTAAGCACCACCAATCCAACAACACAGGAGTCACATGATTTCATCGTCTACCCGTCCTCATCATAGGCAGAGGTTGTTCTGATAAGGACCTGCCTCGCATGGGCCAGTAGGCCTTCTACAGTGTTCCTCCTTTCTTAAGTTCTTATGTTCTTATGACATTCCTCAGGTCACGTGCGTCACACCTCACTCTCCGCCTATATATATGATGCCTTTCTACCTCTGTATGTTAGAAGTGATCAAGGTCCCAGGACCGAAACGTTTTCTAATAAATATGTCATAGTGTTTGCTTACGTGTCTTTCTAAACCAATTAATTCGTACATGAGTAAAAGGATATAAAAGCTATTACTTGGGTAACATAAAAATAGGTTGGACAAATATAGACTGGATAGAGGCAGCCTGTTTCAGTGTTCACTCTCTGTAATGTGCTTTGTGTAGTATAACAGGAGAGACTATGTGATAGCAGGGTTTACTGTTTTCAGGAGGATTCTTGCTAAGACTTCAGAGATGGTGAAGCTGCCGTTGTTTTGTTTAATTGTATTAATTTGTCAATCGCTGTTTCGAATACAATTAAACAAAACAACGGCAGCTTCACCATCTCTGAAGTCTTAGCAAGAATCCTCCTGAAAACAGTAAACCCTGCTATCACATAGTCTCTCCTGTTATACTACACAAAGCACATTACAGAGAGTGAACACTGAAACAGGCTGCCTCTATCCAGTTTATATTTGTCCAACCTATTTTTATGTTACCCAAGTAATAGCTTTTATATCCTTTTACTCATGTACGAATTAATTGCTCTACCATATTGTACTACTACTACTACTACTACCACCACTCCTACCACTACTACTCCTACCACTACTACTACTACCACCACTACTACTACCACTACTACTACCACCACTACTACCACTACTACTACCACTACTACTACTACCACCACTACTACCACTACTACTACCACCACTACCACTACTACTACCACTACTACTACTACCACCACTACTACTACCACTACTACTACTACTACTACTACTACTACTACTACTACTACAGTGGACCCCCGGTTAACGATATTTTTTCATTCCAGAAGTATGTTCAGGTGCCAGTACTGATCGAATTTGTTCCCATAAGGAATATTGTTAAGTAGATTAGTCCATTTCAGACCCCCAAACATACACGCACAAACACACTTACATAAATACACTTACATAATTGGTCACATTGGGAGGTGATCGTTAAGCGGGGGTCCACTGTACTCCTACTACTACTACTACTACTACTACTACTACTACTGCTGCTGCTGCTGCTGCTGCACCTCACTCTGAGCCTATATATACCCTCTGTGTCCATGAAATTGAGCTCAAAGTAGCGGAAATGTTCGATTTTTGCCATGTTCAATGAACTGTGTAAGTCAAGTTGGTTAATTTTATTAAGTGTATTCTAACTTAACCACTCTGTAATTCGGCAAACTCAGTAATCCGGCACACTACAGGTCCCAATGATGCTGGATTTGTGATGGAGGACCTGTATTAGTATTATTATAATAATGATGGAGCTTCAGTTCCCTAAATTAATAATAACAACAATAATAATAATATAATACTAATATATTATTATTATTATTATTATTATTATTATTATTATTATTATAACAATAGAGCTTCAGTTTCCTAAATTAAAAATAATAATAATACATAATACGTACGTAATAATAATTCAGATTGCTTCCACTAGTTGGCATAGCTGGTAAGCAGTAAACATGTTTACATCGCTGTGGGAGCAGTTCTCTCGTGCTTGTTTGCATTTTTTACCCTCATTTGGCCAAATTTCTTTTTCTAACCATGGGTCCTAAGAAAATAAGTACAAAGGACAGTGCTGAGAAGAAAAAGATGATGATTTCCATGGACTTAACCAGGCAATACATCATACACCACACCCTCAGCATCCCCATGATCAATATCCCTCACCCTCAACATCCCCACCATCAACATCCCCCACCCTCAACATCCCTCACCCTCAGCATCCCCCATGATCAACATCCCCCACCCTCAGAATCCCCCACCCTCAACATCCCCCACCCACACTTTATATAAACAGTTTTTATACGATATTTCTTATTTATAAATACGTTGTTTCAGTGTTTTTCTTAGAAAACTAGTGATCTACTGCAGTTAGCCTAAAAAAAATACCATTTTCTCTTACAGTAAGAACATGGGAAGATACTATAGTCAAATTGGGACAGAAATGGCACACACTTCTGCTGCTGCCTCTGTCACCATATTATGGCCTATTTTATTCATTCTAGAGTATATATCATGTTTCTGTGTTAATTATATTGTTTATTATGTCATATTAGATGAATTGTGATAGACAAATAAGCCGTACAATTAATAATAGTCATATTCAAGTATTTTTTCTCGTCTCTCCAGAGTGCAGGAACGGATTAATGGCTTTTCAATTACAGTGGACCCTTGCCTAATGATGGCATCGCATAACGTTAAATCCGCCTAGCGATACATTTTAACGCAAAAAATTTGCCTCGCCTAGCCCTAAAAAACTCGCTCAATGCGATTCGTCCGAGACGCGTCCACGTGCAGCCTGAGCCAGCCTCACTTGTTCCGTGGGTGGCAGCATTTACAAGCCAGCCTCCGTGGTCACATCCAAGCATACAATCGGAACATTTCATATTATCATAGCGTTTTTAGTGATTTCACCTGCAAAATAAGTGACCATGGGCCCCAAGAAAGCTTCTAGTGCCAACCCTGTGGTAAAAAGGGTGAGAAATACTATCATACCACAGTCAGCTGCTGCTGCACCACCGTCAGCTGTTGCTGGACCAGTCAGCTGCTGCTGCACCACAGTCAGCTGTTGCTGCACTACAGTCAGCTGTTGCTGCACCACAGTCAGCTGTTGCTGCACTACACTCAGCTGCTGCTGCACCACGGTCAGCTGTTGCTGCACCACAGTCAGCTGTATTACTCGAAGATGTGGAGAGTGTGTTGTTGGTATGGCTTAACATGAAACAATTACCGAGAAACGATTAACCCCAGAGGGTTAGCCACCCAGGATAACCCAAGAAAGTCAGTGCATCATCGAGGACTGTCTAACTTATTTCCATTGAGGTCCTTAATCTTGTCCCCCAGGATGTGACCCACAACAGTTGACTAACACCCAGGTGAACAGGAAAAAATGCCTGGAACTAGTGCTCATATTGGTGAGGTTAGTGGGGAGGATGTGGAAGAGTTGGTGGAGGAGGACAATGAAGAACTAACCACTGATGAGCTGCTAGATCATCTTCAACAGCAAGAGGCCAGACCTGAGGAAGCTGCTTCGGAGGAGGGGCGAGAGAAATTGAAGAAGTTGCCTACTTCAAAGATTAAGGAAATGTGTGCAATGTGGCTTAAAGTGCAAACCTTTTTTGATGAAAATTACCCTGACACAGCTATTGCAAGCTGTGTTGGTGACTATTACATTGACAATGTTGTGAAACACTTTAGGAAAGTCATAAAGGAACGAGAGGTACAGACCTCTATGGACAGATATGTTGTGCGACAGAGGTCCAGTGACTCTGAAGCTGGTCCTAGTGGCATTAAAAGAAGAAGGGAAGTAACCCCGGAAAAGGACTTGCCACCTCAAGTCCTAATGGAAGGGGATTCCCCTTCTAAACACTAAGACCATCCACACTCTCCCCTCCTCCCATCCCATCAGTCATCACCAGATCTTCAATAAAGGTAAGTGTCATGTATTGTACATCTCTTCTTCAGTTTGTGTGTATTAAAATTAATATTTCATGTGGTAAAATTTTTTTTTTTCATACTTTGGGGTGTCTTGCACGGATTAATTTGATTTCCATTATTTCTTATGGGGAAAATTAATCCGCCTAACGATAATTTCACCTAACACTGAGCTCTCAGGAATGGATTAACATCGTTAGGGGAGGGTCCACTGTAATTTAAATGAGGAAAATTAATTTGATATACGAGTAAATTGAGTTACGAGCTAGTTCCTGGAATGGATTAAACTCGTAAGTCATGGCTCCACTGTATATGTACGATTAGACCGTTTATGGGTTAAAGGTTTATACAGTAGTGTACAGGTCTCCCTCAACATTCGCAAGGGTTAGGGGATCAAGAGCCTCGTGAATGTTGAAAAACCGTGAATGTTTGGTGCCCCAATATATTGTAGGGAAATATAATACAATGCTGGTCTCAGACCGGGCCGCGGGGGCGTTGACCCCCGGAACTCTCTCCAGGTAAACTCCAGGTTAACTCGTCCAACCATGAACAATCATAAAGTACATGAAAACGTCGTAAATTGTACTAAATACATACGTTATGCCTTAACCCTTCATCGCGCAAGGGGTCCGAAAATTTGAAATTCGAACTGAACTCCCTATGGTGGATAGAGTAACTCAATACAAGGTCACTGATCCCATATAAATTGATTTCTGATGGTTAGTTTTCGAGCAATTGCCAATCTCCGAAGACCGAAAATATTAGGCCGCCCCCGACAAAGTGATTAAAAAATTCTATGTTGCAAACTTGCAATTGTTAATAAAACACACCAAAACAATTTTTTAAATTTAATATACAAACAGACAATATAAAAAACATAAATGGAACTTTTATCAAAACATTTTTTAATTGTTACAAAAATATAAAAAGGAAGCAAATATCAACAATGCCAAATTGCAAAGTGATGCAAGTTTCAATCCCTATATTCCTGAGATTCATTTGGAAGACCAATGATTCTATATTGCTAATTGGCAAGATGGAAGTCTGTGAAACAATTTCTATCAGTCTTTATGCACAGATTTACTTTGCATACACTACAGACGAATGACGATGTTACCGTTTTTTTCGAGGTGCTGCAATACTTGCAAGTAAACGGCCTTTGCCCTGCCATTGGGAAGTGCATTAGAGTAATGTCTTTCCTAACACTGTCATCAGGCATTTCTGTACGTGTTCCCCTCCCAGGTTTCACTATGCCAACACCATTGGAAGTACATGGTGAATTAGTTGGTGAAGGTCTTGGAGTTGTTCTTAGGCTGCTCCCTCTAAGGTTTTGTCCTTTAGACCTTGCAATTTCAGAGATAGAATTCCTGAAATACTTCAGTTGCATACACTTTTGCTTTATTGCTCGAGAATCACGGCAATAAAGCACCCATGCATTCACAACAGCAAGATCAATAATATAGGCAAATAGCCGCATGTACCAACGTTTTGATTTCATTGGTGTTTTGTAGAGATGCACCAACATGTTGCTTTTGTCAATACCTCCCATGTTTGCATTATAGTTCTTGATGACTGCAGGGCACGATATTTTCTCTTTCCTCTTTGTACCCTTGTTATATCTCTCAACAAGACTCATGGGCTCGACCCCAATATCAGTTGTCACTAAAGTCACAACTTTGGTGTCCTTCCATCGTACAACAAGGACACCATCATTGTTGTTGAAGCAAAAATTGCCCCTGACCACACTGTTTTTTTCCATTTGTTTGATAGGCACCAGATGTGGCTTACCACATCTATTGTCACGTACTGTTCCAGTGTATCTGCAGTTATACTTATCTCTTAGTAGCTTGACCAAAGGCATACTTGAAAAGAAATTGTCAGCATAGATTGCTGATGTGTTTGTCTTGTTCATAGTTTGTGCAAGTACCAGAACAATCTTTGTACTTATTGGAAGTTTAGATTCTTCCTGTGGCAGCTGTATGGGATGTGTGTCAAAAGTTGTTGTGCCTTGATACATGAGTATATCATGTATGAGTCCATCTTGACTTGCACTACAAAAAAGTTTGAAACCCCACTTATCTGGTTTTGTTTTGATGTACTGCCTTAGGTTTCCAGCAGTTTTACCCTTGAAACCAACCATGACTTCATCAATAGATTGCTTGGGTGTAGCTGGAATTTTCAAGCAAGCATTAGTTAGTTCAGTGTAAAGAGGCCTTACTTTGTAGAATCTGTCATTATCCTTTTTTGTGTTGTCATTGAAATGAATATGACTTCTAAGGTACCTAAACCTCTTAGACGCCATGCTATCTGCAACCTGTTGGCTCCTAAAACCAGCTTTCCAATAGTCTTCGAGGGATGGTAGTGAATTAATACCCATGAACAACAAAATACCTATGAACCTCATGATCTCTTCAGAATCTGTTGAAAAAGTACTATTTACGTCTTGTTGCCTTGTATACAAATTTGTTTGATATGCTATGTTATCTATCATGGCTGGAGTAACGAACATACGAAAATACTCATATGGAGACCTAATTGCAAGAGGCTTTTCATGTTCATATGCCGGCAAAGGATCATTTTCAATGTCATCTACGGTCCACTCAGATGAAACTTGAAGAGCAATATTCTCATGGATCTCTTCCTCATCCAGGTATTCCTCAATCCTAAAAGTTTTCTTTTTCCTCATTACTTTCTGCTTTTTGGCTGGCCTTTCTTCCCTTTCTTCCTCATCATCAGTTGACATCTCTGCATCCTGTGCATCCGGTGGCAAGTATTCATCACCACTATCCAGCAATTCTGGTTCGTCTACCTCTGGTTCTGAGTCACTGTCTTCAGAAACGCAGATATACCTCGACCTGCTGGTCGACTGCTCCCCATAAAACAGCCTCTCATGGAACTGGAAGGACAATAGAAACCTCCTGTATAAATCCAGACCACTACAGAGTTCATATATGCAATTGAAAATTTTTTATAAATATTTATTTGACTAAAATTGGACATTCCCGGAAACTCGCGCAATACCGAAATAATTCGGACTAAAATGCTTGCACTTTTTTCAACTGCATGCTACACTCATATTATGCTTCACACGGACTTTAGGTATATATCAAAATATGCCTAAACTATTCATGTAAGCACTAAACACAACAATCAGTACTTACCGACATTGTAGAATATATAATCCAAGAGTAGATTAGCAAGGGTGGAGGGAAAAATGCGCGTGTGTTCGAAGCCAAGCCGCTAGTGTTTATATTTTGATCTCTCAACCAATGGGAAGGCGGCAGAAGCGAACTGTACTTAGCTGAAGAGACTCAGGGAAGGCTTGTGATTGGTTGGAACTAAAGAACGGGAAGCTGGCCGCGCGGGGCGCGAAGTATGACACGCGCCAAAAACACGTAATCAATACCGAATTTTTTCGGCCCAACACGATAAAGGGTTATTAATAACATGTATGTTATTAAATACCACTGCCTCAACCAATGCGAGTCCCTACTACCCTCCCTCCGACCCCCCACAACTGGCAGCCAGCCCTCCCACCACTGTGTGGTGAGTGTTTTGTTTGTTCATTATTTGCTATTAAACTACAGTATATATAATGTAAACCCATCCATGACTGCATACTAGAATGGCTATTCAGACAGGTATTGGACGGTGACATCATGTGTTTACTCTTGAACACAGCAAAGAATCAAACATTTCTGCTACTGCTAATAATAATAATACAGTGGACCCCCGCATAGCGAACGCCTTGCATAGCGAACAATCCGCATAGCGAACGCTTTGTTCGCCAAAATTTTGCCCCGCATAGTGGACAAAAACCCGCTCAGCGACCTTCGTCCGAGACGCGTCCATTGTTTACCAGCCAGCCTCCGCGGTAACATTCAAGCATACACTCGGAATATTTCGTATTATTACAGTGTTTTCGGTGCTGTTTCTGGAAAATAAGTGACCATGGGCCCCAAGAAAGCTTCTAGTGCCAACCCTGTGGTAAAAAGGGTGAGAATTAGTATGGAAATTAAGAAAGATTTTGAAGGGTTTGGGGCTAACCCTGAGAAGCCTATGCCAGTTGTGGAATCCATTGTGCCTACTTCAAAAATTAAGGAAATGTGTGCACAGTGGGTTGAACTGCAAACCTTTATGGATGAAAATCACCCTGACACAGCTGTTGCAAGCCGTGCTGGTGACTATTTCAATGACAATGTTATGGCCCATTTTAGACAAATCGTAAAGGAACGGGAGGTACAGAGCTCTATGGACAGATTTGTTGTGCGACAAAGGTCCAGTGACTCTGAAGCTGGTCCTAGTGGCATTAAAAGAAGAAGGGAAGTAACCCCGGAAAAGGACTTGCTACCTCAAGTCCTAATGGAAGGGGATTCCCCTTCTAGACACTAACACTCTCTCTCCCCTCCTCCCATCCCATCAATCATCACCAGATCTTCAATAAAAGTAAGTGTCATGTAATTGTGCATGCCTTTTTCAGTTTGTGTGTACTAAAATTAACATTTTTTTGTGGTAAAAAAATTTTTTTTTCATACTTTTGGGTGTCTTGCACGGATTAATTTTATTTCCATTATTTCTTATGGGGAAAATTAATTCGCATAGCGAACATTTCGCATAACGACCAGCCCTCTTGCACGGATTAAGTTCGCTATGCGGGGGTCCACTGTATAATAATAATAATAATAATAATAATAATAATAATAATAATATAATAATAATAATAATAATAATAATATAATAATATAATAATAATAATATAATAATAATATAATAATAATATAATAATAATAATATAATAATAATATAATAATATAATAATATAATAATAATAATAATATAATAATAAAGGAGGGGTGTTAATGTTGCAGTTTAAAAACTGTAGTGTAAAGCACCCTTCTGGCAAGACAGTGATGGAGTGAATGATGGTGAAAGTTTTTCTTTTTCGGGCCACCCTGCCTTGGTGGGAATCGGCCAGTGTGATAATAAAAAATAATAAAAAATAATAATAATATAATAATAATAATATAATAATAATAATAATAAATACGATAGAATTGAATTAGGAAATTGTACAAAAATACGAGGGTTGAAGCAGTGGTGAAGGAAGTGGTTGACGCAGCCTCAGTGTGGCTTTGTTTATGCTGGAGTGAGTATTAGTCTCCGTGCTCTTCCAAACATTTCACAATAATTCATTGTATTTGGTGCTTGCTTGTAGATTGAGTGTGACTGGAGTGGTTGAGGCAGTGGTAGAGGCAGCGATAGAGGCAGTGGTAGAGGCACTGCCTCTATAACTGCCTCTATCGCTGCCTCTATCACTGCCTCTATCAGCCTCTACCACTGCCTCTATCACTGCCTCTACCACTGCCTCTACCACTGCCTCTACCACTGTCTCTACCACTGCCTCAACCACTCCAGTCACACTCAATCTACAAGCACCAAATACACTAATACTCACTCCAGCATAAACAAAGCCACACTGACGATGCGTCAACCACTTCCTCCACCACTGCTTCAGCCCTTGTATTTTTGTACAATTTCCTTCTTCAATTCTATCGTATTTATTATTATTATTATTATTATTATTATTATTATTATTATTATTTTTATTATATTATTTTTATTATATTATTATTATTATTATTATTAGCAGTAGCACAAATGTTTGATTCTTTGCTGTGTTCAAGAGTAAACACATGATGTCACCTTCCAATACCTGTCTGAATAGCCATTCTAATATGCAGTCATGGATGGGTTTACATTATTTATACTGTAGTTTAATAGCAAATAATGAACAAACAAAACACTCACCACACAGTGGTGGGAGGGCTGGCTGCCAGTTGCAGGGATCGGAGGGAGGGTAGTAAGGACTCCTGGCGGTAAACTTAAATATGATTTGGAGGCTGGGAATTTGGCGGTTGGGAATTCGCGAATGTGTGAAGCCCGCGAAAGTTGAAAACGTGAATGTTGAGGGAGACCTGTACTTTATATTGCAATAAACAGAATAGAGGAAATTAGCTCTAATATACATTATTTAGGTATGCAAATTGGTCAGAGAGCCTGTTGAAAGTCCAAGTCATCGGTAAACGAGTACAGTACAGTGGACCCCCACCTTACGATATTAATCCATTCCTGAGAGCTCATCGTAAGCCAAAATTATCGTTAGCTGAATTAATTTTCCCCATAAGAAATAATGGAAATCAAATTAATCCATTCCTGACACCCCAAAGTATGAAAAACAAACTTATTTTACCACATGAAATATTAATTTTAACCCTTTCAGGGTCGACAGGCCCTCTCCCACACTTTTTCTCAGGGTCGACCAATTTTCAAAAAAAAAATCGTATGAAAAGATAGGGAATCTTTTCCTGATCATAATGACACCAAAAGTATGAAATTTGATGGAAAACTTACGGAATTATGCTCTCACGAAGTTAGCGGTCTTGACGATGTTTACACATTGGCGATTTTGCCCACTTTGAGCCCTATTTTCGGCTAATTCCATTGTACTAGTCGACAAAAATCATAACTATTTTGCTAGAACTTCATTTTTTCTATCGAATGAGTACAAGAAACCACCCATTTACCGATTTCAACTATCCAATAAAGTGGTCAGAATTTAGCAATTTTGCCAATTTCACACAAATTTCAAAAGATGCCAATTTCCAAATAGGGTCCAGAATAAACAAGAAAGACATTCCTGGCACTAAAATAACATTTCCTCTGTTCATTAGTCACATCCCCACGCCCCTCTTACATTTCTTTTGCTTTCCACTTTGAATTTTTATTCTCACAAAAAACAGAAGATTTACAGTGGACCCCCGGTATTCGATATTAATCCGTTCCTGAGAGCTCATCAAATACCGATAATATCGAAAACCGAATCAATTTTCCTCATAAGAAATAATGGAAATCAAATTAATCTGTGCAAGAGACCCAAAAGTATGAAAAAAAAAATTTTACTACATGGAATATTAAGTTTAATGCAATAGAATAATAATAAAATAATTGACACTTACCTTTAATGAAGATCTGGTGATGATTGATGGGATGGGAGGAGGGGAGAGGTGTTAGTGTTTAGAAGGGGAATCCCTTTCCATTAGGACTTGAGGTAGCAAGTCCTTTTCCGGGGTTACTTCCCTTCTTCTTTTAATGCCACAAGGACCAGCTTCAGAGTCACTGGATTTCTGTCGCACAACATATCTGTCCATAGTGGCCTGTACCTCCCGTTCTTTTATGACATCCCTAAAGTGTTTCACAACATTGTTAGTGTAATAGTCACCAGCACGGCTTGCAATAACTGTGTTAGGGTGATTGTCATCAAAAAAGGTTTGCACTTTAAGCCACATTGCACACATTTCCTTAATCTTTGAAGTAAGCAACTTCTTCAATTTCTCTATCCCCTCCTCCGAACCAGTTTCCTCAGGTCTGCCCTCTTGCTGTTCAAGATGATCTATCAGCTCGTCAGTGGTTAGTTTTTCACTGTCCTCCTCCACCAACTCTTCCACATCCTCCCCACTAACCTCCAACCCCAAGGACTTCCCCAATGCCACAATGGATTCCTCAACTGGCATAGGATTCTCAGGGTTAGCCTCAAATCCTTCACAATCCCTTTTGTCTACACATTCTGGCCACAGTTTTTTCCAAGCAAGAGTTCAAGGTCCTCTTAGTCACTCCCTCCCAAGCCGTACCTATCAGGTTATATATATAATTGAGGATATTAAAGTGATCCTTCCAAAACTCTTTTAGAGTCAGTTGAGTTTCTGTGGTCACTATAAAGCACTTTTGAAACAGCTTTTGTGTACAGTTTCTTGAAGTTGGAAATGACCTGCTGGTCCATGGGCTGCAGGAGAGGAGTGGTATTAGGAGGCAAAAACTTGACCTTAATGAAGCTCATGTCCCCAGAAAGTCGCTCTGACAAGTCTGTAGGATGACCAGGGGCATTGTCTAATACCAGGAGGCACTTAAGGTCTAATTTCTTTTCAGTTAGGTTATTTTTTCACAGTGGGGGCAAATGCATGGTGTAACCAGTCATAGAAAACGTCCCTAGTGACCCATGCCTTACTGTTTGCCCTCCACAGCACACATGTTGCAACCCCTGAATGGGCTGCAATGATTATTATGTATATATATAATTATTACCTTTTCATATAATTTTATATTGCTTATATTTGCGATAATAGCTAAATCGTAAATGTATTGCTTTATATTGTTATTTGACTTAGTTATGTTGTTAGGTAGGATGTTACATATTATGTGCTCAGTTCAAGTCTTGATTGTCTAACTACTGTAATTATCGCTTGTGGCTCGTTAGACTGCCGGCTTCTCGTTGTTGCTGGGCAGCAACCCACGGAGCTATCACGTGATCGAGGGGGGGGGGGTGTCCTCACCTCGCCTGAAGTATTCAGTCTGGTCTAGACTCTCTTGGTGGTTGGACAGATTGTCTGTCTAATTATTCTTGTTAGTTCTGTAGAACTCTGTTCACAGAACATTGTATAGACTTAGTGATTTTCGACGTTGTACTGAGGTTGTGTGTCTCATAGACACTCTGAGTAACTCAAGTCCTGAGCTGTAGCTTCTGACCTAACTTGTACTGGTATCTGTGTATTATCACAGTCGGGGATTTTCTTATGCTGAACTTAGATTCAGTAGTATGGGAGTTCTGTGACTTTTGTGGAGGATCTGCTGATGGTCCCTACTTAGTGTCGTTATGTTATCTCCTTGTTCCTGATTCTGTGTTGCAGTTGCTTGTTATATTGCTATTGGGCTTAGCATTCTTTTTATTGTTCAAGCAGACTGTTCTGATTGCCAGTCGGTCAAGAAGTTACTTTATCTGAGGACTTTGTCAGTCACTTGTTTAAGTCTAGTCGAGTCTTGAGACATAGCGAACTACTTAGAGCACTTACACACATACACAAACTTACTTGTACATATTTGTAATATCTTATTAAATGTTAATGTACCAGACGGTACTTAAGAATTATAAATGTGATATGTGCTTTCAGCACAATAATATTGTACTCGAGAGAAGTGATATTATTTTGATTACTGTGATTAATTTAATTTAATTTGATAATATACCTCTAGACTTAATAAATTTATTAAATTTTAATTTCTCTAGTTAGTAGCCTACCAGTTGTAATCCTGAAGCACTATTGAATCATACTGAATTCTAATGGATAATTGGACAAGGATACTGACTAATTGTTACGAAAACCCAGTAACAGGCTGGATGCTAGAAGGGCAGTCCTTTCTAGTATTCACTGGAGATCTCTAAGCTTTTAGAATCGCGTTTTTTGTAACAAATGGGGGCCTGTCCGGGATGCTCTTGATCCAAGGTGTTGGAGAAATTGTCCTGTTTGACATACTAGTAACTCTATGATCAAACACTTTGAGTACTTTCCTAATCTGAAGACTTCGAGTTTAGTCTTGTACAACATACCAGGTGGATGTATGTACCTGATTGAGTCTCTTGATACAAGGAGATGGAAATACTGTTTGAGTTCTAGCTCTAAGACAACCAACACTAAAATTCCTATTAGGATTATAGTTTCCCATAATCACTCTCTCGTAGTACACTTATTTTCGTGATGTATGCCAAAGTGAAACAGTTAATTGATACTCTGACTTTGTCTGAGTTAAGTACATTAAAACTTCAGACGTGTTGGCAAGTAGCCAAATATCTCGGTGTGCGGTGTGACGTATAACAGGAATTACACCGCATAAACTGTCAGAGCGTTAATTAAAGATATATTGTTTCCTGCTCATACAGAGATGTCTGATTATGATTCAGATTCAGAAAGCCTAGTGTCACAATTAGGAAGTATGACTCTATTTGATGAAGTAGAAGAAAGAGCAACTAAGGCAGAAGTGAGCCTAGTGTCTGAGCCTAGTATAGCTCGGTTCTCGCCCACGCCTTCCCTCAATGACACAATAGTACAGAGTATAGCTGGTAGTATGACTAAGCCTCACGCTAGTACTGTGTATGCTACACCTGTATCTACTTATCCTAGACCAGATCTAGACTCTCTAGGGACGGTTGGACGAGGTGCCCAACCTAAGGAACTTACTCCTCCATTACCCACTGGTCCTATCTCTCAGGAACAGTTTGAGAGGTTTGAACGTCTCATTATGTTGCAGACTGCACAAATAGAGGCACAGAGGAAATTGAACGAAGAAGATTTCCAGAGAGAAAATGTTCGTCTTGAAAGACAACAGACTGATAGATCACAGGACCCATTTAATGTGCAGAAAGCTGCATCTATGGTTCCTAAGTTTTTTGAAAGTGACTTAGACACCTATTTTGATGTGTTTGAGAACCAGGTACGTGCTATGAACTGGCCACGTAAGCACTGGGCTACCTTGTTGCACACAGCTTTGACAGGAAGAGCTCAAACTCGTACTGCTGCTTTACCATTTGCCAAGTACATTAGTTATGACGCTGTCAAGCAAACTATTCTAAAGACATATAACTTGTTGCCTGTAAGTTATCAATGCGCATTTCTTACGTTACAACGACGACAAGATCAAACTTGTGTAGAGTTTGCTCGTGAGAAAGAAGTTGCATTTGAGAGGTGGTGTAGGTCTGCCAAGTGCAACAACTACGACAGCCTTGTTCAGTTGTTACTTCATGAAGAGTTTAACAACTGTATGTCTGCTGACATACAAGAATATCTGATCGATCATACTACCTCGGATATTCTGGAAACTGCAGCATTAGCAGACAATTACGAGATTTCTCACAAACTTGTACGTACTAAAACACAGAGAAACAAGGTAACTAAAAGTTGTCCTAGAAGTTGGCAGCCTAAATCAGCTGCTCATTGCCGGCCTGATGTACCTGCTACTGTAACTTCTCATACCAGTACCAGGAAAACTCACAATCCTGAATTTGTCTCTGTGGCTAGACAGAAATCTGATATCGAGAAAAAGAAAGTAAAATGTACATATTGTAACAGAAAAGGACATGCTAGAGAGTATTGCTATAAGTTGGAAAGAGATACGAGAAACAGTCGTGCGGCTGGCGCCCCCACTCAAGTCGTATCCTCTTCCGAGCAACAAAGGCATCAAAATCCTAGTAATACCTCTGATCCCACTGTTTTAGATAATATTACTCAGGATAGATGACTAGCATCAGAAAGTGTATCTGACGAAAAGATTCGTTCAGCGATGAGTCCTTACTTTTCGAGAGGTAAAGTAGGATTTGACGAATCACATCTAACTGAAATAGTTACTTTCAGAGACACTGGCAGTTATCTCACGTTATTAAGAGAAGATGTACTGCCCATAACTGATGATACCTATTGCAAAATAGATGTATTGTTAGAAGCCTATGGAGGGGCTGTTATAAAAGTGCCTCTGCACAAAGTTTATATTCAAACAAGCTATTATACTGGTTATATTTCAGTGGGTATATCCAGTGGTGTATTTCCCATCAGGTCAGTGGACTTGTTGATAGGGAACGATATCCTTCATGCTGGTATATGTAAAGAACCACTTGTGATTGATAATAACACTGATGATAATTATGCCATTGAAGCTTGTAGAGAGAAGCCTATTTATTTCCTCTCAGCACAATTACTAGAGCTATGTCAAAGATACAACAACCATCCTTGTCTCCTGTTGAGTTAGTTGATGACAATGATTTGGGGTTGAATATGTTGTTTAGTGACACTCTGCACCCAGGGTCATTAACACCAACTCCCCCCAGTCATCAACCTAGTCAGGACACAACTGACGTTAAATTTCTAACTCATGATGATTTAATCAAGGATCAGTTTGTTGATCAGTCACTGGAAAGACTGAGAGATATAGCAGTTACTGAGAGTGAAGCAAAGGATCTCGATAATTGTTACTATTATAGTAATGGTGTACTGATGGAGAAAAATACATGTAAGTTGTCAGCTGATAGTGTTTCCACCACAGTCAAGCATCTCGTAGTGTTACCAGTTATATTTCGTGAACAAGCCATTGATTTTGCTCACAATAGTCCCATAGGAGGACATTTGGGTGTCAAGAAGACACTCGGTAATCTGGCAAAACATTTTACTTGGCCTAAGATGAAGGAAACAGTAGCTGATCATGTGCGACGTTGCCACGTGTGTCAAATGACAGGCAAGCCAGCACACACACCTCCACCTGCACCTCTCACTGTGTTCATTAGTAGCAAAGTTCAGTTCACCTGGACTAGAGATTGTTCAGACTCGTTCAAAACGTTGAAGCATCTGCTTTCCTCCGCTCCAGTGTTGAGTCCTTATTTCAATCTTCCCTTTTTTTTATATATAGATGCGAGTGGTTATGCAGTGGGCGCTGTGCCGCTCCAACAGTCAACATCCACTGACATTCTCCATCCTATATGTTACTATTCATCTAAGCTTAAACGACACCAGAAAAATTATGCCACTATTGAGAAAGAGGCTCTAGCTCTTGTGGTGTCCTTGGAACATTTTGATGTGTATTTGGGAACTTCCCCATTTAAAATTAACGTTTTTTCAGACCACAATCCACTCACCTACATAAACACTATGAAGAGTAAGAATGCTAGGATCATGAGGTGGGCCCTCAGAATCCAACCTTATTCTATTAGTATAAAACACATAAGTGGTCATTGTAATGTAATTGCAGACGCTCTGTCACGTCCCTAATAATTATCAGTTACATTAAATTAACGTAATTTTATGCCCAAATACCTTTTGTTACTTGCTATGTCAAATTCAGTAGAGTAACTTAATCCCTCCAGCCCATATTAATTATATATACTCATGTCTAATTATTATATTTATATATTCACAGTAATGATGTGTGTGAGGAGACAAGCTGAGTGTTGAGTGGGTAGTGTGGTGTGGGCGGTGTACTGCGTGACGGAACACTGTCCTGCCGCAGACCCCCCCTTCACTACACACCTTAAGCTGTTTAATACTCAGATGTCCATACTACATAGCATTCCACAACCACTACTTAAGAGTGGAATGCATTCTCCTCTATTATGATCGAGCCTCATCGTGTCAGGCTTGTCTGCGCTATCCTGTCTCTGCACAGATGTACATAACCACGAGTATGCAGAGATACGATACTGTGTACTGCCCTAGTACAAGGGGCATATCTTATTGTACAGACACTGTTAAATTAGAAGTGCTTGGCACAAGAGTGACTCTGATTAATGTTTATATTAATTTGTATTGATATGAGTAATCAGTAATAATGTGAAAGACATTAATGCAACTCCTAGTGCGACCGTTTGTCGTGTTGGGGGGGGTGTTGCAAACCCTGAATGGGCTGCAATGATTATGTATATACGTATATAATTATTACCTTTTCATATAATTTTATATTGCTTATATTTGTGATAATAGCTAAATCGTAAATGTATTGCTTTATATTGTTATTTGACTTAATGTTGTTAGGTAGGATGTTACATATTATGTGCTCAGTTCAAGTCTTGATTGTCTAACTACTGTAATTATCGCTTGTGGCTTGTTAGACTGCCGGCTTCTTGCTGGGCAGCGACCCACGGAGCTATCACGTGATCGAGGGGGGGGTGTCCTCACCTCGCCTGAAGTATTCAGTCTGGTCTAGACTCTCTTGGTGGTTGGACAGATTGTCTGTCTCATTATTCTTGTTAGTTCTGTAGAACTCTGTTCACAGAACATTGTATAGACTTAGTGATTTTCGACGTTGTACTGAGGTTGTGTGTCTCATAGACACTCTGAGTAACTCAAGTCCTGAGCTGTAGCTTCTGACCTAACTTGTACTGGTATCTGTGTATTATCACAGTCGGGGATTTTCTTATGCTGAACTTAGATTCAGTAGTATGGAAGTTTTGTGACTTTTGTGGAGGATCTGCTGATGGTCCCTACTTAGTGTCGTTATGTTATCTCCTTGTTCCTGATTCTGTGTCGCAGTTGCTTGTTATATTGCTATTGGGCTTAGCATTCTTTTTATGGTTCAAGCAGACTGTTCTAATTGCCAGTTGGTCAAGAAGTTACTTTATCTGAGGACTTTGTCAGTCACTTGTTTAAGTCTAGTCGAGTCTTGAGACATAGCGAACTACTTAGAGCACTTACACACATACACAAACTTACTTGTACATATTTGTAATATCTTATTAAATGTTAATGTACCAGACGGTACTTAAGAATTATAAATGTGATATGTGCTTTCAGCACAATAATATTGTACTCGATAGAAGTGATATTATTTTGATTACTGTGATTAATTTAATTTAATTTGATAATATACCTCTAGACTTAATAAATTTATTAAATTTTAATTTCTCTAGTTAGTAGCTTACCAGTTGTAATCCTGAAGCACTATTGAATCATACTGAATTCTAATGGATAATTGGACAAGGATACTGACTAACTGTTACGAAAACCCAGTAACAGGCTGGATGCTAGAAGGGCAGTCCTTTCTAGTATTCACTGGAGATCTCTAAGCTTTTAGAATCGCGTTTTTTGCAACACACACAAATTAGCCTTGAGAACATTGTTTTTCCTGAACACTCTGGGAGTTTCAGGGTGATACACCAATAAAGGCTTCACTTTGCAATCACCACTAGCATTGGCACACATCAACAAAGTAAGCCTGTCTTTCATAGGCTTATGTCCTGGGAGTGCCTTTTCCTCCTGAGTAATGTAGGTCCTGCTTGGCATTTTCTTCCAAAACAGGCCTGTTTCGTCACAATTAAACACTTGTTCAGGTTTCAAGTCTTCACTGTCTATGTAATCCTTGAATTCCTTCACACATTTTTCAGCTGCTTTTTGGTCTGAACTGGCAGCCTCACCATGCCTAATCACACTATGCATGCCACTACGATTCTTAAATCTTTCAAACCAACCTATGCTGGCCTTAAATTCACTCACATCATCACTATTTGCAGGCAATTTCTTTACCAAATCGTCATGCAACTGCCTAGCCTTTTCACAAATGATCGCTTGAGAGATGCTATCTCCTGCTATCTGTTTTTCATTTATCCACACCAATAACAATCTCTCAGCATTTTCTAACACTTGCGGTCGCTGTTTCGTAATCACAGTTGCACCTTTTGCAAGAACAGCTTCCTTGATTGCCGTTTTCCTGGTCACTATAGTAGAGATGGTTGATTGGGGTTTATTATACAACCTAACCAGCTCCGACACACGCACTCCACTTTCGTACTTTGCAATTATCTCTTTCTTCATTTCATAAGTCATTAGCGACTTTTTTCTTGAAGGGTTGGCACTAGAAGCTTTCTTGGGGCCCATGGTGACTTATTTTGCAGAAACAAGCACCAAACACAGTGATAATATGGATAATATGGAATGTACCGAATGTATCCTTAGATGCTCGCACACTGGCTGGCTTGTAAACATTGGCACACAAGGGGCAGTTCAGGCCACACATGGACACGTCTCGTACGAATCGTATCGAATACCGGGTTTTCATTCGAATACCGAGGAAATTTTTTTGCCATAAAATGTATCGAATACCGGATTCATCGAATACCGGGGGTCCACTGTACTGTTAAGCAGACTACTGTATTAGTGTAGAAATGGTATAAATAATACCAGCACTTGTGAAAGAATATCAGATTCACCAGTTGACATGTATTGGACGCGTGGCATGATTTGTTTACTTTTGAACTTTGGCAAAAATCGAACATTTCTGCTACTTTGAGCTCAATTTCAAGGTGCTTTTCTTTGTAAAACCAGTCAAAATCATCTCAATTTCTGTAATATGTCTTCCATTCTATAAAATAAGACCAGGAAATCTAGAATACAACAATAAATATCACACGAAAATACAGTGCAAAGTCGCTGTTTTAAACCAAAAACACGGTCGAAGTTTTTTTTTTTCTCATTAAGCACTGTGTGCTGCAGGATTTTTTTTATACTGTGCACACTGACCACATAGACCCATTCTTTCATATGTAGGCCTACCAGCTTTCTCTTGCTAGATTTGAGGGCGCTAGAATTTATGCGTACTAGTACGTTAAGGACCCTGGCGTGTAAGCCGTACTAGTATGGCCGAAACCCCGAAAGGGTTAATGACCACTTCGTTTACCGACCTACTCTTAAGACCGGAACTCTGTCGTTAAGTGAGGAGATACTAGGAGATACTACATCTGACTTACGATATTGTCAACTTACGATGGGTTCACTGTAACGTAACTCCATCGTAAGTCAAGGAGCACCTGTATAACCAAAATTGCCTAACACTGCCATATGTTTGTATCATTTCCTTAAAATCTTTTCCCCCTTCTCTTCATCACACTGTCCATGTCTGACCTTTCATGATATGCTCATCTACTTATATCATTTACTGAAAACTGCTGTGTATCCCTTATTACCTAAACAAGGTAGAGTGAACATTATGCTTGTATCTTCCTCTATTTTCTCTTCTCAGAACTTTGAAAGAAAATTAACTTATTTGATATTTGAATACACAATATGGTATTTGTTCTTCTACAAAGGTCAAAGTACAAATATAATACAATTATTCCATAAAGCTAATAGGAAAATTACTTATTTTAGGCACAAGTTAACTGATGTGAAACATACCATCATGGTATGTGAAACATACCATGGAATGTCTTGCTTTTGCTTAACAATGCAAAAGAGAAATGCTAAGTTATTTAGTTTATTTACATAACTTATGTTGGTGTTGAATTTCCTAAAGAAATAAAATTGATGTTGGTTTTATTGTTTTATATACAAAACCCACTAAATTGGTAACTGGGTATCATGAAAAACCACTACTATGGGGTTCTCTTATGGCATGATTTCACAAAATATATAGGGCTTATACTTCTACTGTGTTTAACCTTAAGGAGTAGGGGGAAACAGAGGAGAACAGGAGGGAGGAAGAGGAGGAAAATGGATGGATATGGAAAAAGAGAGGAACAGAAGTTGAACAATTTTTGGGTATTTTTAAAAAAAAATTGATGAAGAATTGACTGGTGTAAAATATGTAGATACTACACAATGATGCAGCAGGCTGTAACATCAACTAACATACTATACTAAATGTAACATGATTCTTACCTTCTTATCCCTCAGTATCACATTTAGGGAAGTTATTCGAGGGATTTGATCCAAGCATGAATAATAAATAAATTAGTTACACATTATTAATTACTAGAGTATAACAAGCTCATCACCTGGCATGAGATCTAAGATAATGGACCATTACCTAAATCTGAAGGAAAATCAATAAACAAAAGTTTGTACACATGTTACTGTCATTTTTTAACATATACATGGCACAAAAATAAAAAAAAATATTGGCAAAATGTCCACTGCCTTTACATTTTTTTTATTTTAGATGCCTAAATTACACTGGTTAAAATTGTTCCAAGTACTGTACTAAAATTTCCAATCATAATATAATATACTGAATAAATATAAAGCAACAAATTTTATTAATGTGAAACTACAAGTGGCAAAAGAGACAACACACTTATTTCATTTCACAGCAAAGCAAATTCCTTTTATTATAACATTTGTTTTTTGTATTCCAAATATACCTCTGCAGATGGTAAATTGTAAACAGGTTAAAACAGATTTACCTTCACTGTACAGGGAACCAATAAATAAAGATCCTAACACTTTCTTCAACTAATGATTCTCTTTAGCCACATTCACATAATTGCTCTTAAAGTCATGACACCCTAAAAAATTATGTGAAGTGCTAAACCAGCGTGAGTAATTTGGCACAAGAGAGTTTGAGGCTCATACCTTTGTCCTCTAAGCATGAGACAAATATACTTTCTAACGCCAACTTGCTGAGTGGTCAAGTACAATCAAAGGAATATTTAGCATATGATGGTTTAAAGACACATGGGCAAACACTAAAAATATCTATTAGAAAATGTTTCAGTCCTTTGACCTTGATCAAGGTCCAAGAGTCAAAATGTTTTCTAACAAATATGCCCTAGTGTTTCCTCACATATCTTTTTAAAACACTAGTGTTGGTATCAATTACCAAGGTTTATACCTGACATGTGATGCCATAGGCCTATCTGACATGTGCCAGAGACCTTGCTGATCACTCACTGACAGAGGAGTATCATTAACTAGGAATACACTAGAGGTTACACTCAGCTGTGACACTATCATGATAAGTGTTCATTGCACCCTCATGAAGTTAGTACCTACTACACTATCGTGATAGCTGTGCTCATTGCATCATCACGCAAGTGTTTTCTGCCCTCTTCAACAAGTAATGCAGGTGTACTAAATTGAAAATAGTGTCTATAGTGCAATTGTACCATTCAGATTAATGCAATTCCCAAAGCAGTGTAACTGTAGCATCACCACAGTGCTGCATGACCCTGATGGGTTTAGCACTTAGTTTTGATTATAATAATAATAATGTAGTATCACCAGAGCAGTGTAACAGTACCATCACCATAGTAGTATACAGTAAATGTACCCTCAACAGAGTAATGTAACTGTATCATCACCAGGGTGGTGTAATTTTACCATTCCTAGAGTAATGTAGCTGTTCCATCACTAGTGTAATCATATTCTCAAAAGTAATGTAACTGTACTCCCTGTGAGCCCTTGCTCTTCCATTAAGTGATTTCTTTCAGTGTATTCCCAAAGTTCAGATCCTTTATCTAAGAAACTAGCTTTGAAACAAATCTCTGAACCTTCTCAACATTTCTCTCGTGTGGTGTATACAGTATCATCCTTAATTTCTGATTGTTCATATTTTACCATTGTTATACAGAATACTGTATATGCATGAGCTGAAATTATTTTTATTTATACTGTTTTGAATGGTTGTGTTATGGCTGCCATTTGGTCCTCCCCCCATCCTGTCCCATACAAGCAGCTATTTCCCTCTCCGGTAGTAAGGTAAACCTAGCCTCTTCTACTCATATCTTATTCATGTTATATCACCTTGATACCTGTAGATGAATCTGGGGATCATAGCCCCTTCCCTGAGCTGTGACAGAGCATGCCTTCTGGTTGATGCCATGATTGGTCAAGCTGTTGGTGCTTACAGCATAAAGTCCAGTATACAGCCTCTCCTCGCTTAACCCTTTGACTGTCGCAAGCCCCTTTCTGAAACTATCGTTCTATGTCGTAAAATTTTTTTGGGAAAAAAAAAAAAATTCTTATGAAATGATAGAGAATCTTTTCCCGATGGTAGTGATACCAAAAGTATGAAATTTGATTGAAAACTCACAGAATTACGCTCCCACGAAGTTAGCGGTCTCGGCGACATATACGCATTGGCAATTTCGCCGAATTTGAGCCCTGTTTTTGGCCAATTCCGTTGTTCCAGTTGACCAAACTCAGAGCTATTTCTTTAGAACTCCATTTTTTCTATCAATTGAGTACAAGAAACCGCCCATTTACCGATTTGAACTACCCAATAAAGTGGTCAGAAATTGGCAATTTGGCCAATTTCACGCAAATTAAAAAAGATGCCAATTTAAAACTAGGGTCCAGAATAAACAATGTAGACATTTTTGGCACTAAAATAACATATTCTCTGTTTATTAGTCACATCTCTAGGCCCCTCTTATATTACTATTGCTTTCTATTTTGATTTTTTATTCATACAAAAAATACAAAATTTACTGTTATGCAGACTACTGCATTATTGTAAAAATGGTATAAATAATATCAGTACACTAGTGAAAGAATATTAGACTCCCTAGTTGATGTATATTGGACGTGTGGTGTGATTTGCTTACTCTTGAACATTGGTAAAAATTGAACATTTCCGCTACTCATTGCAATGTGTTTTCCATAAATACTATAAATATGATAAATACTATACGAAAATACACCTCAAAGTCGGCGTTTTAATCCAAAAAAACTGTCAATTTTTTTTTCTCATTATGCACAGCGTGCTGCAAGATTTTTTTTATGTGGTGCACACTGACCACACAGACCCATTCTCTCACATGCGGGCCTACCAGCTTTCTCCTGTTTGACTTGAAGCTGCTAGAATTACTGAGTATACATACATCCGAAACACTGGCTCGTAAGATGTATATATATGACCAAAACAGTCAAAGGGTTAATGACAGAATTAGGGGCCTAAGACCCTGTTGGTAAAGAATTTCATCCCTAATCAAGGAATCACCTTTTACTGACACTTCAAAAGTGTCACCACCCAAAATTAAAACATTCAGCTTTATGTTTGCCGGGAAATTCCTTTCAATCTGTTTATTATTAACGGTAATACAACATGAAATACAGTAGACCGTCATTTAATACAGTAGTTACGTTCCTGAAAATGGAGTGTTCTGTAAAAACCTTGTTAAATGAACTGAAGAACTTATAGGAAAAATAGGGTTACATTCCTGGGAGCCCCAAAAAAACCAAACAACATCTTACAAAAATAAAAGTGAATATGGAATTGTAGTTCATTGTTTTGATGTATTATTTTGTTTTTACTGGTTAAGACTACAAATGTAACAGAGATAATAGTATTTCTTACCTTAAATTGTGGGTGCTGGTATTTGTGGATGATTGTGGAGAGTTATACTGTGGTCCTACTGGGCTAAGTGGATGGTAGAGGTTCTGGTACTGAAGTCGATGGTTGTACTGGAGTGTCTAACTTTAAGTCATTCAGTTAATCAAGTCATTCAGTCAAGTCAGTAAGTCATTAAGCAAATCAATAAGTCATTCAGTCAAATCAGTAAGCCATTCAGTCAAGTCAGTAAGTTAGTCATTCAGTAAGTCAGTCACGCAAACTCATGTTTACCTCTTTTTTGCGTGTACAAAGTAACACTTCATTATGATTATCTCTTGTCTAATATCTTTGTTTCCTTTGTTAATTCTAAGACTTAAATGCTTATACCTTTTCTTGCCACTTTCAGCAACACTGGTATGCCTACTGGGTGTCATGATTGCTTGGCAGATACAAGATATAGTAATTAGAAGATCAAAACAATTTACAAACACAGCTAGCTTGTAGCAGAGGAAGACTGGACACGTATGAAGTACGAATGCTGGGATGGTGGGGGGGTTCTTCTCAGCTGATCCACAACAAGGCAGCTGCTTTAGGAAAAGGGAATTTTTTTTTCCTTCCACAAACTGAACTGCATTAAATTAATTTTACGATGTGTTATACAAAATTGTGCCGCAATTCTTTAATCATGCTATACCCAAACCATGCCAAATAAACTCGTGCTAAATGATGGTCTATTGTATGTCAATGACTTCCGAGATATTCCAGGAAATGTGTGATTGCTTGGGACTTTTTTTTTTTTTTGAAAATCGCACTTTTTCAATCTTTGCATAGGGTAAGAGTGATTTTCTATAGTTACCCTTCAGGCACATAATGTTTACTGTTATGGTCGCAGTCACTTTTTTTTTTTTATCCCTCCCAGCCCTTCACTCTTCAATACCTTTCTATACAATGTCAGTTTTAATTAACTTGGGCGTCTTTATCATGCTTCTACGTTATTTATGTTATACCTAATATTATCCTGGAATAAATATGATAGGTAGATAACCTTTATTGATAGTACAGTGGATCCTCAACTAACGCCTTTAATTCGTTTCAGAGAGCTAGCCTTTAGCTGAATTAAATTTCCCCATAAGAAATAATGGAAATCCAATTAATCCGTTTCAGACAGCCAAAAGTATTAACAAAAAATATTTTTTTTAAAGATTAAACATAAATATACATACAGAAAACAATGACAAATGTAAATATGAAGCACTAATAAAATGGATAAATGACTTGACTTGTTGGTGTATGGTAGACACACAGGAGGCAAGAGGAAGGCAAGTTTATTATGCTTCAATATGATGCTAATGTCATCTCTACAGCTTATTTATCTATCACAATTCATCTAAGATGACATAACATAGAAACATGATATATACTCGAGAATAAATAAAATATGTCATAATGTATGAGGAGTAAATGGTGTAAGTGTTGTTGTTAGGTTTAAGGGTCGCCACTGAGAGAAGCCATGTTGGTGGAGGTGGAGGCTTCTTCCACCACCACCCTCACACTTAAACAATGTATGTAATTTATAAATAAGAAATATTTACATTTTAATTTATAAATAAGTTTATTCAGGTATACACAAATACAGTTACATAGATTATCATACATAGCAGCATATGTGTAAAGTGCCTACGAAAACCCAAAAAAGTCAGAGTGACTTAAGTATTTCCATTGGGGTCCTTTTATATTTACACTTATGTTTACTTTTATGCTTACACTTTTATATTTACACTTACCTTGGAGGAGACGTTAGTTTAATTAGTCTGATGGAGAAGATGCTGGCAAAGGTTTAGGGTGGTGGAAGATAGCAGGGTGGCATATGTTCATTGGCCCTATACACATCGAACAACATTGGAGAGTTACTTTTCTGCCGTTTTTCTATCGCTTACTCGCTTGACTTACTTGCTACACTGTTAATTCTACACTTTATTACTGGCTGGCACTACAGCCTTTATCAATACCTGCTGCTTTAGCATCGTACATATCGTAGACTCACTGAATCACTATAGAAGGCACATTCTCCCCTCTCTCTTCCTCCTCCATTTTGGTACTTTGCTACAAGTTTTTTCTTGAATTTTATTGTGTTTCTTTCCTTCTTTATCACAGGGCCGGCACTAGAAACTTTCTTTGGGCCCATGGTGGCTTATTTAGCAGTTACAAGCACTAAAAACAATGGAATAATGCAAAATATATTGCATGTATGCATGGAATTGACCACAACGGCTTGTAAACAATGGCACACTGGCTATACATGGAGTCTTGGAGTGGCTGGGCCCACTCAGGGCATGTGGACACGTTCAGGACAAAAGCCCTTAGCCGAGTTTTTTGGCATTGGTCGAGCCAATATTTTGATGCCAAAGAGAGCCGTTAGCTGATTCTGGTGTTAGCCGATGCAGCCGTTAGTCGAGGGTCCACTGTAATAGTATAATTATACAATATTTTTTAGTGCCGTGAGCTTACATGTCCGTACATCATGGTGAAGTATGAGTTGCTGAGAGACATTGCTGGTGCCTGCTTCCTTTCTCTCGTATAGCCCAGCACACCCTCCAATAGCTCTCCATATATGTCAGTTTTTATTAATTTGGGTGTCTTTATCATCCTTCCTCTGCCTAGCTATTATGGCTTGAAATCCTGTCAATGCTTTCATTGCCTCTTTCACTCTATCTTTATCCTTCAAGATAGTGGGAATGGTAGAATGCGCCAGCTTCAAGTCATCGGCTATCACTTACACTTTCTAACCAGCTTCACACTCGTTTATAATCTTCATTTTCACCTCAAGATTGACAGCCTTCCTTTGTTTCTTGGCGCTTCCTTAAGGTTAAGTCAAGATTTTCCTTTTCGCTGACATCTTGTATTATGGGATGCACAATAAAGTGCAAATTTGTACAAGTATGTAGTCTTGGAGACAGTGAAAGCTAGTGTACTCAGTGGCTTTAGGAAACAGACTGAGATACTTGACACTGAGACACTGCGCTGCCTGTTTCCATGAGCCAAGTTTTCGTATGGCATAAAATCCTAATAATAATAATAATAAAATACAGTGGACCCCCGCATAACGATGGCATCGCATAGCGATTTTTCCGCATAACGATTACTTTTATCGCAAAATTTTTGCCGCGCATACCGATTAAAAACCCGCATACCGATTTTCGTCCGAGACGCGTCCAATGTGCCCTCAGCCAGCCTCACATGTGCCGCTCCGTCCCATTGTTTACCAGCCAGCCTCCGCGGTAACATCCAAGCATACACTCGGAATATTTCGTATTATTACAGTATTTTCGGTGCTGTTTCTGGAAAATAAGTGACCATGGGCCCCAAGAAAGCTTCTAGTGCCAACCCTGTGGTAAAAAGGGTGAGAATTAGTATGGAAATTAAGAAAGATTTTGAAGGGTTTGGGGCTAACCCTGAGAAGCCTATGCCAGTTGTGGAATCCATTGTGCCTACTTCAAAGATTAAGGAAATGTGTGCAGAGTGGGTTGAACTGCAAACCTTTATAGATGAAAATCACCCTGACACAGCTGTTGCAAGCCGTGCTTGTGACTATTTCAATGACAATGTTATGGCCCATTTTAGGAAAGTCTTGAAGGAACGGGAGGTACAGAGCTCTATGGACAGATTTGTTGTGCGACAGAGGTCCAGTGACTCTCAAGCTGGTCCTAGTGGCATTAAAAGAAGAAGGGAAGTAACCCCAGAAAAGGACTTGCTACCTCAAGTCCTAATGGAAGGGGATTCCCCTTCTAAACAGTAAGAAGATAATGCTCTCCCCTCCTCCCATCCCATCAATCATCACCAGATCTTCAATAAAAGTAAGTGTCATGTAATTGTGCATGCCTTTTTCAGTTTGTGTGTATTAAAATTAACATTTCATGTGGTAAAAAAAAATTTTTTTCATACTTTTGGGCGTCTTGCACGGATTAATTTTATTTCCATTATTTCTTATGGGGAAAATTCATTCGCATAACGATTATTTCGCATAACGATGAGCCCTCTTGCACGGATTAAAATCGTTAACCGGGGGTCCACTGTACTACTACTACTAATAATAATAATCATAAAAATAATTGCTCTGGAGTGGTTTAAATGTCATATGTATTTTGTACAGGTTTGGTAGCTGACATTTAAACCACTCCAGAGGAATTATCATTGATATAAACCTTGGTAATAAATACCGACAAGTTGGTTTAGAAAGGCACATAAGCAAACACTATGACATTTATTAGAAAACATTTTGGTCCTGGGACCTTGATCACTTCTAACATACAGAGGTAGAAAGACATTATATACAGGCAGAGAGTGAGGTGTGAGTGACGCATGGTGACCTGAAGAATGCCATGTTGGGATGAGGACGGGTAGACAATGAGATCATGTGACTCCTTTGTTGTTGCCACGAATACTCGCCTGGCACTTGCTAACTGTAACATCAACGTTTCCACCATAAACACATCTATCAAAGACCTCACTACGAAACACAGCCCCACACCTCTAACTTCCACAGCAGGCATCTACACCATCCCCTGTGGATTCTGTCCAGGAAATATGTAGGCAAGACAGGCAGAGATCTTGCAGTCCGCCTGAACGAGCATCGAAGTGCCTGTTACAGAGAAGATTTAAGGTACGCCTGTGCCCTCCACAAAGACTCCATAGGCATTTGATGAATAGGATGAGGCACAACTCGTTCTCACCGAACCAGACCTCAGATGCCGATGGTGTCTAGAAGCCTCGCTAATCACCATCACCATCACAATAGAGCGTAACACTGGAAATCACAAAATATCTAAAACATTAGCATACATGATACTCATGCAGGCTAAGCACCACCAACCCAACAACACAGGAGTCACACGATCTCATCGTCTACCTGTCCTCATGCCAACAGGTTACCATGCATCACTCACACCTCACTCTCTGCCTATATATAATGTCTTTCTACCTCTGCATGTTAGAAGTGATCAAGGTCACAGGACCGAAACCTTTTCTAATAAATGTGTCAGTGTTTGCTTACGTGTCTTTTTAAACCATTAAAGAAAATGAAAGAAAATGCTACAATGCATACTGCCAGGCACATCATCTACAGGGGACTAGAAGACACAGACCAGCCAGACTATGGGAAACAAAAGAGGGGAGCCACAACCTCTCCAGGGACAGAGGTTTTTTTAGGGCCGGGGGAAAAAAAGACTGGCAAGCAATGACAATAATCTTACACCGACTGAAAACACTTTTGGAGCAGAGGCATGGACATTGACCTCTACTCCAGAACAACAGATATTAAAGCCAGCAAATAACCCCCCCCCCCAAATTCCACCAACACAATGATATTTGTCTTTGCAAACATACAGGGTCTAAAGCCATCAAAAAACACAACAAAATTCCTTACAACAAGGGACTGCTCACAGAGTCAAATGCAATGCTTGCAGCATTCACAGAGACCCACATAAAGGATCATTATGACAGTAAAATATGGATCCCAGGTTATAACCTATTCCGATGCAACAGACTAAGCAGGCAACAAGGGGGGGTTGGCCTGTATGTCACAGAGTCGCTCATTTGCACAGAACTACTAAACACCTCAAATGATGTAGTTGAAGTTTTGGCAGTAAAGACTGAAAACCAAAACCTTGTCATTGTGGTAGTATACAAGCCTCCAGATGCAACTTCCCAGCAATTCCAGGAGCAGCTTGAGAAAACTGACCACTGTCTGGAAAATCTCCCAACTCCTGCCCCAAACATCTTACTACTAGGAGATTTCAACTTGAGACACCTAAAATGGAGGAGTATAGCAAACAATGTTTTAGCAGAGATCACCCCGGGAGGCAGCTCAGATGAAAATTCACACACACACGAACTATTAAATCTCTGCACCAAATTCCCTTTAAACCAGCAAATAGTAGAGCCTACAAGACTAGAAAATATGCTGGACCTCATCTTCAATAACAATGATGATCTGATACATAACATAACTGTATCAAAGACAATACACTCAGATCACAACATAACAGAGGTACAGACATTACACAGGGCTCCGGACCAGCAAAATGTGAGCAGTCATGAAGGTCTCTTTATGAAATTCAATTTCAATAAAAACATACAATGAGATCAAGTAAACCATGTCCTAAATGAAACAAGCTGGGAAGATATCCTCAACAACATGGATCCGAACATTTGCCTTGAAAAAATGTATTCTGTGGTTCTTGAGTTCTGCTCAAGACACATTCAATTAAGAAAAAGAAAGAGAAGATGTAAACTCAAAAGAGAGAGACATTCCCTATACAGATGAAGGTGAAGAGTCACTGAGCTGCTGAGTGGGGCCAATATATCTGATATACGAAGGGAGGCACTAGTCAATGAAATTGCAAATATTGAACTTAAGCTGAAGGAATCTTATAGGAGACAAGAATCACAGGAAGAACTAAAAGCCATAAAGGAAATTAAAAAAAAAAAAAAATACTTCTTCTCTTATGCCAAATCTAAGGGAAAAACAACATCCAGTATTTGGCCCCTGCTTATGCAGGATGGAACATACACAGATGACAGCCAAGAAATGAGCGAGATGCTGAAGTCCCAATATGACTCAGTGTTCAGTGAGCCACTGCCCAGACTAAGGGTCGACAATCCAAATGAATTCTTTAGGAACGAAACCCAAAATCTGGTCATCTCAAAAATCTCAGATATTATTCTAACTCCACAAGACTTTGAAGAGGCAATAAATGACATGCCCATGCACTCTGCCCCAGGCCCAAACTCATGGAACTCCATGTTCATCAAGAATTGCAAGAAGCCCCTATTGTGTGCCTTCAGCATTTTATGGAGGGAGCATGGACACAGGGGTCATCCCACACACGCTAAAAACAACAGACATAGCCCCACATAGCCCCGCTCCACAAAGGTGGCAATAAAGTAATTGCAAAGAACTACAGACCGATAGCACTAACACCCCACATCATAAAAATCTTTGAGAGGGTTCTAAGAAGCAAGATCGCCAACCGTCTACATACCCATCAATTACACAACCCAGGGCAACACAGGTTTAGAGCAGGTCGCTCCTGCCTGTCCCAGCTACTGGACCACTATGACAAGGTCCTGGATGCTGTAGAGGATAAACAAAATACAGATGTAGTATACACAGACTTTGCAAAAGATTTTGACAAGTGTGACCATGGTGTAATAGCACACAAAATGCGGGATAAAGGAATAATGGGAAAAGTTGGTAGATGGATCTACAACTTCCTGACAAATAGAACACAAAGAGTAATAGTAAACAGAGTAAAGTCCCAGGCAGCCATGGTAAAATGCTCTGTTCCACAAGGCACAGTACTCACTCCCATTCTATTCCTCATCCTCATTTCTGACAGAGATGCAAGCCATAGCTCAGTGTCTTCCTTTGCGGATGACACCCGGATCACCTTGGCAGTGCCTTCAAAGACCACAACAGTGTTTCTACCTCATCCGCTAGGAAAACGATAGGATGGATAATGAGAACCTTCAAAACTAGGGATGCCGAGCCCATGATGATTCTCTTCAAATCGCTCATACTCTCTAGGCTGGAATACTGCTGGACACTAATGGCCCCCTTCAAGGCTGGCAACATTGCAGGCCTGGAGAGTGTACAAAGAACTTTCATGGCACATATAAGTGTGATAGGGCACCTAAACTACTGGGAACGGTTGAAGGTCCTTGATCTGTAGTCTCTCGAATGCAGGTGGGAGAGATACATGATAATACACCTACCATCCGACTTACGACCGAGTTCGGTTCCGAGAAACTGGTCGTAAGTCCAAATGGTCGTAAGTCGAACTTCACTACTGAATATCAACAAAATATTTTTGTAATGACTTTATTTTATTGTTTTATTTTGGTATTTCATGTTTTACTTTACTTTTTATGTTGTTAGTACTGTATTTTATACTGTAAGGTTTAGGATAAACACTGTGTACAACACAAATAGTTGTTTATTTCCCAGAAATTTGGCATAAAAAACACGGTCGTAAGTCGAGTGGTCGTAAGTCGAGCAGGTCGTAAGTCGGATGGTAGGTGTATACACTTGGAAGGTCCTGGAGGGATTGGTACCAAACCTGCACACGAAAATCACTCCATATGAAAGCAAAAAACTCGGCAGGAGATGCAACATTCCCCCAATGAAAAGCAGGGGTGCCACTAGTACACTGAGAGAGAACACAATAAGTGTCTGGGGCCCAAAACTGTTCAATTGCCTCCCAGCATACATAAGGTGGATTACCAATAGACCCCTGGCTGTCTTCAAGAAGGCACTGAACAGGCACCTAAAGTCAGTACCTGACCAACGAGCTGTGGTTCGTACGTCAGCTTGCATGCGGCCAGCAGTAACAGCCTAGTTGATCAGACCCTGATTCATCATGAGGCTTGGTCTCAGACCAGGCCGTGGGGGCGTTGACCCCTAAAACCCTCTCCAGGTAAACTCCAGGTATGTAAATTATGAGGTATCTTTCTCAACTGCACTCCAGTGAGTTTGAAGGACTTTAACCATTCCCAATATTTTTCAGGTAAGTGAATTGATTCAAACAATAAAAGTTCTCTGTTCATTCTTCAGATTAGCAATTTTCCCTGGCCTTAACCCTTTGAGGGTCGACAGGCCCTCTCCGAAACTCGTTCTCAGGGTCGGCCAAATTTAAAAAAAAAAAAAATTATTTTCTCTTATGAAAAGATAGAGAATCTTTTCCCGATCATAAAGACACCAAAAGTTTGAAATTTGATAGAAAACTTACGGAATTATGCTCTCGCAAAGTTAGCGGTCTCGGCGATGTTTACGCATCGGCGATTTTGCCCACTTTGAGCCCCATTTTCGGCCAATTTCACTGTACTAGTCGACAAAAAACATGAATATTTCGCTAGAACTCCATTTTTTCTATCGAATGGGTGCAAGAAACCACCCATTTATGAAATTCAACTATCCAGTACAGTGGTCAGAATTTAGCAATTTTGCCAATTTCACACAAATTTCAAAAGATGCCAATTTCCGAATAGGGTCCAGAATAAACAAGAAAGACATTCCTGGCACTAAAATGACATTTCCTCTAGTCATTAGTCACGTCTCAAGGCCCCTCTTATATTCTTTTGCTTTCCACTTTGAATTTTTATTCTCACAAAAAATATAAGATTTACTGTTATGCAGACTACTGCATTAGTGTAAAAAATGGTATAAATATTATTGGTGCACTTGTGAAAGAATATTAGACTCACCAGTTGATGTGTATTGCATGCTTGGCACGATTTGTTTACTTTTGAAGTTTGGTAAAAATCGAACATTTCTGCTATTTGAGCTCAATTTCAAGGCACCTTTCATTGTAAAACCAGTCAAAATCATCTCAATTTCTGTAAAATGTCTTCCATTCTATAAAATGAGACCAAGAAAACTAGAATACAACAATAAATACCATACGAAAATACACTGCAAAGTCGCTGATTTATTCAAAAAAAATGGTCAAAGTTTTTTTTTTCTCATTATGCACTGTGTGCTGCAGGATTTTTTTTAGACTGTGCACACTGACCACATAGACCCATTCTTTCATATGAAGGCCTACCAGCTTTCTCCCACTAGATTTGAGGCCGCTAGAATTTATGAGTACTAGTACGTCAAAAACCCCTACACGTAAGACGTACTAGTACAACCAAAACCCTCAAAGGGTTAACTAGGGCAATTAGCACACACCCATATTCCAGTCTAGAGAGTACAAGTACCTCAAAAAAAGTATCCCAATTAGGCTTGGTATCCCTTATTTTTGAGGTTCCAGCTATTCAGTTTAGTAACATTGTTGTATTTCTTGAGTTTAAGATCTTCCAACATTTTACACCAAGGTTTGTTACATGCCTTCTTTTCTCTACTGGATTTTGTTTTATATTTTTTTTTTAATGTTTTTCTGCATTGAGCATCACACTTCTTTGTAGTCACTGGAATTTTTTGTTTGTTTGAGGCTACTGTTTTCAGTGGATACCACTTAAGCAGATTCTAGTATGATCTGCAACTTTGTTAGACATGAGAATCAGAAAGCAGGGGAGAGTATAGGCCTCTTTAACCCTTTGACTGTTTTGGTTGTTATATATACAGTGGTCCCTCAATAATCGTCCGGCCTGAAAGTCGTCCATTTCGGAAATAGTCCTGTTTTTTCATCAAAATATTGGCTCGCAAATGGTCCGGTAACTCGCTAATAGTCCTAATAGTCCTTCATCCTGGATGCGTACTCACGCTCTGACCCGCCTCGGCCTTTCCTTCCCAGCCAGTGTACCATTGTTTACCAGTGAGTGACGGTCCCCTCACATGCTCCTATGAAATATTTCATAATATTCCATTGATTTTAGTGCTTGCAAGTGCTAAATAAGCTACCATGGCTCCAAATAAAGCTTCTAGTGCCAGCCCTTTGGTAAAGAATGTGAGAAACACATAATTTATGAAAAAGTTTGTAGAAAAATACAAAGATGGTGGTGGTAGAGTGGAAGCAGTCGTGATAGTGATTGATGAACATAAGAAAGGAGGATCACTGCAGCAGGCCTGTTGGCCCAAGCTCGGCAGGTCCTTTACAATTCATCCCACTAACAAAACATTTTCCCAACCCAGTCCTCAATGCTACCCAAGAAATAAGCTCTGATAACTCTATCCACTCATTTACAAGTCCCAAATGAGTGGATAGAGTTATCAGAGCTTATCTCTTGGGTAGCATTGAGGACTGGGTTGGGAAAATATTTCGTTAGTGGGATGAATTGTAAAGGACCTGCCGAGCATGGGCCAACAGGCCTGCTGCAGTGATCCTCCTTTCTTATGTTCATCAACCATTATCACAACTTCCACTCTACCACCACCATCTTTGTATTTTTCTACAAACTTTTTCATAAATTATGTGTTTCTCACATTCTTTACCAAAGAGCTGGCACTAGAAGCTTTCTTTGGTGGTAGTGATAGTGGTAGAAGGTAGTAGTGATGGTGGTAACAGTTGTAATAGTGGTAGAAGGTCGTAGTGATGGTGGTAGAGGGTTCCTTCTTTAGTGATTCAACGACTCTACCAACTCCTCCAATGTTGTTGGAGTTATATAGGGCTACAAAAACCACCGCCACCTCACCACCATTATGGACGGCTTACACTCAGTGGCCCTTATATACCCAACAACAACACAACACAACACCTCTCATGACATACGTAATGACTTATTTTATTCATTCTAGAGTATAATCCATGTTTCTATGTTATTAATATTGTTTATTATGTCATATTAGTTGAATTGTGATAGATAAATAAGCCATAGAGTTGATATTAGTGTCATATTCTCCAACAATAAACTTGCCATCCCTCCCTCGCACAAACAAATAGCCAATAAGAACATAACAATGGAAGAACACTGCAGGTCTACTGGCCCATACAAGGCAGGTCCTTATCAAAATGACCTCCACCCAAAGCTACCCAAGAATTTACTCCCGTACCCAATGACAAATCAAACTCGGCTCCTCCAACTCGTATATTTGTCCAATCTCTTCTTGAAGCTACCCAAGGTCCTAGCCTCGATCACCCTACTGGTAAGTGTGATGTTAAATAAGAACTTAAGAAAGTAGGAACACTGGAACAGGCCTGCTGGCCCATACTAGGCCGGTCCTTCACAAATCCAACCCACTAACAGAACAAATGCTACCCAAGCAATAAACTCAGGTGCAAGTCCGACTCAAATCCAACCCCTTTCACTCGTGTATTTATCCAACCTAAATTTGAAACTACCCAAGCCATAGCTTTTAGAACATTGGAAAGGAGGAACACTGCAATAAGCCTGTTGGCCCATACTAGGCCGGTCCTTCACAAATCCAACCCACTAACAGAACAAATGCTACCCAAGCAATAAGCTCAGGTACAAGTCTGACTCAAATCCAACCCCTCTCACTCGTGTATTTATCCAACCTAAATTTGAAACTACCTAATGTTTTAGCTTCGATCACCCTACTAGGCAGACAGTTCCACTCATCAACTACCCCTATTACCAATGTTCATTTATACATTTTATTAGGGCCCTAGAGTCCTTATGGAGGGGGATTCCCCTTCCAAATAACCTCTCTTCCCTCTCTCCTCCTCCCTGTCTTCCATTCACCAACAACAGCCTTCAATAAAGGTAACTGTCATGTTGAATGTTCATTCTTTTGTGCATGTAAATCTATCTTTTAGGTAAAAAAAAAAATTGTTGTTTATACTTCTGGGTGTCTGGAACGAATTAATTGGATTTACATTATTTCTTATGGGGAAAATTGATTCGAAAATCGTCCATTTCGATAATAGTCCCACTTCCAGGAACGGATTATGGACGATTATTGAGGGACCACTGTACATCTTATGAGCCAATATTCCCGACGTATTAATATGAGTAAATTCTAGCAACTTCAAATCAAGTGCGAGAAAGCTGGTTGGCCTACATGTGAGAGAATGAGTCTGCGTGGTGGGTGGGCACCCTGTGAAAAGAATCGGGGACTCAGTGGTGCATTGTGGGAATGCCATCTTGGTAGTCCTTGTTCACCATGCCTCGCAATAAGAAGTATGTACCTCACTCCTTGCTGAATTGGAGGTCTTCTGTTCCCAAGTGATAGTTCTAACAGCAATGAAAATGCCAATGAAAGTTAATTCCATGGTTTTCAATAGGGTGTGACTGAAAGCAGTGCCCAGGATAACGTAATTAGTAATGAAAACCCAGATGACCCTCAACCTTCCACCTCTTGTGCTGGGCTGTCTCATTCACGTTCACCTGTACCAGGACGAAAAAGGAAACTATTTCCCCATGTACGTACAAGACTCGGATGTGAGCAGTGAAAGTGATAGTGATTTCCAAGTTTTTGAAAGCAGCTTGAGTTGCGACAGTAAGGGGGAATTTTCACCAGTGAAATGGCAGTATGTACGACACAACATGCATTCTGGTAGTGTGCCATATGCCATTCCAAGGCAAAAGAGTAAATCTCGGAGTACATCCTGTGGCCCTACACCATGACCTGAGAGTGAAGATGATGATATTGTTACAATGGTGATGTGTAATGTTCGTGGGGCAGCAGGTGGTGGTGGTGTTGGCGGTGGTATGAGTCATGTGGCACCAGTAGTGGGCCACGCTGCTAACTCAACACAGCCACAACCAGCCTCAACCAACCCCACACTCCCACAACCTGCACAACCACAACTTCCACAACCACCTTTCAATATCCAGAACCTACCAGCAGACTGCATCTGGGATTGGCAGCAAGCTGCCAATTTTGTTCCCAATCCCCATGACTTTGATGAAACACAAAGTGGAATACGGCCACTGTGTACACTTGGGAACAATGCCACTGAACTGGAATGCTTTCAGTTATTCTTTGATGAACCCCTGATGGAAATTATTGCCAGGGAAAGCAACACATACTATGAGTACACATGGCAAATACAATTTTTTCACCAAGGTCATGGCTACACCAGTGGAAGGACACAATTGTGGCAGAGATGTACCTGTTCTTTGCCACAATAATGCTTATGCCACATGTGTATAAGCATACTGTCACCACATACTGATTGATGGAACGCCTGATTTCCACCCCAGGTTTTAGCGGTATTTTTTTTTTTTTATCACACTGGCCGATTCCCACCAAGGCAGGGTGGCCCGAAAAAGAAAAACTTTCACCATCATTCACTCCATCACTGTCTTGCCAGAAGGGTGCTTTACACTACAGTTTTTAAACTGCAACATTAACACCCCTCCTTCAGAGTGCAGGCACTGTACTTCCCATCTCCAGGACTCAAGTCCGGCCTGCCGGTTTCCCTGAACCCCTTCATAAATGTTACTTTGCTCACACTCCAACAGCACGTCAAGTATTAAAAACCATTTGTCTCCATTCACTCCTATCAAACACGCTCACGCATGCCTGCTGGAAGTCCAAGCCCCTCGCACACAAAACCTCCTTTACCCCCTCCCTCCAACTTTTCCTAGGCCGACCCCTACCCCGCCTTCCTTCCACTACAGACTGATACACTCTTGAAGTTTTCTGTTTCGCTCCATTCTCTCCACATGTCCGAACCACCTCAACAACCCTTCCTCAGCCCTCTGGACAACAGTTTTGGTAATCCCGCACCTCCTCCTAACTTCCAAACTACGAATTCTCTGCATTATATTCACACCACACATTGCTCTCAGACATGACATCTCCACTGCCTCCAGCCTTCTCCTCGCTGCAACATTCATCACCCATGCTTCACACCCATATAAGAGCGTTGGTAAAACTATACTCTCATACATTCCCCTCTTTGCCTCCAAGGACAAAGTTCTTTGTCTCCACAGACTCCTAAGTGCACCACTCACCCTTTTCCCCTCATCAATTCTATGATTCACCTCATCTTTCATAGACCCATCCGCTGACACGTCCACTCCCAAATATCTGAATACATTCACCTCCTCCATACTCTCTCCCTCCAATCTGATATCCAATCTTTCATCACCTAATCTTTTTGTTATCCTCATAACCTTACTCTTTCCTGTACTATTCACTTTCAATTTTCTTCTTTTGCACACCCTACCAAATTCATCCACCAATCTCTGCAACTTCTCTTCAGAATCTCCCAAGAGCACAGTGTCATCAGCAAAGAGCAACTGTGACAACTCCCACTTTATGTGTGATTCTTTATCTTTTAACTCCACGCCTCTTGCCAAGACCCTCGCATTTACTTCTCTTACAACCCCATCTATAAATATATTAAACAACCACGGTGACATCACACATCCTTGTCTAAGGCCTACTTTTACTGGGAAATAATTTCCCTCTTTCCTACATACTCTAACTTGACCCTCACTATCCTCGTAAAAACTCTTCACTGCTTTCAGTAACCTACCTCCTACACCATACACCTGCAACATCTGCCACATTGCCCCCCTATCCACCCTGTCATACGCCTTTTCCAAATCCATAAATGCCACAAAGACCTCTTTAGCCTTATCTAAATACTGTTCACTTATATGTTTCACTGTAAACACCTGGTCCACACACCCCCTACCTTTCCTAAAGCCTCCTTGTTCATCTGCTATCCTATTCTCCGTCTTACTCTTAATTCTTTCAATAATAACTCTACCATACACTTTGCCAGGTATACTCAACAGACTTATCCCCCTATAATTTTTGCACTCTCTTTTATCCCCTTTGCCTTTATACAAAGGAACTATGCATGCTCTCTGCCAATCCCTAGGTACCTTACCCTCTTCCATATATTTATTAAATAATAGCACCAACCACTCCAAAACTATATCCCCACCTGCTTTTAACATTTATGTCTTCATCCCATCAATCCCGGCTGCCTTACCCCCTTTCATTTTACCTACTGCCTCACGAACTTCCCCCACATTCACAACTGGCTCTTCCTCACTCCTACAAGATGTTGTTCCTCCTTGTCCTATACACGAAATCACAGCTTCCCTATCTTCATCAACATTTAATAATTCCTCAAAATATTCCCTCCATCTTCCCAATACCTCTTACTCTCCTCTCCTATTTTTAACTGACAAATCCATTTGTTCTCTAGGCTTTCTTAACTTGTTAATCTCATTCCAAAACTTTTTCTTATTTTCAACAAAATCAATTTTTGATTCTGTTACGTATGCTACACTCCTCAGACAAAACAAGGCCTGACAGAAACAACAGGTTATATAAGATCAGAAATGTGTTCATGTACCTGAAACAAAAGTGCTGTATGTATTTTTATCCCTTTAGGAAGCTTGTTATTGACGAGTCTTTGATTTTGTTCAAAGGCAGACTGTCGTTCAAGCAGTATATACCAAGAGGAAACGGTTTGGTATAAAGTTATTTGTACTGTGTGATTGCAAAAGTGGTCTGGTTTTAGATATAATTGTGTACACTGGCAGTAATACATTGAGAGATACCAGGAAATTATTGGGTATCTCTGGTTATGTGGTTAGAACAATGATGGAAACATATCTTGGTAAGGGGCATATATTATTTACTGAGAACTGGTACACAAGCCCCTTACTCAGTGATTTCTTGCGAGTGAACATGACAGATGTGTGTGGCACAGTGCATGGCAATCGTAAGCATATACCTAGGTTCAACGCAGGCACTTACAGAGGTGAGGTGCAGGCCTTTGCTACCAATGACATCATGGCATTTCGGTGGCATGACAAACGTGATGTCACATTGTTGACATCAGTTCACCGAAACGAAATGGCAGACAGTGGCAGGCAGAATAGAGAGACCAATGAACCCATTCTAAAACCTGCAGCTGTGATGGACTACAACGTCAATATGCGCTTAGTGGACAAATGTGACATGCAGATTGGGTTTGCTCATTGTGTTTGCAAGAGTTATATAAGTGGTACATAAAACTTTTTTTCCATCTTCTTGATGTTTCCATGCTGAATGCTTATAACATAGACAAGTTGAAGACCAACAACAAACCAAAATATGGTGAATTTTGTTTGTCAGTCATCAGACAAGTAATATTCAAGTACCAAGGATCAACACCTGCAATAGACCAGTGCCCACAAAATTACCAACACATGTCATCTTGTCCGAGGCCTGGTGATCACTACCCTATACAACTGCCTCCTACTGCTTTCAAGAAAAGTGCTCAGAAGAGGTGTGTTGTTGGTGCACATACCACAAAACGCCCACAAAAACGCAGAAACACTCGTTTTATGTGTGATGAGTGTAAAATTCCAGTGCATATACCCATGTTTCAAAGACTTCCACAAGCTGCAACAGTTCTAGGAAAGTGTTCAGTGATTGTACATTTGTATATATATTATAGAACAATAGTAATAAAAACTTTTTTGAAGATTGAGACACTTATGCAGCATATGGGAATCTTTATTCAGGAAACGTTTCGCCACACAGTGGCTTCATCAGTCCAATACAAAGAGGAAGGCGTAAGGAGAGGAGGAGAATGAGGTAATCAGTCCCTCAACCTGGAGTCGATGTGTTCAGTCCATCAATCTTGTAGAAAGTACAGCATAGGGCCGTAGACGTGGCTTATATACTGTAGTGAGGTGACGTGAAGCAGATGGAGGTGGGGTCATAGTGGTACCATCCACTAGTCGAAGTAGGTCTTCGTCCAAAGGTTGAACAAGTGTTGAAGAATTCTTTGTAACAAGACCCCATGATGCTGCCGTGTCTGACAGTTGTGATGAATGGTTTGAAAAACCGACAAGTTGAAGATTGAGACACTTATGCAGCATATGGGAATCTTTATTCAGGAAACGTTTCGCCACACAGTGGCTTCATCAGTCCAATACAAAGAGGAAGGCGTAAGGAGAGGAGGAGAATGAGGTAATCAGTCCCTCAACCTGGAGTCGATGTGTTCAGTCCATCAATCTTGTAGAAAGTACAGCATAGGGCCGTAGACGTGGCTTATATACTGTAGTGAGGTGACGTGAAGCAGATGGAGGCGGGGTCATAGTGGTACCATCCACTAGTCGAAGTAGGTCTTCGTCCAAAGGTTGAACAAGTGTTGAAGAATTCTTTGTAACAAGACCCCATGATGCTGCCGTGTCTGACAGTTGTGATGAATGGTTTGAAAAACCGACAAGTTGAAGATTGAGACACTTATGCAGCATATGGGAATCTTTATTCAGGAAACGTTTCGCCACACAGTGGCTTCATCAGTCCAATACAAAGAGGAAGGCGTAAGGAGAGGAGGAGAATGAGGTAATCAGTCCCTCAACCTGGAGTCGATGTGTTCAGTCCATTCATCACAACTGTCAGACACTGCAGCATCATGGGATCTTGTTACAAAGAATTCTTCAACACTTGTTCAACCTTTGGACGAAGACCTACTTCGACTAGTGGATGGTACCACTATGACCCCGCCTCCATCTGCTTCACGTCACCTCACTACAGTATATAAGCCACGTCTACGGCCCTATGCTGTACTTTCTACAAGATTGATGGACTGAACACATCGACTCCAGGTTGAGGGACTGATTACCTCATTCTCCTCCTCTCCTTACGCCTTCCTCTTTGTATTGGACTGATGAAGCCACTGTGTGGCGAAACGTTTCCTGAATAAAGATTCCCATATGCTGCATAAGTGTCTCAATCTTCAACTTGTCGGTTTTTCAAACCATTCATCACAACTGTCAGACACGGCAGCATCATGGGGTCTTGTTACAAAGAATTCTTCAACACTTGTTCAACCTTTGGACGAAGACCTACTTCGACTAGTGGATGGTACCACTATGACCCCGCCTCCATCTGCTTCACGTCACCTCACTACAGTATATAAGCCACGTCTACGGCCCTATGCTGTACATTCTACAAGATTGATGGACTGAACACATCGACTCCAGGTTGAGGGACTGATTACCTCATTCTCCTCCTCTCCTTACGCCTTCCTCTTTGTATTGGACTGATGAAGCCACTGTGTGGCGAAACGTTTCCTGAATAAAGATTCCCATATGCTGCATAAGTGTCTCAATCTTCAACTTGTCGGTTTTTCAAACCATTCATCACATAAAAACTTTTTTGTATTGGTTTGTGTAAACAAGCTTTGCAAACAATATAATAATGATAATGTTTGTACGGTTATTGTGTTGTATACAATGAGTGTATATTTGAACACTGCACCTTTCTTTGGTCTCACAGTCTACATAAGTTACTTAGAAAAGAAAAATATTAGGAAATGCAAGAAACCTTCGAATTGGAGTAAATAAAAGAATACCGGGTGAGCGGCATTCGCCGCTGTTGCCATATGCGGCTCATTTTCTGCCAACTTTATGCCTCTATATCTCGGTAAGTGTTGATGGCAAAAAAAATTTTAGGCTTAAAACACTCAGTAAAATAACCCTAACATTTTGGTAAGAAATTTTTTTTTTTCTAATATTTTTCAACAGAATGACAGTTTCAGAAATGGGCTTGTGACAGTCAAAGGGATAAGGGTGGACTCCTTGTAGCAGTCAAGAGGCTGTCTGAGGAATTGGACCTTTTGGTCTTCTTCCTCCAACCGAACCTAATTACCCCAAATCCTCCCTTCCCTATCCTACCTTCCCCATACCACCCCTATTATTATGGAGTCTTTGCCCTGTGAAACCCTTCCTCCTCCCAGGCCCCAATCTGATCCCACACCCTGTTCTGACCTGGCTTCATTTTCAGACCATTCTCTCGACTCTTCTCATACCCCTGTACCTTCTTCAGGTGATGCCTCATCACCTGCTTCAGGTGCTGCGGCATCACCCAATTCTGTACATGCTGCTGCTTCTAGCACGCCTTTCACAATGCGTCCGGCTTCCCTGAATACAGTGCAATGGTTCTTGGATTGCCTACCTCCCTTGAGTCAGACCGCCCATGGTTCTACTCCTAAGAGTCCATGACAACCTACTGACAACAGTTTGTCAATGACCACTCAAAAACGACCTACATGACACTCACTGCTTTTGCGTATCAGACTAACGAGTATGCAATGGACAAAATTCTTTTCTTTGCAAACAACATCTCAGACTGATTATCCTCCTGATCACGAAATTGGTAAAACTCTTTTACGGCACATTGGCCAAAATATATCCTTCCAAGTTCTTCAAAGTGGTGCGTGTGTCATAACAGTGCAGAATTCAGAGCAAGCTCATGCTCTCTCCCACATCACTTCCATAGATAACATACCAGTCACCATTCGTAAGCACGCTACTCTTAGTTCTTGCAGTGGTCCTGTGTCCTTACCATGTACCATTGTACAGAGTGATTTTTTGTCTTACGGCGAGGATATTTTAGAACAATTAGCCCTTCAGAACCTCCCTATTCTCAAGGTAGATACGTACATCCTGCCTGCTCATGGGTGGAGGCCTTTTCCTAGTAACAGCTCTCATTTAACCTTCGACTGCCGTGAACTTCCATCCTCTGTCTACATTGCGGGACATCGCTTAAAGGTCAGTCAAGCAGTTCCCACTCCCCAACAGTGTCGTAATTGCTGGCATTTTGGACACCCTGCTAAACACTGCAGATCTGCGGCAGAATGCCCGGTCTGCAGTGCATCAGATCATTCCAATACGTCTTGTAGTCTTCCCCCCTCTTGTCTCAATTGCAGAGAATCTCATCCTTCCTTTTCATGCCGTTGGCAGGTTTATCGTAATGAACAAGAGATCCGTTATTTTAAGGAGCGCGAGGGCTTCACTTACACTATGGCTCTCTCTCTCAGCTCTGCCTTCAAGGTAAACTCCCTCGTGTCCCATATGCTCAGGTAGCCCGAAGACCTCCAACCTCAACGGTCCTCTCGCCTCCCAATCACTCTGCATCTGTGTCTTGTGGGGTCGCCCCAGTTTCTAATTCTTTCTGCAGTTTTATCCTCTAACACTCCTACCTCCACATCACTTCCTACTTCTACTTCATCTCACTCGCTTCTTTCTCAGTCTACAAGACCTTGCAGACCTACACTCTCTTTAAGTCCATCACCTGCACAGAATATCTCTCCTATCTCGGAGCCTCGTTCTCACCCCCTTTCCAGCTCTCACACGAAGGTAGAGGTTTACCCCCCCCCTCGAGTAGTCCCCTGTTCCCCCCCCACCGTCTTCCTTCATAGTTACTCTCCAACCTCCTTCCTTTCCTGTTGCACTGCAGGCCTCTTCTACCCCAACCAATGCAGGTCTCTAGGTTCATACTCCCTGCCCCCTCAGACCTCTTTAGTTGGCTCCATTGTTACTCCTACCTTTCCTTGCAATGCCTTTCCTGTCTCAAGCATCATGGCATCGTTGGCTTCCTTAACAATGAAGACGTTAGATGCTACCTCCAGTTATACTGCGGAGATGACACCAGTGATGGACACCAACACGACTCCTTCTACCCCTTCTTTTTCGCAACCCTCGCAACACACTATTCCTCCACAACATTCACATTCTTCCTTGCTTAAATGCTTACCGTTACCCCCACATGTTGACTTTGCAGATCCTAAAAGCCTATAGGTTTTATTTCTTATTGTTGCCAGTTTTATTTCTGTACATAATGTCTTTTTTACAATGGAATATTCATGGCCTTAGGGGCAATCGAGGAGAACTCCAAGTGTTGCTCTCCCAGTTCACCCCCTTTGGGCTATGTGCTATTACATTCTTCAGATCCTTTACCTGAAGAATCATTTAATGAAAACAGGCTTCTTGTGTGCGTTGATATACTATATCAACAAGTTTTTACTCATCCCCCACTGCATTATACTGAAGCTCAGATTTATTTACACAGATGGTTTACAGTTTGCTCTCTCTTTCTCCCTCCCGTGCATTCTGTATCTCTGATATCACGTTTTTAATTTCTTCTCTACCACCGCCCATCTTGTTGGGTGATTTTAATGCTCACCATCACCTGTGGGGAGGATCCCACTGCGACTCTCATGGTGATCAGTTGAAGACTCTTCTCACTTCTCATCCTCTTCATGTTTTAAATACAGATGCTCCTACCCATTTTGACTCTCGCACTCAGTCTCTCTCTTGCATTGATCTTTCTATCTGTTCCTCGCCCATTACACTTGATTTCACGTAGTCTGTTCTTCCAGATTTACATGATAGTGATCACTTTCCTATCCTTCTTACTTCTACTACATATACCCGACCGTTTTGTAATCCTCATTGGCAATTTGCTCGAGCAGATTGGGACTTACACTCCCATCTTACCACCTGTTGCGAGGACCCCCTTTCGCCATCTATTGATGAACTGGCGCACTAATTTTTGACCTTAGTCCTAACTGCAGCGACTCTTCTATCCCCCAAACCTCAGGTAGGCATTCTCAGACATGCATACCTTGGTGGTCTCCTACATGCACCCGTGTGGTGCATTTAAAACGTGTTACGCGTGGCCGTTATTGATATAACTGTACTGCGGAACATCTGTTGGACTTTAAGCAGGTAAGGGCAGTTGCTCACAGCACCATACGCAACACTAAATGAGCTTGTTGGCGAGACTACGTGTCTACCATTACCTCGTCTTCCCCTGTGTGTGTGATTTGGAAAAAGGTGCGGAAATAGTGTGGTACATAACTCCGGACCCAGCTCTCATTTTGAGGGTTGCTGAAGTTGATGTCGCAGAACCTTTAGAAGTTGCCACATAAATCGGGAACTATCTTCTCCGTATCTCCCGAGGGCTTCACCTCTGTCCCTCACCTCTTGATACTAAGCCTACCAAAGAGCAATCGCCATTAGATTTCTCCTCCGATGGATTGGAGCCGTATAACGTACCTTTTACTCTTCTAGAATTAGAGTCCATGCTTTTCACATGCCGGCTGTTGGCACCGGGACTTGATATCCATATCAGTATGCTACACCATCTCCATTCTGCGACCCTTCCCATTCTTTTATGTCTTTTCAATCTAATTTGGGAGCGAGGGGTTCTCCCACAACACTGGAAATCAGCTATTGTACTACCGTTTCGCAAACTGGGCACTTCAGAGCTTGACACCTCTCACTATTGTCCCATTGCCCTGACCAGTGTGGTCTGCAAGGTGATGAAACGATTGGTGAATAGACATCTGATGTGGTTCTTAGACACAACAGCCTTTCCTGTTGCCAATATGGCTTTCACAAAGGCCACTATACTTTAGACCCCTTGCTCCACTTCGATACGTATATTCGAAATGCCTTTGCTAACAACCACTCTGTCCTAGCGGTCTTTTTTGATCTAGAGAAGGCATATGACACCACTTGGAGGTATAACATTCTAGCCCAAACGCACTCCTTAGACCTCCGTGGTAATCTACCAAACTTTATTGCTGCTTTCTTGTCCGACAGACATTTTCAGGTCCGTATTGGAGCCTCGCTTTCCTCGGACTTTGTACAAGCCTAAGGAGTCCCACAAAATTGTGTCCTCAGTACTACTATTATTCTCTTAGCTATAAATAACTTACCTTCCATTCTTCCTTCGCATATTTGGTCATCACTTTATGTTGATGACTTCACTATAGCTTACTCAAGCTCTGACTGTCGACTAGTAGCAGCCTCCCTTCAGGTTGTGATAGACTGAGTCTCCCACTGGACCACTTCTCATGGCTTTAAATTTTCCAGTATGAAAACCTGATTCATTACCTTCGCTAGATGCCTGCTTATACTGGATACTCCCTTGTACTTACATGGTTCATGTATTCCAGCATGTGATATGGTCAGGTTTCCAGGCCTGGTCTTTGATCGCCGGCTGACGTGGAGACCTTACATTTCTACGTTAAAGACAACTTGCCATGGTCAGCTAAATCTCCTAAAGGTTCTCGCACATCGTTTATGGGGAGTGGATCGTAGCACTCTCCTCCATTTGCATTCCGCCCTTCTTGTCCAAGCTAGATTATGGTAACCAAATCTATTCTGCAGCATCTCCCGCAACTCTGTGTCTAAGTTAGATCCTATACATCACCAAGGTCTCTGTCTGTGCCTTGGTGCCTTTCATTCATCCGCTGTAGAGAGCCTCTATGCAGAAGCGAATTTTTCATCCTTGTCTGATCGCCATGGTGCTCATTGCCTTCGTTATTATGTTTGATCTCATGACCTCTACAATCCTTCCGTATAGAGGATAGTCACTGATGTTAGCAGACGTTCTTTATTTGTTCGTCGCCCGTTTACTCCGTCTTTTTTCTCTCCGCCTACATTCGCTCGTCTTCTCTTCAGTTACTACCTATGTTCATGTAGCATCTCGGTTTTCCCTGCCCCCTTGGGAAGTTCTGGCTGTTCGTGTCTGTTCTTTCCCACTGCCATGCGCGAAAGCTCAACTACCTACAGTGGCTTCTCGCTCTCTTTTTCTTGATCACTTCCACTCTCATTCTCATGCCATTGTGGTGTATACCAATGGTTCTAAGTCTTCTGAAGGCATTGGATTCACAGCAGTTTTCGGACAGTGTTGTGCAAAGGTATTTATTACCCTCGGCTAACATTTTTATGGCTGAACTGTATGTCATTCTTGTAGCACTCATCCGTATTGCATCTACGCCTGTGTCACCATTTGTGGTCATTTCAGACTCCCTTAGTGCCTTACAGGCTATATGGAAATTAGATACACCTCACCCCCTAGTTCTTCGTATCCAACTTCGGTTACGCCATATCTCTAGCAAACACAGAGATATTGTTTTTTATTGGGTCCCTGGTCGTGTTGACGTAGAGGGCAATGAACAGGCAGACAATGCTGCATGGTCAGCAGTACATGACCTCCCAGTTTCATGTAGAGGTGTTCCATTCATGGACTATTTTGCTGTAATTGCTACCCATCTTCACACCTGTTGGCAACAACATTGGTCTGATCTGCTCCATAACAAACTTCATTCTGTTAAACCGAGTATAGGTTTCTGGTCATCTGTGTCGAGGTTGGGAGACTACTCTCTCCCATCTTTGTATCGGCCACACTCATCTTACAGGTATCTCATGGAGAGGCGTCCTGTTCATCTCTGCGAGAATTGTCAAGTTCCAGCATCTGTTAGCCACATTCTGTTGGACTGCCCACTCTATCAACAAGCACACAGAATTTACCTCCAACCTCATCTTCGCTCTGTTGCCCTTTCTTTACCTTCCCTTCTTGCTGACGGACCCTCTTTTAATGCAGACTCTCTCATTGACGTTTTGCAGAAGCTGATTTACTACACAAACTCTGATGATGTCTCTAGCACTCACCTTAATCTCTAGCTATCCTCTACCCCTTCACTATCCACTGCCCCGCTGCACTTCATAACCTAATAATCATCCCTCTCCCTCTTTCTACCTATTACCCTTGCATCTTTCCCTGCCCTGCTATGCTGTATAACCCTTGTGGTTTAGCACTTCTTTTTTATTATAATAATTTGAGGAACAGATGGTTTTTCACTATGGCGACATCTGATTTTGCTTTGCTGACTTACTCTTTAGGCCCAATGTGTTAAAAAATTAAAGTTATATCTGCCTACTTTTCCAGTTATTCTCGTCAGCAATTGCTGTCTGACCCCGGTATGTCTAGCGTTTATTATAATAATCATTTGTCAGCATTTTGATATATTTCCAGTAATTACCTATTTGTAACTACATGAGCAGACCTATGCTTAGGAAGTCCCTTCAGCATTTCCATCCAAAACCATGGCATAGTAGTGTAGCAGTTGCAAGAGGCAGGAGTGACCTGCTCTAAACTCATGCTTCCCTGGGTTATGTAAATGTTCTGATTCCATGTTTTGCAGTATTGCTTCTAAGCATTCTTTTAGCCCTTAAATGGTCCAAACGTATATATACGTTTTTTCAACATATGAAAGTATGTAAAAAAATTTAGATCTTCTTTCCTGTTTTGCATTTAAAAATGTGTAAAAAAAACTTTTATCTACATTTTTTTTTTATTTTTGAAAATATGTAAAAAAAACGTAGATCTACTTTTGGAGCACTACAGATTTGAACGTCGATCTGTCTGGACCGTTTAACCCTTTGACTGTCGCGGCCGTATATATACGTCTTACGAGGTGCCGTGTTTGACGTATATATACTCATAAATTCTAGCGGCTTCAAATCAAGCAGGAGAAAGCTGGTAGGCCCACATGTGAGAGAATGGGTCTGTGTGGTCAGTGTGCACCATATAAAAAAAATCCTGGAGCATGCAGTGCATAATGAGAAAAAAAAAACTCCGACCGTTTTTTTTAATTAAAATGCCGACTTTGTGGTCTATTTTCGTATAGTATTTATGGTTGTATTCTCGTTTTCGTGGTCTCATTTGATAGAATGGAAAACATATTATAGAAATAGAGGTGATTTTGATTGATTTTACTATAAAAAGAACCTAGAAATGGAGCTCAAAGTAGGGGAAATGTTTGATTTTTGCCAATGTTCAAAAGTAAACAAATGATGCCATTGTCCAATAAATGTCCAACTAGCCATTCTAATATGCAGTTATGAATGGGTTGATGTTATTTATACAATTATTACAGTATTGCAGTAGTCTGCATAATAGTAAGTATTCTATTTTTTGTTTGAATAAAAATTCAAAATAGAAAGCAAGAGTAATATCAGAGGGGCCTGGAGACATGACTGATGAGCAAAGAAAATGTTATTTTAGAGCCAGGAATGTCTGCATTGTTCATTCTGGACCTTATTTTGAAATTGTCATATTTTTTAGTTTTCGTGAAATTGGCAAAATTGCAAATTTCTGACCACATTATTAGGTAGTTGAAATCGGTAAATGGGCAGTTTCTTGTACTCAATCGATAGAGAAAATGGAGTTCTAAAGAAATAGCTATGAGTTTGGGCGACTGGAACAATGGAATTAGCCGAAAATAGGGCTCAAAGTGGGCGAAATAGCCGATTTGTAAACAGCGCCGAGGTCGCTAACTTCGCGAGAGCATAATTCCGTCAGTTTTCCATCAAATTTTGTTTTTTTTTGGTGTCATTACAATCGGGAAAAGATTCTCTATCATTTCATAAGAAAAAATAATTTTTTTTTTTTAAATTTTGCGACACCAGGAGACACCTCAGGATTGGGGGCTGCGACAGTCAAAGGGTTAAGGGTTAAAGATTTTGATAATGTATGACATTGGTTCTATAAATCTAGTTTTGTTTTACTACTCTGCTGCCACTTCTTAAAGGGTAGACTACATATCATGGTTTAGTGATTGTGGGATGACACCTGTCTACATATCTCCATAGGCTATTTAAGGCTTTTTTTTTTTTTTTTTTTTTTTTTTTTTACAAATATGGAGTTGTGTGCATCTGGACCTGGGACAGTGAAAAAGTCATTGCTAGCATGCTCATATAAAGTCAATTAGGATTATGGATTTGTCAGATGCATTGTCATTGTTTGGTATCACATTCGTAAAATTTAATGTGTCAATCTTTGTTTGTATCCTCAACATTTTCTTATGTGAGAGTTTCATCTCCCATGCATTGTGTTGAGATCCTCACATACTAAACCATCACTCTCTGTAAATCCCTCTCCTTTGCCACATGTACATCCACAAATGCATGCATTATTTCTCATAATGACAATTTTACAATTAATGGAAGACAAAATATAAGATACTTCAGTGACTAAGATACTTCTTAATATATATATACATTTCTAATACTGAAGAATTTTGACCGTAACATGCATTTTAGGTTATAATTATTGCTTAAGCTATCTACTATTTATTTTACTTATTTTTTTATATTCTGTAAGGTTTAATGCACTTGCTGCATCCCATGTAAGTGGAATTAGAATAATATTAATAGCTATGTTAAAGAAACTATAAGATGCATCCGATAGTGTATTAGTACAAGGAAAATGATATACTGTACGTAGCAAGGAGAATTAGGAAGATTATGTAGGATTAGAATTAAAATAATATTCAAATCACAATACATTATTATGGTCAAGCTGATATACTATCATACACTGTCAGAACGATCACGCATCCCAATTAGCTTTTCTTTAAGAATGTTAGCTAAGCTTGGTTTGTTATTAAGTGATGGAAGAGAGGAGCAGGAGCGCTGAGGTGAGTAAGCAGCAGCTGCCCCTATGGAACCTGCAACAGAACCTGGAGTATGATGGCGGTGACAGTAGCAGGGGCCCTGGTGGTTTGGGGGAAGAGCTGCATGATGGTAAGGAGTCGTACCTATGGTGAAGCGTGGATAGTCGCACATCTCGCACTTGTTCATATCTGGATGATTGATGAAGGTGCACTTGGTACATCCCCACTTTGGACCAATCTCATCTACTGTTTCACTGTGCACTCCCTGATGAACAAAAAATAATGATCAATAAATGGATGGTGTAGTGTACATAATATTCCATTAAATCAATAAGTTAAAAAATTTGTTTCTTAATTCATTTACAGTTTTTGCTATAAAAAATATTTTTATATCCTGCTTAATTTTTTTTTTGCCTTGCCTTGGTGAAAAATAGGTGATACCATACACTATATTAGTATCAAGTTAAGCTTAAAAATATCACCAAATTTATGTTATAACTACAGTGGACCCCCGGTTAACGATATTTTTTCATTCCAGAAGTATGTTCAGGTGCCAGTACTGTCCGAATTTGTTCCCATAAGGAATATTGTGAAGTAGATTAGTCCATTTCAGACCCCCAAACATACACGTACAAATGCACTTACATAAATACACTTACATAATTGGTCACATTGGGAGGTGATCGTTAAGCAGGGGTCCACTGTATATACAGATTTGGAGATCACAATGTTATCCCAATAACTGTTATTTCCATTTGCCAGAGGCATTGTCTGAACACAAACAGCTAGAGCAGCAAGGACTTCAGTCAAACTAGATAACCAATTGCACTGAGACAACCAAGGGAAGTACTGTGTCCCCAACTCTTAACACAGTAAAACTTTCAAAAACCTGAAAGCCTATTAAAATATACAGTAGAGTATCTTTAAACTATGACTGGAAAGATACAAAACTTTCAACAACACATTGTATTTTGGGAATATTTCTTCAGAATCAAATATTTTCAAACCTGAAATTCATGGTAACTATGATTGGGGACTGAAGTTGGCGGTGGTGGTGGCGGTGGTGGTGGCGGTGGTGGAGCAGCAGGTCGAGGTGGAATATAAGGAGCATGTGATGTATGGGGTATGTGAGTCATGTGAGGTATGAGGGGTGTCTGTGGTGTCTGTGGCGAGCCTGTTCCACTGCCCAAACTTGATCCAGAACTTGCTCCTGTTGGAAAAAATAAGAGTAATTGGTTACCAAACACACAATTTTTTGTTTATATATTTACATGTATCTTCTTCTTTCAACATACCAGCCGTATCCCACCGAGGTGGGGTGGCCCAAAAGGAAAACCAAAGTTTCTCCTTTCAAATATAGTAATATATACAGGAGAAAGGGCTACTAGCCCCTTGCTCCCGGCATTTTAGTCGCCTCTTATGACACGCATGGCTTACGGAGGAAGAATTCTGTTCCACTTCCCCATGTATAACTGAATTAAATAAAAGGACATCACATGTTTTCATGGTAGCTAAATGATTTGTACACCAGCCAAAAAAGCAAAGTGTGACAAGTTTTCAGGCCTCTATGGATCCTTCTTCAATGCCAGATAAAAAAAAACTGCAAGCAGTCACTTAGCTAGAGCCAGGGAACTCATCCAAATTTACAGGTTCAGATGCATCATCAGTTTGGTTCAAGAGATTGAGGCTTAATATTGTACAGGGAAGACCACTAAATACCTTGATAATTGTGAGTAACCAAAGGGGCTATATACAATAAACTTTGCTCATAATACTGTATATAATACACTACAGAAATACAATAACATTGTATAAACAGATAAACAATACTTTCCTATAACCTCATAACATCCAAGCAAATACAATAATTAACCCCTTCAGGGTCCAAGGCCCAAATCTGAAGTGGTGCCCCAGTGTCCAAGAATTTAAAAAAAAAAAATTTTTTATTTTTTCTTATGAAATGGTAGAGAATCTTTTTGTGAAGGTAATAAAACAAAAAGTACAAAATTTGATGGAAAATTGATGAAATTATGCTCTCGCGAATTTTGATGTGTCAGCGATATTTACGAATCGGTGATTTTGCCGACTTTGACTCCCATTTTAGGCCAATTACATTATTCCAGTCAACCAAATTCTTAGCTATTTCACTAGTATTACTTCTATTCTATTGATTGAGCACAAGAAATCGCTAAGTCAACTGTTTCAACTACAAATTAAAGTGATCGGAAATTGTTAATTTGGCCAATTTAACACAAAGTTCAAAATATTCCAATTTCAAAATAGGGTCCAGAATAAACAATGTAGGTATTCCTGGAACTAAACTAACATTTCCTCTGTTCATTAGTTACGTTTTGAGGCTTTACAAATAAATTCCATTTTGATTTTTTATTCAAATAATGAATTTTTATTCACACCAAAAAATAGAAGATTTACTGTTATGCAATACTGTAATAATTGTATAAATATCATCACCATATTTGTGAATGCATATTAGACCCACCAGCTGGCGTGTATTAGACGTGTGAGGTCGTTGTTTACTCTTGAATATCGGCAAAAATGTAACATTTCTGCTACTTTGAGCTCAGTTTCAAGCCATTTCCAGTGCTAAAACCAATCAAAATCATCTCTATATCTGTAATATGTCTTCCATTCTATCAAATAAGACCAAGAAATCGCAAATACAACTATAAAAAACATACGAAAAAACACTGCAAAGTCGCTGTTTTAATCGAATCATTATTTCAGTTTTTTTTCTCTCATTATACACAGTGTGCTGCAGGATCTGTTTTATGTGGTCCACACATACCACATAGATGTATTCTCTCATATCTAGGCCCAAATGTACCACTCACAGTTTATCAGAGTGAGCTGAGCTCATGACGTAGATCTACGGTTTGGGCCCTGAACGTAAAGCCGTAGATCTACAGGACAGACCCTGAAAGGGTTAATAACAAAGCAATGGATTACCTCAGCAAGAACATTCATTATTTTATAACATTAAAAATTAGAAGGCTAAAAGCTGCATGTTAAAAAATAATGGGAGTATAAAGAGAGAAATGAAGTGATGCTGTAGTTTGCATTAATGCACTTTATGTAATTCCAAGTGTAACATCCCTATTTCTAAGTGGGTGCAGCACATTCCTCTGATTACTAGTGTACTCAACATCAATTTCATACAAGGAACTATACTTAGGCATTTCAAAATGTATAATCCTACAGTCATACACACTAAAACTAGCATAGTATATATTTACAGGGATTTACTGCATGATACATACTTTTCAAATTATTAGCACAAGTTACAAACTTATTTTCCTTATAAATGGAGATTCTACCAACACTGGCATCATGGTCACTCCTCTGCTACAGTACAAGCCTTTACAGGCAATGTCATTGTTGCTTACTGTCCCAATCTTCCACAATGATATCCAAGCTTCCCTCCTTAAAGATTACACGAAGTTCCTTGCTCTCCTCCCCCTCCCCTTCCTCTTCTTTGCTGACTCTGTGCCGTGATGCCATGATAGCTTTGAAGATCGTCACAGCTCGGGAATACTTACTAGTTAGCTGAGAGGCTGCAGGCACTTCATTGTAAGGTTGGGCGGAGGGCAAGTTTGAGTATCCTTCCGATTCCATGTCGGGTGCTGCAAAGGTATAGAAATAAAAGTTTTTAAGCAAAGTGTATTTTGAAGGAAGATACATTTCTGTATCATAGACCTTGCGGTAGCCCAGTTATGCATCATAGACCCTGAGATGGCCAAGATGGAATGTATCATACCTATTTTCTACTGTACTTACAAACACTATCCTGGTAAGGTCTAGATTTTCAATTAATCCCTAGTTTGTTTCTGCCCACTGGTTAACCTGATAAATTAGACACATGTGCAACTCTTGGGTATCTTTATTAAGGAAACGTTTCACCACACAGTGGCTTCATCAGTCCATACACAGGAGAAACTTGAAGAACAGGAGGAGAATGAGGTAATCAGTCCCTCAACCTTGAGTCGATGTGGTCAGTTCATCAATCTTGAATAGAATACGGCATATGAGCGGAGAAGCAGCTTATAAACCGTAGGCAGGAGAGGTGCAGCAGTCGTAGGTGGTGTCACATTTGTGCAATGTGGAAGTAGGTCGTGCCCAAGGGTTAGGCAAGCGAAGAATTCCCAAGTATTAAGATCCCAAGAAGTTGCAGTGTCTGACAGGATTGTAGATGAATGGTTCACAGAACCGACACGTTGATAAATTAGACACATGTGCAACTCTTGGGTATCTTTATTAAGGAAATGTTTTGCCACACAGTGGCTTCATCAGTCCATACACAGGAAAAACTTGAAGAACAGGAGGAGAATGAGGTAATCAGTCCCTCAACCTTGGAAATTCTTCACTTGCCTAACCCTTGGTCACGACCTACTTCCACATTGGACAAATGTGACACCACCTACGACTGCTGCACCTCTCCTGCCTATGGTTTATAAGCTGCTTCTCCGCTCATATGCCGTATTCTATTCAAGATTGATGGACTGACCACGTTGACTCAAGGTTGAGGGACTGATTACCTCATTCTCCTCCTGTTCTTCAAGTTTCTCCTGTGTATGGACTGAATCAAAACAGGTACATAAAGACACAAGACACAGTTTATTATTATAATGAAGCACTATACTTGTAGGGGTTATAAAGTGCCTGGGACATGGGAGGCAATAAGGTTTGACCCACAGAGGAGATTCAAGCCAACTCCCTAGCTCAAGAGCCCTTGACTAGCATCAAAGGTTTCCCTATAATGAATACACTAGAATGAGAGAAGTATGAGGACAATTTCTTTAGATACTTGAAAAGCATATTTGTCGCAAGCCAATATGTTTTTCAGTAAGTTTTTATTACTTGACGATGCATCAATGAAGGAAATCTTTATCAGGTTATACAGAAAACAAACTATGCCTTACATAAACTGTCCAAGTAGCTGAGTGAGGTGAGGACTTAGGCCATGTGAATTGAACTGCTATATTGGTGAGGTCACATGCTGTCAGGTGACATCACTTACACAGGGTCCAGAATGGCAGCCCAGAGTCTCAAATCTTCATTAACTCAGACTTCCTACAATAAATTATTCACCACTCACTATAAGCTAAGGATGAAAATATATTAAGGTAAGCAATATGTGTACTGTATATGCATTTTTTTAGTCCTAGCTCTATTGTTCACTTAATATATGATAGTGTAAATGTTTAATCTGGCTTTTATATGCATTTGAAAGCAAAAAAAAGGCTATGTTTCTCTTTACAGTGATTTTCACTTTACAACAGTAGCCCAGAACCTAACCTGCTGTATAAGCAGGGCCCTTCTGTGTGTGTTCCCATGGCCCAGTCCCAGTACAGGCCTTCCAGTAGATGGCTTTTTGCAAGGAGTCCAACATGCACACAGTGGTTTAAGATACATGTGCAAACACTAGACCATATTTATTAGAAAACAGTTTGGTCCTGGGACCTTTATCAAGGTCCCAGAACCAAGTGTTCGCTCACATGTCTTTTTAAAATAAATGCATCAGCATCAATTACCAAGGTCTATACAGTGGAACCTCTGCTTAAGAGTTTAATCCGTTCCATGACCTAGCTTGTAACCAGATTTGCTCATATGCTGAGTCAATTTTCCTCATTTAAATTAACTGAAATACCATTAACCCTTTCAGGGTCCACAGGCCCTCTCAGATATTTGTTCTCAGGGTCCCCCAAATTAAAAAAAAAAAAAAAAAAATTCTTATGAAAAGATAGAGAATCTTTTCCCGATCATAATGACACCAAAAGTATGAAATTTGATGGAAAACTTAGGGAATTATGCTCTCGTGAAGTTAGCAGTCTCGACGATGTTTACACATCGGCGATTTTGCCCACTTTGAGCCCTATTTTCGGCCAATTCCAGCGTACTAGTCAACAATCATACCTATTTCACTAGAACTCCATTTTTTCTATCGAATAAGTACAAGAAATCACCAATTTACTGATTTCAACTATCCAATACAGTGGTCAGAATTTAGCAATTTTACCAATTTCACACAAATTTCAAAAGATGCCAATTTCCAAATAGGGTCCAGAATAAACAACAAAGACATTCCTGGCACTAAAATAACATTTCCTCTGTTCATTAGTCACGTCCTCATGCCACACAAAAAATAGAAGATTTACTGTTATGCAGACTACTGCATTAGTGTAGAAATGGTATAAATAAAATCGGCGCACTTGCGAAAGGATATTAGACTCACCAGTTGACGTGTATTGGGCGCTTAGCATGATTTGTTTACTTTTGAACTTTGGTAAAAATCGAACATTTCTGCTACTTTGAGCTCAATTTCAAGGTACTTTTCCTTGTAAAACCAGTTAAAATCATCTCAATTTCTGTAATATGTCTTCCATTCCATCAAATGAGACCAGGAAAACTAGAATACAACAATAAATACCATACAAAAATACAGAGCAAATTCGCTGTTTTAATCCAAAAACACGGTCAAAGTTTTTTTTTCTCATTACGCACTGTGTGCTGCAGGATTTTTTATACTGTGCACACTGACCACATAGACCCATTCTTTCATATGTAGGCCTACCAGCTTTCTCTCACTAGATTTTAAGGCGCTAGAATTTACGAGTACTAGTACGTCAAGGACCCTGGCACGTAAGTCGTACTAGTACGGCCGAAACCCTGAAAGGGTTAATCTGTTCCAGCAGAATTCCTGCTCTCAGGAGGCAGGACAAAAATACTTCAATATGATGCTAATATCCACTCTATGGCTTATTTATCTATCACAATCATCTAATATGACATAATTAACATAGAAACATGATACAGAGAATGTAAAGAAATGAATTGGTTTTGTAAAGTGTACGTATGCTGGCGGAGAGCGGAAGATAGGCTACTTGCTACTAGCTCCTACTGCCACTGCACACCTCGCTTGTTTATCTATGATTTCATGCTGTAATTCCATGGACATCATCCTCTTTTTCTTCTCAGCACTGTCCTTTGCACTTACTTTCTTAGGACTCATGGTTAGAAAAAAGAAATCTGGCAATAATAACACAAGAAATGCTTCCATGGTGACATAGACACATTGCACAGCTCAGCTGATGTTGTGGCACTGGCTGTGCCACCTAGTGGCAATGTTCTGAAACTCACTAATATTCTTCTTCTTCTTCTTCTTTCAACACACTGGCCGTATCCCACCGAGGCGGGGTGGCCCAAAAAGAAAAACAAAAGTTTATTCTTTTACATTTAGTAGTATATACAGGAGAAGGGGTTACTAGCCCCTCGCTCCTGGCATTTTAGTCGCATCTTACAACACGCATGGCTTACGGAGGAAGAATTCTGATCCACTTCCCCATGGAGATAAGAGAAAATAGACAAGAACAAAAACTAGAAAGAAAATAGAAGAAAACCCAGAGGGGTATGTATATATATGCTTGTACATGTATGTGCAGTGTGACCTAAGTGTAAGTAGAAGTAGCAAGACGTACCTGAAATCTTGCATGTTTATGAAACAGAAAAAAGGACAACAGCAATCCTACCATCATGTAAAACAATTACAGGCTTTCGTTTTACACTCACTTGGCAGGACAGTAGTACCTCCCTGGGCAGTTGCTGTCTACCAACCTACTACCTAGGACTCACTTATATTATTATTATTAATTTAGGGAACTGGAGCACAGATCTAACTCCCTAGATCAAGAGCCCCTCACCAGCGTCAAGGAATCTCCCTTGAGGGGGAAGCTCGCAACCTGAATTTTGGCTCATATCCAGGAGCAAAAAATCAACCGAGCGACAGTTTGTATCCTGAAAAACTTGCATGGCGGGGCACTCATAAGCAGAGGTTCTACTGTATTATGTTGATTAGGAAATGACTTGAGGAACTTGTAGAGTTCCCTCATGAAGACAGCTGGGGATGAGGAGGGGTGGAGTGTCTGCTGGTAATGTCCCTTATAGATTAAGTGAGGGTGTTGAAATGTCTTGGTCTCCTTACACTTATTGAGTTATTTCCTAATGCATTCATTGTGTCCTTGCTTCTCACTAGAAGTATTTTACACCATCTACATGTGAAATGGATGATGATACTTTTCAAATTACTTGTGGCCCTTTCACGGCAGGAAAGATATCAGAGATAAAAAATGTATAGATATTGTTTACTGGGAATGTCTCAAAACACTTGGGATGACGACCGACTTGTTGGAAAAAAAAAAAAAAAATATATATATATATATATATATATATATATATATATATATATATATATATATATATATATATATATATATATATATATATATATATATAGAGAGAGAGAGAGAGAGAGAGAGAGAGAGAGAGAGAGAGAGACGTGTCACAGTGTGCTCCACAAACTTTCTAAATATTACTTAAATACGAGGGTTGGTGAGGATAAAAACTGTTCAGTGACGTAGTACTACCTACAACACATTAGTACAAGTAAGCCAACTCCTCCACTGAAGTGAATACAAGTAATATCAGTGATATTTAAGTGTGGTATGGTGAAGATATGGTGTGAGTGAGGGGACAGTGGCAGGCCTAGGAGTGACGTCACTATTGCCTTCACAGTGAGCATCTAATATATGTGTTTTGTGCTATGTACTAGCATCTGGGTCTTTATAACAACGTGACTGGTACAATGCAACATAGTGATTTGTGTAGCATCTTCCATTAGTGGAAAAGTGGATAGCATAAACAGTGTTCATTAAGTGATAGTGAGAAGGCAACACTTCCAGCTCGTCGGCCACTGCCTGCCCTCACTACCCACCCCACTATAAACACCCCCACCCACGATACTCCACCCCACCCACGATACCACCACCCACCCTCTCTCTCCTGTGAACTTAATTGCAAACCTACAAGCCTCCTCTGGGATGACTTCACATCGCAAAATATCTATGCTATCTGGCTATTGTCCCAGTAGTTACTGCAGTGTTTGTGAGTATACCACAAGGGAAAAATTTTTTCTTAGATGTAAGGAACCTACTTGTTCCAACTACTGCCACACAGATTGCATTCCAGAAGAAGAATTTTGTTGCAGCCAGGTTGAAAATTTCAGAAAATTGAAGGATATCCATAATCCTGTGGTATATGTGGATACAAGCCTGGAGCTACAGGAGGAAGGTTCAGAAGTCATACCTCAGGGACTTCTGTCCAAAGATCAAGACTGCCCTCTTGGGCTGTGTTGTAAAGTTGCAGCTAAGATAATCCATCACAGGGAAGCACTTCATGAGCTCCTCAAATCATTAGATAACCTCCAAGCTATTGTAGAAGGCCGGTGCAAGCCTACATCAAGTGACGTAAGCTGCTCAGCTGATGGTGACACTATTGACAAAGACTGGAAGTCCCACACTGAGCTTAACTCAGGGGTAAATAACTGGTGGAATTCTGTCATCGCTAAGGTCCCACAGACTGACAGAGTTCAAAACACTACCTTTGGGAATTCTAACACAATTCCTCTGACCACCACAGATGGAACAAATCCTCTTCCCAGCAACGAAGGAAACCTTGGATCTGTTAATTCTCCTACACCTGACATCTCTGCTTCAGCCACTGCCAGTCCACTTAACAGTGCACATACCATCTCTGATCCTACACCTGTCAGCACACCTGCCGACACTATTCCAGAATCTGGCAGCAGTGCTTCATCAGCAAGTTCTGAGTCAGGAGTTTCTCCACCAGAGATTGGTGCAGTTAATAATCAGGGAACTATCACTTCACCTGATCACCTACTGCGCCAAAGTACGAACAGCAGGGACACATCTGTCAGAACTGGTAGAGGACGGGGCAGAGGACGTGGAAGAGGACGTGGAGGAGGAAGACATCTACACTTGTCTCACCCTCCACTGACACAGTTCCAGTGGCAGAACCTGAGGACAAATCTGCAAAACACAGGAGGTGCAACAAATCATAGTCCACCCTCCCAGGCACCTAGGCTGTGCTCTCACTGTCACCGGAAGGGGCACACTGCCAGCAACTGCCTGCGAGATACCAGGTGTAATTACTGCTACAAGAAAGGATATCAGGAGGACCAGTGTCGGAAGAAAAAGGAACTTGACAGACAGGACCACCTGTTTAGAGACCTGTTCTCAGAACAAACCAGCAGGACCTCTGAATTGGTGAACACTCTCACACGTCACCCACTTAGCTACTCCTATCCCAGCCCAGCAGGTGGGATTGTGCCTTATACAAGACCACAGACCTACATCCCTGCAGGTGCCTCAGTACCCTACCTCTCTCAAGGGCAGGCACCTTACATGCCCTACACACCCACCACCTCAAGCTGACCACATCATCATGAGGAGCCAGTCTATCAGCATCCTGTCGGCCAACATTAGAGGTTTCATTACTAATGTTGGAGAGCTCACACACAGTTTTGTGAACACTCGACGTCCCGACATGATATCTGTTGTTGAAACATTTTTGGATGACAGGACTCCAGAAAATTTTGCAAGAATTGCTGGCTACACCTCATGGATGAGAAGAGACAGGCAAGGGTAAGGAGGAGGTGCTGCTGTGTGCTTCTCTAAAAGTGTTCATGCCCAGCACATTGATGTTGCCACCCCTACACATCTTGAAATGATGTTCTTCAAGCTCTGCATAAACACTAGTACCTCTGTACTAGCATGTGCAATGTACAGACCTCAGTGGCAACATGCAGATCCCATCAACTTCCTAATGGAAAATATTGACTCCCTTCTGCTACAACACAACTGTCAACATATCATAATTGTTGGTGACCTCAACCAGCACCTTATACAGAGGGACTTTGATGACCTTCTTGCAGTGTTTGACATGAGAAACTTTGTTGATTTCCCTACTCACATCTCTGGCTCCTCCCTTGACCCAGTAGTGAGTGATCTGGCAGAAGGCATAGTCACTTGTCAACCCCTCGGCTATGTTGGATCGTCTGACCACAAGGCTGTTTTTACGACACTTAAGATCCCAACAGAATGAGGCGAGGAGTCCACACGCACAACCTGGCTATGGGAAAGAGGTAATTGGCCAGCCCTACGCTCTGAGCTCGCCACCACCGATTGGAATGCTCTTCTCCAAGGGGATGTTGACAACCAAGTGAAAGCCTTCACTGGACACATCCTTACTCTACAACAAGAACACATTCCTCACCGGCAATATGTGACGAAGCCTACAGATCAGCCTTGGTTTGGCTTTCATTGTAGAGAGGCTGCTACTGCTACGTACAAAGCATGGCGAAGGTGTAAGAGACATCCTACCACCTATAACAGGAACTTGCACAGGCAAGCCTGTAGACAAATGGGTGAAGTTCAAAAGTGGGCCATTGCTAAATGGGAGGTGGACACTAAAAGAAAGCTAGCATCAGGAGTTCTATCTAAATAGCTATGAGTTTGCTCGACTGGAACAATGGAATTGGCTCAAAGTGAGTGATATCACCAAAGTATAAAGAAGTATAAATATCGCCAAGACCGCTAACTATGTGAGAGTGTAATTCCGTAGTTTTGGTTTCATTACCTTCAGAAAAAGATTATCATTTCATAAGATTTTCTTTTTTTTTTTTAAATTCTTCAACCCTGGGAGCAAGTTTGCAAGCAGGGGTATCAATCCTTAACCCTTTCAGGGTTGGTGCCATACTAGTACGGCTTGCACGCCAGGGTTGGTGCCATACTAGCATGCAAAAATTCTAGCGCCTTCAAATGTAGCGAGAGAAAGTTGGTGGGCCTACATGTGAAAGAATGGGTCTATGTGGTCAGTGTGCGCAGTATAAAAAAAAATCCTGCGGCACACAGTGCATAATAAGAAAAAAAAAACTCCGACCTTTTTTTTTGGTTTAACCCTTTGACTGTTTCAGGCCCCTCTCTGAAACTGTCATTCTATGTCGCTCAATTTTTGAAAAAAAAAAATTATTTTTTCTTATGAAATGATAGAGAATCTTTTCCCGATGGTAATGACACCAAAAGTTCGAAATTTGGTCGAAAACTCGTGGAATTATGCTCCCGCGAAGTTAGCGGTCTCGGCGACATATGCGTATCGGCGATTTCGCCGACTTTGAGCCCAATTTTCAGCCAATTCCATTGTTCCAGTTGACCAAACTCATAGCTATTTCTTTAGAACTCCATTTTATCTATCAGCTGAGCACAAGAAACCTCCCATTTACTAATTTGGACTACCCAATATGGTGGTCAGAAATTGGCAATTTGGCCAATTTCACGCAAAATAAAAAAGATGCCAATTTCAAAATAGGGTCCAGAATAAACAAGGTAGACATTCGTGGCACTAAAATAACATATGCTCTGTTCATTAGTCACATCTCTAGGCCCCTCTTATATTATTATTGCTTTCTATTTTGATTTTTTATTCATACAAAAAAATACAAAATTTACTGTTATGCAGACGACTGCATTATTGTAAAAATGGTATAAATAATATCAGTGCACTAGTGAAAGAATATTAGACTCCCCAGTTGACGTGTATTGGACGTGTGGTGTGATTTATTTACTCTTGAACATTGGTAAAAATCGAACATTTCCGCTACTTTGAGCTCAGTTTCAAGGTCGTTTTCATCGTAAAAGTAATGAAAATCATCTCTATTTCTGTAATATGTTTTCGATTTTATCAACTAAGACCATGAAAACGCGAATACAACGATAAATACTATACGAAAATACACCTCAAAGTCGGCGTTTTATTCCAAAAAAACGATCAGAGTTTTTTTTTTCTCATTACGCAATGTGTGCTGCAGGATTTTTTTTATGTGGTGCACACTGACCACACAGACCCATTCTCTCACATGTGGGCCTACCAGCTTTCTCCCACTTGATTTGAAGCCGCTAGAATTATTGAGTATATATACGTCAGAAACATTGGCTCGTAAGACGTATTTATACGTTGAAAACAGTCAAAGGGTTAAAGCAGCGACTTTGTAGTGTGTTTTCGTATGCTATTTATTGTTGTATTCTAGTTTTCCTGGTCTCATTTTATAGAATGGAAGACACATTATGGAAATTGGGATGATTTTTATTGGTTTCACAATGAAAAGTACCTTGAAATTGAGCTCAAAATAGCAGAAATTTCAAGATAGGGTCCAGAATAAACAATGCAGGCATTCCTGGCACTACACTAACATTTCCTCTGTTCATTAGTTAGGTTTTCAGGCTTTACAAATGAATTCCATTTTTATTTTTTATTCACATAATGAATTTTTATTCAAACCAAAAAATAGAAGATTTACTGTTATGCAATATTGTAATAATTGTATAAATAATATCACCACATTTGTGAACATATATTAGACCCACCAGCTGGCCTGTATTAGACGTGTGAGGTCATTTGTTTACTCTTGAACATTGGCAAAAATTTAACATTTCCGCTACTTTGAGCTCAGTTTCAACCCATTTCCAGTACTAAAACCAATCAAAGTCATCCCTATTTCTGTAAAATATCTTCCATTTTATCAAATGAGACCAAAAAATCGCAAATGCAACTATAAAAAACATACGAAAAAACACTGTAAAGTCGCTGTTTTAATTGAAAATTATAGTCTCATTTTTTTCTCTCATAAGCACATAAGAATGGAGGAACACTGCAGAAGGCCTACTGGCCCATTACATTATGCACTGTGTGATGCAGGATTTGTTTCATGTGGTGCACACATACCACATAGATCTATTCCCTCATATCTAGGCCCAAATTTACCACTCACAGCTTATCAGAGTGAGCTGAGCTCATGGCATAGATCTATGGTTTGGACCCTAAACTCAAAGCCGTAGAACTACGGCACGGACCCTGAAAAGGTTAAACTGTCCAAATGTAGTTCTACGTGATCACGTAGCACTCCGAATATTTTGAAAAATAAAAAAAACAGTTTTTTGTTTTAAAATGAAGAGCACTTTTTTCTAGGTGTTATAGGATTAAAAAAATTTAGGTCAGTGTTGCCAATATACCTGTTTTAGTCGTGTTTATTTTAATTAAGTATCTATTTTTTTATGGTCTGACAATTGCAAATTATAATATTTCTTGTGATTTCATAGCCAATCTTTGTTCAGACACTAATATTAGGTACAGAAATAGTACTCAAATAGTCACAATCACATTGACAGGTGAACATTTTTACCTGCCTGGGTCATTTACTATTGTCTAGAAATACATGCAAAGTATTTATAGGTCCCAGCAGTGTTTTAGACACGCTGAAGTATGAAGAATTGGGACACTTATGCAATATATGGGAATCTTCACTGAAGAAACGTTTTGCCACATAGTGGCTTCAACAGTCCAATACAAAGTAGAAATGGGTAAGGAACGGAGGAATTTGAGGTAAGCAGTCCCTCAGCCTGGAATTGATGTGTTCAGTCCATCACTCTTGTAGGAAGTACAGCATAGGGACAAAGAGGTGGTTTATATACTGCAGTCAGGCTAGTCAAAGCAGGAGGAGGCGGGATCACAGTGGGACCTGCCACTAGTGTAAGTAGGTCGTCCAATGGTTGGACAAGCGTTGAAGTCTTTGTACCAAGATACCATGATGTTGCAGTGTCTGACAGATGTGATGAATGATTTTTGAAAACCGACAAGTTGAAGAATTGAGACATTTATGCAATATATGGGAATCTTTTTTGAAGAAATGTTTTGCCACATAGAACATAAGAACATAAGAAAGGAGGAACAATGCAGCAGGCCTGTTGGCCCATACTAGGAAGGTCCTTTACAATCCTTCCCACTAACTATTTTCCCAACCCAATTTTCAATGCTACCCATGAAATAAGTTTTGATGATTCCATTTACTCATTATGCAAGTCTCACTCAAATCCAACCCCTGTCACTCGTTTTAGCTTCAATAACCCTACTAGGCAGACTGTTCCACTCATCAACTACCCTATTTCCAAACCAATACTTTCCTATATCCTTTTGAAATCTAAACTTATCTAATTTGAATCCATTATTGCGGGTTCTTTCTTGAAGGGATATCCTCAAAACCTTATTTATATCCCCTTTGTTAATACCCATTTCCCACTTATACGCTTCGATCATGTCTGCCCTCATTCTTCGTCTTACAAGTGAATGTAGTTTCAGAGTCTTCAATCGTTCTTCGTACGCAAGATTTCTAATGCTATGTATAAATTTGGTCATTCTACACTGGATGTTTTCTAGTGCATTTATATCCATTCTGTAATATGGAGACCAGAACTGTGAAGGCTTACTCAGCCCTGTAACAACTTCAGACAGTATTACCAAGGCTGGCTCCTCCTCAGGAAAATTAATGAATAGAAAAAGAAATAATAACAGACAAACACTTTATTATATAGAAAATAGAAAATATAAAACACTTAAATATGAAATATTAATCCTACACTACAGAAAATGAAAAATGAAAATTATAAATGATAACTGAATTCAACGCTAATATAAAACTTGGGTGTCTGGTGTTGGTGACACTGTGTGTTGTTGAAATCGTAGCCGTTGCTGATGATGGGGGAAAGGGGGGTCGCAGGTGTTGGTTACAACCCACCGGTTCGTTCTTCACAGTATAGCCGTGAGTATCCTATCCCGATGACAGGAAGCAGGTTCTTTACCGCTGCAATGATGAGGGATTACGTCCTGCAATTTCATACAGGTGCACAGGTAATTAAATCCAAAAAGGGGAAGTCTCAGGACGATAGTCCATCTCCATCAGTTCTACTCGTTGATTGGCAGGTGACCCTCTCTGTCATCCAAGCTGGAAAGATAGACAGGTTACCCACTGCTTAAGAAATCACTCTCCATGATAAGTACAATACCTAAAAGATGTGGTGATTATTACAACAGTCAACCTAGAGCAAGACTGAAAGGACTAAGTTTATTATTGGTCAAAAGTGAAGCTTTCAACCAATAAATCCACTAGAATACAAGGCAGGCATGTACTTACAGTAGTGCTGGGAGCTGTGAGTCTAGTGATTACTGTTTGGACCGGAGCCCCACACATCACCTTTTTGGGGGGGGGGGGAGAAGGAGGGGAAGGGATAACAGGAGCTAGACTGACCCTACCTTAACAAGCAGCCGGCAGTCAAACTATCACTTTCGGGGTGGGGGAAAAAAATGCGGGAATAGCGGGAGCTTGACTTACCCTACCTTAACAAGTAGCCGGCAAAGAAACTATCACTTTCGGGGAGGGGGAAAAAAGGCGGGAATAGCGGGAGCTTGACTTACCCTACCTTAACAAGTAGCCGGCAATGAAACTATTGTTACTATATACTCCCTCGCTACTCCTATCTATTGAACTTTTCCCTCACACTCTCCCATACCAAGACTTATAGTCAAGGAGTATAAGAAGAATAGACGAGGAAAAAGTTCTAACATATGGAAGTCACGTAAGGCAAGAAATCTTCTACTGACTGTCACGACTTAACCAGTCAGAGAAATAATTGGATGAACCATTGATATACACAATATGGAACTTAAAAGCCTGGAGTGCCAATGTCCATCTCAAGAGGCGACTGTTGGTTCCCTTAAAAGTTTCTAGGTATATCAAAGGTTTGTGGTCCATTTCTAAAATGAATTCTTTTCCCAGCAAATAAAATTTAAGTTTGGAGATACCCCACACAAGGGCCAAACATTCCTTTTCTATGGTGGAGTATCTCGTTTCTGCGGGAAGGAGTTTCCGGCTTAGGAAGCATACAGGGAAGGGAGTACCATCATGGTATTGTAGTAGCACCGCACCTAAGCCAGTATTGGAGGCATCAGTTCTTAAACAAAATGTATTATTATTATTTCGAATCTTAAGTATAGGGTCTTTCGAAAAGATACTTTTAATCTCATTAAACTTTTCCCGAGCTACGTCGGAAAGTTCAAGAGGTTCCTTCACAGACTTTTTAAGGAAGTCGGATAAGATGCCTGTAAGATCAGTAAGGTTCGGGATAAACCATGCATAAAAATTTACAGAACCAAGAAAGCTACGCATGAGCTTCTTGGTTTTGGGGAATTTAAATTCTAATAAAGCTTTGATCTTACTGGGGAGAGGCTGCAGAGAGTTATTAGAAAGTATCAGTCCAAGATATCTAATCTTGTTATACCCAAGGAAGCATTTCTTCGGCTTGGCAGTGAGGCCATGTGAGCGTAACCTACGCAAAACTGATGTTAATGTTTGGATATGTTTGCCCCATGTGGATGTCATTACGTAAATGTTATCAAAATAAACTGAAACATTTGGCATATTACCCAAGACCTTTCTCATCAGTCTCACGTAGGTAGCACAGGCAGTTACCAAACCGAAGGGCATAGTTCTATATTGCATCAGTCCTTGGTGTGTAGGAAAAGCGGTGTACTGCTTAGAAGAAGGATTTAACATTACTTGATGATATGCCTGCGCAATATCAATCTCTGAAAAGAAGGAAGAGTCATAAAATTTGTGTAGATCGCTATCTATTAAGGGCATAGGCTCAGCATCCCACCGAGTTATAGCATTAAGGCCTCTGAAGTCAATAGCAAGTCTATATGAAATATCCTCCTTTTTAACCATGACTACTGGTGAACAATATGAAGATACTGAAGGTTCAATGATCTTTAGTTTTAATAATTTGTCTACCTCTCGGTCAAATGCATCCCTAAGGTGAACTGGAACTGGGTATAATTTTCGTTTGATAGGATTGTCCGTCACTAAGTCAATCTTATGGACTACCGTGGAGGTAACACCTGGAATATCAGTAAAGACGTCTGGAAAGTTACTCACACATTGAAGTAGTTCATGCCTCTTATGGTCATCCAAAGATTCATTAATATTGATGTTGGTTGCATCCGTGTGGTCAAGAGTCACCAAGTCATGTAGTTCTTCATCATAGTCTAAGTTAGAGGTGTCAATTACGCACACCTTACATTCTTCAGTTGTCGTATCAAGTTCGTGTGGAAAAACTAAGTCAAAGTTATTAAGGCAGTTAACCGAATTTCTTCGGTAATATTTCTTAAGGATGTTGATATGATAAAGCTTAGGTTTCCCCTTGACTTCTATGAGGTAGTCAACTTTCCCACAAATTTTTAATACTTTATATGGACCTTTCCATGCTACTAATAATTTATTTGACTTGATCGGCAAAAGTACAAAAACTTCATCCCCTACTTTAAAACTTCTCTGACTTTTGGAATCAAAATAGGTTTTATACTAGTCCATTGACAAGCTTAGGTTTTTCAAAACTATGTCAGAGGTCTCCTCAAGTTTGGATCTAAGGTCAAGGAGAAACTGGCAAGAAGACTGAACCTCAGCATTTATATAAAACTTGGGTGTCTGGTGTTGGTGACACTGCGTGTTGTTGAAATTGTAGCCGTTGCTGATGATGGGGGGAAGGGGGGTCACAGGTGTTGGTTACAACCCACCGGTTCGTTCTTCACAGTATAGCCGTGAGTATTCTATCCCGATGACAGGAAGCAGGTTCTTTACCGCTGCAATGATGAGGGATTACGTCCTGCAATTTCATACAGGTGCACAGGTAATTAAATCCAAAAAGGGGAAGTCTCAGGACGATAGTCCATCTCCATCAGTTCTACTCGTTGATTGGCAGGTGACCCTCTCTGTCATCCAAGCTGGAAAGATAGACAGGTTACCCACTGCTTAAGAAATCACTCTCCATGATAAGTACAATACCTAAAAGATGTGGTGATTATTACAACAGTCAACCTAGAGCAAGACTGAAAGGACTAAGTTTATTATTGGTCAAAAGTGAAGCTTTCAACCAATAAATCCACTAGAATACAAGGCAGGCATGTATTTACAGTAGTGCTGGGAGCTGTGAGTCTAGTGATTACTGTTTGGGCTGGAGCCCCACACGTCACCTTTCGGGGGGGAGGGGGGATAGCGGGAGCTAGACTGACCCTACCTTAACAAGCAGCCGGCAGTCAAACTATCACTTTCGGGGTGGGGGAAAAAAAGGCGGGAATAGCAAGAGCTTGACTTACCCTACCTTAACAAGTAGCTGGCAATGAAACTATCACTTTCGGGGAGGGGGAAAAAAGGCAGGAATAGCAGGAGCTTGACTTACCCTACTTTAACAAGTAGCCGGCAATGAAACTATTGTTACTATATACTCCCTCGCTACTCCTATCTATTGAACTTTTCCCTCACAAGAACTGAGCTGCGTAATCTAGGTGAGGTCTTACTAATGATGTATAAAGCTGTAAAATATCCGCTGAACTTCTGTTGCTTACACTTCTAGATATAAATCCCAGTGTAATCTGTTTGCTTTGTTACGTACATTTAGGCACTGCTGTCTTGGATTAAGGTTGCTGCTTACCATAACCCCCAAGTCCTTTTTGCAATCTGCATGGCTAAGTTCTACGTTATTTAACTGATAAGTACTAGGGTTATGGACACTCCCAAGCTTGAGAACCTTGCATTTATCTACAGTGAACTGCATCTGCCACTCTTTTGACCAGGAATTGAGTTTGTCTAAATCCTCCTAAAGTTCTGTGACATCTAGGTTTGAATCAATTATCCTACCTATAAATAACAAAAAAAGGCACAATACCGTGACTGAAACGATACACAAATAACCTGCACATAAAAGAGAGAAGCTTACGACGACGTTTCGGTCCGACTAGGACCATTTACAAAGTCACACTGTCCTAGTCGGACCGAAACGTCGTCGTAAGCTTCTCTCTTTTATGTGCGGGTTATTTGTGTACCCTACCTATCTCTGTGTTATCAGCAGATTTGCTCATATCACTAGTAATTTCTTCATCAAGGTCATTGATATATGTATATTATAAACAACAACGGGCCCAAGACTGATCCCTGTGGAAAACCACTTGTTACAGATCCCCACTCGGATTTAACCCCATTTAAGCATACTCTCTGCTTCCTATTAGTGAGCCATGATTTGATCCATGACATCACATTTTCCCCAATGCCGTAAGCTCCCATGTTCTTTAACCCCTTGACTGTAGCAACCCCCAATCCTGAAGTGTCTCCTGGTGTCGCAAATTTCAAAAAAAAAAAAAAAAAAAAAAAAAAAAAAAAAAAAAAAAAAAAAAAAAAAAAAAAAAAAAAAAAAAAAAAAAAAAATATATCTTGTGAAATGATAGAGAATCTTTTCCCGATTGTAATGACACCAAAAACACGAAATTTGATAGAAAACTGACGGAATTTCGCTCTCACGAAGTTAGCGACCTCGGTGATATTTACAAATCGGCAATTTCGCCCACTTTGAGCCCTACTTTCGGCTAATTCCATTGTTCCAGTCGACCAAACTCATAGCTCTTTCTTTAGAACTCCATTTTTTCTATCGATTGAGTACAAGAAACTGCCAATTTACCGATTTCAATTACACAATAACGTGGTCAGAAATTTGCAATTTGGCCAATTTCACGAAAATTAAAAAATATGACAATTTCAAAATAAGGTCCAGAATGAACAAAGCAGACATTCCTGGCTCTAAAATAACATTTTCTTTGTTCATCAGTCACGTCTCCAAGCCCCTTTGATATTACTCTTGCTTTCTATTTTGAATTTTTATTCAAACAAAAAATAGAAGATTTACTGTTATGCAGACTACTGCAATACTGTAATAATTGTATAAATAACATAAACCCATTCATGACTGCATATTAGAATGGCTAGTTGGACATTTATTGGATAATGACATCATTTGTTTACTTTTGAACATTGGCAAAAATCAAGCATTTCCCCTACTTTGAGCTCCATTTCAGGTTCTTTTTATAGTAAAATCAATCAAAATCACCTCTATTTCTATAATATGTTTTCCATTCTATCAAATGAGACCGAGAAAACGAGAATACATCCATAAATACTATACGAAAACAGACCACAAAGTCGGCATTTTAATTAAAAAAAAAACAGTCGGAGTTTTTTTTTCTCATTATGCACTGCATGCTCCAGGATTTTTTTTATATGGTGCACACTGACCACACAGACCACACAGACCCATTCTCTCACATGTGGGCCTACCAGCTTTCTCATGCTTGATTTGAAGCCGCTAGAATTTATGAGTATATATACGTCAAACACGGTACCTCGTAAGACGTATATATACGACCTCGACAGTCAAAGGGTTAACGGTCTCTGGTGCAGTACTCTATCAAAAGCCTTACTAAAATCTAAATAAACAATATCGAATTCTTTATCATGATCAACGGCCTCAAAAGTTTTACTGAAGAAGGTTAATAAATTAGTTAGGCAGGAACAGCCCCTCGTGAATCCATGCTGAGTATCATTAATCAAGCTATGCTTATCGAGATGGCTTCTTATAATATCAGCTATAACTGACTCTAGTAATTTGCCTACAATTGAGGTTAGTCTTACTGGGTGATAATTTGACAGTAACGATTTGTCCCCTGCTTTAAAAATAGGAGTTACATTAGCCATCTTCCATATATCAGACACTACACCTGTTTGAAGAGAAATATTAAAAATATTAGTTAATGGTTCACAAAGTTCCATTTTACACTCTTTAACCCTTTCAGGGTTTCTGACGTGCTAGTACGGCTTACATGCCAGGGTTACTGATGTACTAGTATGCGTAAATTCTAGCGCCCTCAAATCACGCAGGAAAAGACTGGTAGGCCTAGATGTGAGAGAATGGGTGTGTGGGGTCGGTGGGCATGGTAGAAAAAAAATCTGGGACCCAGTGGCGCACTGTGGGAACGCCATTTTAGTAGAACTTGTTCACCATGCCTCGCGGTAAGAAACTCCTCACTCCTCGGCGAATTGGGACACTTTTGTTCCCCAGTGACAGTTCTAATACAGATGGAAGTGCCAGTGAAGAGGGGTTTCAAAGTTTTGGTGAGGTTGTGACCGAAACTAATGACCATAATACCGGTAATAGTGAGGAAAACCCAGACGACCCTCAGCTTTCCACCTCTACTGCTGGGCCGCCTTATTCATGTTCAGTTGTACCAGGACGAAAGAGGAAACTCCTATTTTCTCATATCCCGGACTCAGATGTGAGCATTGGTGATGACAGTGATAGTAAATATGAACTACAAGCTCTTGAAAACAGTTCCAGTAGTGATAGTGAAGTGGAATATTCTCCAGTGAAGCGTCAGTATATACGACGATATATGTGCTCTGGTAGTGTGCCATATGCTATTCCAAGGGGAAGGAGTACATCTCGGAGTACATCCTGTGGCTGAACAACAGGAACAGACAGTGAAAATGAAGATGATAGTGTTGCAATTGGGATGGAAAATGTGCATGGTGGTGGTAGTGGTGGTGTCGGCCGTGAGGCACCAGCAGTGGGTCATGCTGCCACCCATGCCGCTGCCTCAGCTGATCTACAACAAAGGCCATCATCCCCCCACCCACTCACCACACCAGCCTCCACAACCACAACCTCCACAACCACAACCACCTGTCAATATCCAGTACCCACCAGCAGACCGCACCTGGGATTGGCAGGGAGCTGCCAATTTTGTTCCCAATCCCCATCACTTCGATGAAAGTCAAGGTGGAATACGGCCACCTTGTACACTTGGGAACAATGCCACTGAACTGGAATGTTTTGAGTTATTCTTTGACGAACCCCTGATGGAAATTATTGTCAGGGAAAGCAACACATACTTCGATTACACCATGTTAAACACAATACTTTCACCAAAATCATGCCTACACCAGTGGAAGGAGACAACTGTGGCTGAGATGTATCTTTTCTTTGCCACAATAATGCTTATACCACATGTGTATAAGCGCAGTGTCAAATCATACTGGTCAACAGACTGTATATTTTTTTTTTTTTTTTTTCAACAAGTCGGTCGTCTCCCACCGAGGCAGGGTGACCCAAAAAAAAGAAAGAAAATCCCCAAAAAGAAAATACTTTCATCATCATTCAACACTTTCACCACACTCACACATTATCACTGCTTTTGCAGAGGTGCTCAGAATATAACAGTTTAGAAGCATATACGTATAGAGATACACAACATATCCCTCCAAACTGCCAATATCCCAAACCCCTCTTTTAAAGTGCAGGCATTGTACTTCCCATTTCCAGGACTCAAGTCCGACTATATGAAAATAACCGGTTTCCCTGAATCCCTTCACTAAATATTACCCTGCTCACACTCCAACAGATCGTCAGGTCCCAAGTATCATTCGTCTCCATTCACTCCTATCTAACACACTCATGCACGCTTGCTGGAAGTCCAAGCCCCTCACCCACAAAACCTCCTTTACCCCCTCTTTCCAACCCTTTCGAGGACGACCCCTACCCCTCTTTCCTTCCCCTATAGATTTATATGCTTTCCATGTCATTCTACTTTGATCCATTCTCTCTAAATGACCAAACCACCTCAACAACCCCTCTTATGCCCTCTGACTAATGCTTTTATTAACTCCACACCTTCTCCTAATTTCCACACTCCGAATTTTCTGCATATAGTTTTGGAGTGGTTGGTGCAATTATTTAATAAATGTATGGAAGAGGGTAAGGTACCTAGGGATTGGCAGAGAGCATGCATAGTTCCTTTGTATAAAGGCAAAGGGGATAAAAGAGAGTGCAAAAATTATAGGGGGATAAGTCTGTTGAGTGTACCTGGTAAAGTGTATGGTAGAGTTATAATTGAAAGAATTAAGAGTAAGACAGAGAATATGATAGCAGATGAACAAGGAGGCTTTAGGAAAGGTAGGGGGTGTGTGGACCAGGTGTTTACAGTGAAACATATAAGTGAACAGTATTTAGATAAGGCTAAAGAGGTCTTTGTGGCATTTATGGATTTGGAAAAGGCGTATGACAGGGTGGATAGGGGGGCAATGTGGCAGATGTTGCAAGTGTATGGTGTAGGAGGTAGGTTACTGAAAGCAGTGAAGAGTTTTTACGAGGATAGTGAGGCTCAAGTTAGAGTATGTAGGAAAGAGGGAAATTTTTTCCCAGTAAAAGTAGGCCTTAGACAGGGATGTGTGATGTCACCGTGGTTGTTTAATATATTTATAGATGGGGTTGTAAGAGAAGTAAATGCGAGGGTCTTGGCAAGAGGCGTGGAGTTAAAAGATAAAGAATCACACACAAAGTGGGAGTTGTCACAGCTGCTCTTTGCTGATGACACTGTGCTCTTGGGAGATTCTGAAGAGAAGTTGCAGAGATTAGTGGATGAATTTGGTAGGGTGTGCAAAAGAAGAAAATTAAAGGTGAATACAGGAAAGAGTAAGGTTATGAGGATAACAAAAAGATTAGGTGATGAAAGATTGAATATCAGATTGGAGGGAGAGAGTATGGAGGAGGTGAACGTATTCAGATATTTGGGAGTGGACGTGTCAGCGGATGGGTCTATGAAAGATGAGGTGAATCATAGAATTGATGAGGGAAAAAGAGTGAGTGGTGCACTTAGGAGTCTGTGGAGACAAAGAACTTTGTCCTTGGAGGCAAAGAGGGGAATGTATGAGAGTATAGTTTTACCAACGCTCTTGTATGGGTGTGAAGCGTGGGTGATGAATGTTGCAGCGAGGAGAAGGCTGGAGGCAGTGGAGATGTCATGTCTGAGGGCAATGTGTGGTGTGAATATAATGCAGAGAATTCGTAGTTTGGAAGTTAGGAGGAGGTGCGGGATTACCAAAACTGTTGTCCAGAGGGCTGAGGAAGGGTTGTTGAGGTGGTTCGGACATGTAGAGAGAATGGAGCGAAACAGAATGACTTCAAGAGTGTATCAGTCTGTAGTGGAAGGAAGGCGGGGTAGGGGTCGGCCTAGGAAGGGTTGGAGGGAGGGGGTAAAAGAGGTTTTGTGTGCGAGGGGCTTGGACTTCCAGCAGGCATGCGTGAGCGTGTCTGATAGGAGTGAATGGAGACAAATGGTTTTTAATACTTGACGTGCTGTTGGAGTGTGAGCAAAGTAACATTTATGAAGGGATTCAGGGAAACCGGCAGGCCGGACTTGAGTCCTGGAGATGGGAAGTACAGTGCCTGCACTCTGAAGGAGGGGTGTTAATGTTGCAGTTTAAAAACTGTAGTGTAAAGCACCCTTCTGGCAAGACAGTGATGGAGTGAATGATGGTGAAAGTTTTTCTTTTTCGGGCCACCCTGCCTTGGTGGGAATCGGCCGGTGTGATAATAAAAAAAAAAAAATAAAAATAATATTTACACCACACATTGCCCTTAGACAGGACATCTCCACTGCCTCCAACCGTCTCCTCGCTGCTGCATTTACCACCCAAGCTTCACATCCATATAAGAGTGTTGGTACTACTATACTTTCATACATTCCCTTCTTTGCCTCCATAGATAACGTTTTTTGACTCCACATATACCTCAACGCACCACTCACCTTTTTTCCCTCATCATTTCTATGATTAACCTCATCCTTCATAAATCCATCCGCCGACACGTCAACTCCCAAGTATCTGAAAACATTCACTTCTTCCATACTCCTCCTCCCCAATTTGATATCCAATTTTTCTTTATCTAAATCATTTGATACCCTCATCACCTTACTCTTTTCTATGTTCACTTTCAACTTTCTACCTTTACTCACATTCTCAAACTCATCCACTAACCTTTTGCAATTTTTCTTTAGAATCTCCCATAAGCACAGTATCATCAGCAAAAAGTAACTGTGTCAATTCCCATTTTGAATTTGATTCCCCATAATTTAATCCCACCCCTCTCCCGAACACCCTAGCATTTACTTCTTTTACAACCCCATCTATAAATATATTAAACAACCATGGTGACATTACACATCCCTGTCTAAGACCTACTTTTACCGGGAAGTATTCTCCCTCTCTTCTACACACCCTAACCTGAGCCTCACTATCCTCATAAAAGCTCTTTACAGCATTTAGTAACTTACCACCTATTCCATATACTTGCAACATCTGCCACATTGCTCCTCTATCCACTCTATCATATGCCTTTTCTAAATCCATAAATGCAATAAAAACTTCCCTACCTTTATCTAAATACTGTTCACATATATGCTTCAATGTAAACACTTGATCTACACATCCCCTACCCACTCTGAAACCTCCTTGCTCGTCCACAATTCTACATTCTGTCTTACCTCTAATTCTTTCAATTATAACCCTACCGTATACTTTTCCTGGTATACTCAGTAAACTAATTCCTCTATAATTTTTACAATCTCTTTTGTCCCCTTTCCCTTTATATAAAGGGACTATACATGCTCTCCGCCAATCCCTAGGTACCTTCCCCTCTTTCATACATTTATTAAACAAAAGTACCAACCACTCCAACACTATATTCCCCCCTGCTTTTAACATTTCTGTCATGATCCCATCAGTTCCAGCTGCTTTACCCCCTTTCATTCTACGTAATGCCTCACGTACCTCCACCACACTTACATTCTGCTCTTCTTCACTCCTAAAAGAATGTATACCTCCCTGGCCAGTGCATGAAATTACCGCCTCCCTTTCTTCCTTAACATTTAAAAGTTCCTCAAAATATTCTCGCCATCTACCTAATACCTCCCTCTCCCCATCTACTAACTCCCCTACTCTGTTTTTAACTGACAAATCCATACTTTCCCTAGGCTTTCTTAACTTGTTTAACTCACTCCAAAATTTTTTCTTATTTTCATTAAAATTTCTTGACAGTGCCTCTCCCACTCTTTCATCTGCTCTCCTTTTGCACTCTCTCACCACTCTCTTCACCTTTCTTTTACTCTCCATATTCTCTGCTCTTCTTATAACACTTCTGCTTTGTAAAAACCTCTCGTAAGCTACCTTTTTCTCTTTTATCACACCCTTTACTTCATCATTCCACCAATCACTCCTCTTTCCTCCTGCCCCCACCCTCCTATAACCACAAACTTCTGCCCCACATTCTAATACTGCATTTTTAAAACTATTCCAACCCTCTTCAACCCCCCCACTACTCATCTTTGCACTAGCCCACCTTTCTGCCAATAGTCGCTTATATCTCGCCCGAACTTCCTCCTCCCTTAGTTTATACACTTTCACCTCCCTCTTACTTGTTGTTGCCACCTTCCTCTTTTCCCATCTACCTCTTACTCTAACTGTAGCTACAACTAAATAATGATCCGATATATCAGTTGCCCCTCTATAAACATGTACATCCTGGAGCCTACCCATCAACCTTTTATCCACCAATACATAATCTAACAAACTACTTTCATTACGTGCTACATCATACCTTGTATATTTATTTATCCTCTTTTTCATAAAATATGTATTACTTATTACCAAATTTCTTTCTACACATAGCTCAATTAAAGGCTCCCCATTTACATTTACCCCTGGCACCCCAAAATTACCTACTACTCCCTCCATAACATTTTTACCCACTTTAGCATTGAAATCCCCAACCACCATTACTCTCACACTTGATTCAAAACTCCCCACGCATTCACTCAACATTTCCCAGAATCTCTCTCTCTCCTCTACACTTCTCTCTTCTCCAGGTGCATACACGCTTACTATAACCCACTTTTCACATCCAATCTTTATTTTACTCCACATAATCCTTGAATTTATACATTTGTAGTCCCTCTTTTCCTGCCATAGCTTATCCTTCAACATTATTGCTACTCCTTCTTTAGCTCTAACTCTATTTGAAACCCCTGACCTAATCCCATTTATTCCTCTCCATTGAAACTCTCCCACCCCCTTCAGCTTTGTTTCACTTAAAGCCAGGACATCCAGTTTCTTCTCATTCATAACATCCACAATCATCTCTTTCTTATCATTTGCACAACATCCACGCACATTCAGACTTCCCACTTTGACAATTTTCTTCTTCTTATTCTTTTTAGTAATCTTTACAGGAAAAGGGGTTACTAGCCCATTGTTCCCGGCATTTTAGTTGACTTTTACAACACGCATGGCTTACGGAGGAAAGATTCTTATTCCACTTCCCCATGGATATAAAAGGAAAAGTAATAAGACCAAGAACTATTAAGATAAAATCAAAGAAAACTCAGATGAGTGTGTATAAATAAACGTGTACATGTATGTGTAGTGTGACCTAAGTGTAAGTAGAAGTAGCAAGACGTACCTGTAATATTGCATATTTATGAGACAGACAAAAGACACCAGCAATCCTACCATCATGTAAAACAATTACAGGCTTTCGTTTTACACTCACTTGGCAGGACGGTAGTACCTCCCTGGGTGGTTGCTGTCTACCAACCTACTACCTACAAAATATAGAAAAAATATAGAAAAATATAGAAAAATAGTAATAAACAACATTTTATATCGTTTGCTTGTGTAAACAAGTTTTGTAAACAATGTAGTGACAACAGTGTTTGTGCAGTTATTGTGTAGTAAATAAAGAGAAAAAACTTACAAAATAGTGCTCATATCGGTCTCACAGGCCATAAAAGTTACTTGAAAAAAAAAAATTAACAAATAATAGAAAATAGTAGAAAAAAAGAAAATAAGAAAATACCGGGTGACCGGCAGTCGGCGATGATGCCACATGCGACTCATTTTCTGTCAACTTCATGCCTCCATATCTTGGTAAGTATTGATGGCAAAAATCTTTTTTTAGCCTATAATTTTTAGAAAAAAAAAAAAAAAATTTCAAACGGAAAAAATTTTTTTTTTTTAAATTTCTTGACCCTGAGAACAAGTCTGGGTGAGGATCTGTCGCCCCTGAAAGAGTTAAGAACTCTTGAAAAAAGTTCATCAGGGCCCAGGGATTTATTTTGCTTTAATCAGTCTATCTGTTTGATAACCATTTTGCTAGTGACTGATATTGCATAATTTATCATCTTCAGGCCCACTATAAAAATTAATTACTGGGATATAGTTAGCGTCTTACTGAGAGAAAATATTTATTAAGAAAAAAGCACATTTCATTTGCCTTGTCAGTAAGATGCCCAGAGTTATTTTTAAGGGGACCTATCTTATCTCTAACTTTTGTTCTATAAACCTGGAAAAAACTTTTTGGGTTAGTTTTCGAATCCCTAGCAACTTTAATTTCGTAGTCCCGTTTAGCTTTTCTTATCCCCTTTTTAACATCCCTCTTAACCTCTTGACTGTCGCAACCCCAAATCCTGAGGTGTCTTTTGGTGTTGAAAACAAAAATCTTGTGAAATAACAGAGAACTTTTTCCCGATGGCAATGACACCAAAAAAACGAAATTTGATGGAAAACTGACAGAATTATGCTCTCGCAAAGTTAGCGACCTCGGCGATATTTATGAATCAGCGATTTCACCCACTTTGAGCCCTATTTTCGGCTAATTCCATTGTTCCAGTCGACCAAACTCATAGCTATTTCTTTAAAACTCCATTTTTTTCTATCGAATGAGTACAAGAAACTGCCCATTTACTGATTTCAACTACCCAATAAAGTGGTCAGAAATTTGCAATTTCGCCAATTTCACAAAAATTAAAAAATATGACAATTTTAAAATAGGATCCAGAACGAACAATGCAGACATTCCTGGCTCTAAAGTAACATTTTCTTTGTTCATCAGTCATGTCTCCAGGCCCTTCTGATATTACTCTTGCTTTCTATTTTGAACTTTTATTCAAATAAAAAATAGAAGATTTACTGTTATGCAGACTACTGCAATATTGTACTAATTGTATGAATAATGTCAACCCATTCATGACTGCATATTAGAATGGCTAGTTGGACATTTATTGGTCAATGACATCATTTGTTTACTTTTGAACATTGGCAAAAATCAAACATTTCCCCTACCTTGAGCTCCATTTCAAGGATCTTTTCATAGTAAAACAAATCAAAATTACCTCTATTTCTATAATATGTTTTCCATTCTATCAAATGAGACCATGAAAACGAGAATACAACCATAAATACTATACGAAAATAGACCACAAATTCGGCATTTTAATTAAAAAAAAACAGTCGGAGTTTTTTTTTTTCTCATTATGCATTGCATGCTGCAGGATTTTTTTTATATGGTGCACACTGACCACACAGACCCATTTTCTCACATGTGGGCCTACCAACTTTCTCCTGCTTGATTTGAAGCTGCTAGAATTTATGAGTATATATAAGTCAAAAACGGTGGCTCGTAAGATGTATATATATATATATATATATATGACTGAAACAGGAAAAGGGTTAATGTCAATATACTGATTCATAAGATGACCCTCACCTCTTTTGATGAACCTATAAATTCCTTTTTTCTGTCCTAAAAGATATTTAGCCTATTATTCATCCATTTTGGGTCATTTCTATTCAATCTAATTTCCTTATATGGGATCAATATCCTTTGGGCAGCATGTATTGTGTTAAGAAAGCTGTCATATTGACAGCTCTCTTCATTACCCCAGTGCGCAGATGACAAGTGTTCTCTAAGCCCATTGTAATCTCCTAAGTGAAAATCTGGGACCATTACTGAATTATCCCTATATCATACTTCCATTCTATGCTAAAGGTAATTGATTTGTGATCACTTGTGCCGAGTTCCTCTGTAATTTCTAAATTATTAATGAGGGTTTCCTTGTTTGCCAAAAACCAAGTCAAGCAGGTTATTTACCCTTGTAGGCTCTGTCACAGACTACTTCAAAAAACAATCCTGAACTACTTCTAAGAAGTCGTTTGATTCTAAATTCCCAGTCAAGAAATTCTAATCAATATGACAAAAGTTTAAGTCTCATAGAATTACTACATTATCGTGCATTGTGGCCATAACAGTTTCCTCCCACAGTAGTTTCCCCTGGTCCTTATCTAAGTTTGGGGAATGGTATATAACACCATAGTGGCTTCATCAGTCCAATACAAAGTAGAAATGGGTAAGGAGAGGAGGAATTTGAGGTCATCAGTCCCTCAGCCTGGAATCGATGTGTTCGGTCCATCACTCTTGTAGGAAGTACAGCATAGGGCCAGAGAGGTGGCTTATATACTGCAGTCAGGTGAGCCAAAGCAGGAGGAGGCGGGATCACAGTAGGACCTGCCACTAGTGTAAGTAGGTCGTCGTCCGAAGGTTGGGCAAGCATTGAAGTCTTTGTACTAAGATCCCACGATATTGCAGTGTCTGACAGATGTGACGAATGGTTTTTGAAAACCGACAAGTTGAAGAATTGAGACACTTATTTAATGTATGGGAATCTTTATTGAAGAAACATTTCGCCACATAGTGGTTTCATCAGTCCAATACAAAGTAGACATGGGTACGGAGAGGAAGAGTTTGAGGTAATCAGTCCCTCAGCCTGGAATCAATGTGTTCAGTCCATCACTCTTGTAGGAAGTACAGCATAGGGCCAGAGAGGTGGCTTATATACTGCAGTCAGGTGAGTCAAAGCAGGAGGAGGCGGGATCACAGTGGGACCTGCCACTAGTGTAAGCAGGTCGTAGTGGCAAGTCCCACTGTGATCCCGCCTCCTCCTGCTTTGACTCACCTGACTGCAGTAAATAAGCCACCTCTCTGGCCCTATGCTGTACTTCCTACAAGAGTGAAGGACTGAACACATCGATTCCAGGCTGAGGGACTGATTACCTAAAACTCCTCCTCTCCTTACCCATTTCTACTTTGTATTGGACTGATGAAGCTACTATGTGGCAAAACGTTTCTTCAATAAAGAATCCCATATATTGCATAAGTGTCTCAATTTTTCAACCTGTTGGTTTTCAAAAAGCATTCATCACACACACACACACACACACACACACACACACACACACACACACACACACACACACACACACACACACACACACACACACACGCTGGAGTATGCCTTGACGCATGGTGTTATGAAAAGCATCTCTATACTGTTGACAGCCCAGTGACATTTGACAAATGTGAATTGCTCCAGCTAACCCTCCTGTATTTATCACTGTTACACACAAACATGTCTTGTCTGTCTGTCTGTCTGCCTGTCTATCTATCTGTCTTATTGTCTGCCTGTGTGTGCCTGGAGTATATATCAAACTCCTTGAAGAATGGTGTTATGACAACTGTTGACAGCTCAGTGACATTTGATAAATGGGCACTGGGGGAACCCTGGCTTCACTTGTTTTCACTGATACACGTAAACATGTTTGTCTGTCTATCTGTCTGTTTATCTTTGCCTGGAAGTTTTGGGTTATCCTAGGTAATTTACACTATGTATAATAAACTGTACTTATGTGTGCATATGAGAGAGAGACAGAGATATAGACAGAAAGACAGCCAAAGCCAGCCAGCCAGCCAGGAAGCCTGGTGAATACATAAGAACATAAGAAAGAAGGAACACTGCAACAGGCTTACTGGTTCATGCAAATCAGGTCCATGCCACCCCCCCCCCCCCAAGGCTTAGACCAATAACCCACTTAGGTTACATTCATTGAAGGAAGGAGCACGACATCAGACCTAGTAGCACAAGCTAGTCAGGTCTAACTCACACCCACCCACACTCACTCGTGCATTTAGCTAACCCTCGCTATATTTGTTATCACTGTTACACAAACATGTCTGTCTATGTCTGTCTGCTCATCTGTCTAGCTCTGCTTATCTGTCTGTGTGTGCCTGGAGTATATATCAAACTCCTTGAAGAATGGTGTTATGACAACTGTTGACAGTTCAGTGACATTTGATAAATGGGCACTGGGGGAAGCCTGGCTTCACTTGTTTTCACTGATAAATGCAAACATGTTTGTTTGTCTATCTGTCTGTCTATCTATATGTCTATCTATCTATCTGTCTGTTTATCTTTGCCTGGAATTTTTGGGTTATCCTAGGTAATTTACACTATGTATAATAACTGTACTTATGTGTACATGTGAGAGAGAGACAGAGATATAGATACAGACAGAGAGACAGCCAGAGACAGCCAAAGCCATCCAGCCAGCTGGTCAGCCTGCTGAATACATAAGAACATAAGAAAGGAACACTGCAGCAGGTCTACTGGCCCATGCAAGGCAGGTCCATGTCACGCCCCCCCCGGCTTAGACCAATGACCCACTTTCTCAGTAGTACCAGTAACCAGTTACCAGTGTCAGTAGTAGTGACTCATTACCAACCGTCTGTGTGAATCACTTGTTATTCACTGTTACAGCTGACCCTAGCATGTTTTGAACCCACTCACCCCCAGGAACCATCTCATGAGTCAGTCTAAGGATAGGGAGCGGAGATGCAGGTCAGGCTTGGCGCTACCCATATATTCCGTGTTAATATACTTCATTACCACCTAAATTAGTGTTCTTACCCAATCCAGGTTACAGAACCCCAACGGGACAAATTGGTGGCAGCATTGTGGGCATGGATTTATGGGTATTTCTGCCATTAGAAGATTGTTTGTGGGGTGCCCGCAGGTCAGAGGGGATGTCTCTGCCACCTCCAGCTAGCTTGCTGCTACCCTCACCCACATCCACCCAGTGTGGCCCCAGCCTGCAAGCCAGTTGCAACCACCTCTCAAGCTTCCTGGCTTCGTTCGTGTGCTAATTGCTTCAATCTCCGAGGGGTTGACCTGGATTTTGCAATTAAGCCAGCCAGTACGCCAGTCTGTGGGAGAGAGTGCCAGTCAGCCTGCTTCAGTCTATCATCCAGCCTGTCTTCTGTCATCCACCTGCTCCTTCATGCTGTGTGCATTGTTACACATCTTCCAGTCAGCCATTTTCGAGGGTTACGCCAGTAAGCCAACCAGCTTCCTAACCCAGCTGAGAGAGAGAAGTAAGCCACGCAAGTTCTTCTTGACATATTGTCTCCAATATCGCTTTGTGCTACCAGTTAGATGCTGATAAGAGTGGTCTTCACCATCCCTGTGGCATATTGTGGCTTAATTTAAGCCACCTGGAGTTTTCTCATGAGAGGTGAGATTTAGTGAGTGGCAGAGATTGTTCCACTACTCTTGCCACCACCGCCACCTCCACCACCTGCCTTTTACATAACATCAAAGATAACAGTCTTTTCGACCCTGGACTTGTTACAAGGGTTTTAGCAAGACCCTCTTCACGAGGACAGCCAAGAGCTAACCTCATTCTCCACTCCTACAGGTCATTATCACTTCCTCTGTATGGCCTTTGGGTTACGATCCTCCCCTATCACATTCTCAAGGCTCATGACTAATATCTTTAGAGGTCTCATAGGTAATGCACTTATGGTGTACTTAGATGACGTAATCGTCATGTCTGAAGACATGGATACGCACTTGAAAAGACTTGATGTAGTACTTGGTAAGCTTGAAGAAGCCAATTTAACCCGTAAACGGTCCAAGCAAATCTACGTTCACATGTGTAGTGCTACAAAAGTAGATCTAAGTTTTTTTACATATTTTCAAATATAACAAAAAAAAAAATAGATCAAAGTTTTTTACACATTTTCAAATGTAAAAAAACAAAAAGAAGATCTACTTTTTATACATACTTTCAAATGTTGAAGAAACGTATATATACGTTTGGACCGTTTACGGGTTAAAGATCAAACTGCCTAAATGTCAATTTTTCAGATCAGAAATCAAGTTCTTGGTCACGTAGTCACTCCTAGAGGGGTTACAACTGACCAAAGTAAAGTAACTGCAGTACTAAATTTTCAGTCTCCCAAAACTGCTGATGCCGTAAGATCCTTTGTGGGCTTAGCAGGTTTTTATAGATCTTTCATTTCGTTTGGACCTTCTGTCAACAATGAGCATTCCAAACTCTGAAAGAAAAGCTAACATCTGCTCCTCTAATTTTGAAATTTCTAGATTTTTCTAAGCCCTTCTATCTGACAACTGATGCTAGTTTAGTTGGCATAGGTGCCGTACTAGCTCAGAAAAGACTGATGGCAAGTACAAAGCAGTTGCATTTGCTAGCCGAGTCATTATGAAGGCTGAACGCAATTATACAGTAACGGAGCAAGAAGCTTTAGTAAAAGTATGGTCTTTAAAGTACTTCTGAGACATTACTTATCAGTACTCTGTTCATGTCTTGACAGACCATGCTCCACTGATACCTTTATTCCAGAACAAACAACCTACTGGAAGGTTAGCCAGATGGACCTTAACTATCCAAGAGTTCAATCCTACCTTTGAACACTTACCTGGCAAGTCAAATGTAGTCGCAGATGCTTTATCATGACATGTTAGTATAGTAACTGCAGACCCTCCATTTACTGCCAAGGATGTAAAGAATGGTCAAAGAACTGATCCCATGTGATCTGGTGTGATTCGATTCTTCCTCCAGAAAGATCTTATTCTGACTGCGGAGCCACAAGCACCCATCAGTGACTTTGTTGTGAACCAAGAATTACTGTATTGAACAGCCGAGTTAGGTACTCCTAGCAGACGGGTATATCAGTTAGTAATTCCACTGTCACTAGTGAATGAAGTCTTACAGCTAGTTCACAATGTACCAGGTGTTGTGCACCCTGGTATGGATTATTCAGTAAAGCAAACCAGATTGAAATACTTTTGGCCTCGTATGGCAACTGATATTTCTGAGTATGTTAAGGAATGTAGTGTCTGTAACGTAAAGGTAATGTTAATGGTCCTGATCCATCCAGGTGTATCCAACTACTAGCAAACCGTGGGAAAGAGTTGCGCTTAATCTGTTAACTAACTTCCAATGTTCCCTCCAGGGCAACAAGCATCTGTGTGTTATGGTAGATCATTTCACCAGATATTGTGAGTTAGTTCCTATTGCAGATAAGACTGCTGAGACAGTATCTAAAGCTTTTAAAGAACGCATTATCTGCAGGCATGCCACCCCTAAGTCCCTAGTAAAAGATAATGGAGGTGAATTCTGTAATGAGATTCTTGAATTTTTGTGTACCTTGTACAAGATCTCTAAATCCACCATTGTTCCTCAACATCCTGCCAGCAATGGGTTAGCGGAACGAACCAATAAGAAAGTACTTGATGTCTTGAGAGCCACTATCAATCCCAACAGTGAAACCTGGGATGAAGTTATACCTGATGTTCAGCGGCCATAAATTCTGCTTACAATGTTTCTCTCGGTGGCACTCCACATTATGCATTGTATGGTGTAGATAAACGTTTGCTTTATGAGTTGTTATATTCTAACTCGAAACCAAATTGCAACCCTGATGATTTCATAGCAACTTGTACCAGCTTAGCTCAAAGTGTCTTTAGAAGAATCCATGAAACGCTTCATAAACCAACAGCAGAATTTACAAGAGTCGCTAACACTTGAGCAAAGCCGTCCAAAATTACAGTAGGTTCGAGAGTTATGCTGACTAACTTTAACAAAACGTCTCCAATGCCTAAGCTTGATCAAAAGTTTGTTGGTCCTTATCAAGTAGCTGAACATATTAATGGCAATAAGTACAGTGGACCCCCGGTTATCGGCAGGTTTGTCAGCGCCCAGTTATCGGCCGTTCGCTCGGTTATCGGCTGTTTTGGACGCATCCATCCGCCAGCTAGGGCAGCTTGCACTTCAGTTTGGCTTTGTCTCTTGGTGGCTGAGGAAGTTTCTGCTCATACATCCAAACATTTCGCTTGTTTACCATTATTTTTAGTGGTTTTTCTTCCAGTGCAACTATGAAATAAGTAAAGATGGCTCCAAAGAAAGTTCCTAGTAAAGTTCCTGTGGTAAAGAAAGTGAGAAACACCATGGAATTTAAGCGTGAAGTGATAGAAAAGTCTGAGAGTAGTATGAAGGTTATGGAACTTGCCAGGATGTACAGCAAGAATAAATCAACATCCATCCTGGCAAAGAAAGAACAAATCAAAGATGCTAATGTTGCAAAAGGAGTAACTTTTCTAACTAAACAAAGGCCACCAATAAGGGAAGAGATGGAAAAGCTAATATTATTGTGGATTAAGGAAAACAATTAGTGGGAGACAGTGTTGTTGAGTCGATCATTTGTGAGAAGGCAATGCAGTTGCATGAGGATCTTGCAAAGAAAATGCCTGGAACAAGTACTGCAGTTTGTGAATTTAGGGCCAGCAAAGGATGGTTTGATAGATTTAAGAAGCATAGTGGCATACACAGTGTTGTAAGGCATGGTGAGGCTGCAAGTTCTGACAAATGTGCAGCTGAAAAGTATGTTCACAAATTCCAGGACTATGTAAAGGCTGAAGGATTCAAACCCCAACAAGTGTTCAGTTGTGACAAAACAGGCCTGTTTTGGAAGAAAATGCCATACAGGACCTACATTACCCAGGAGGAAAAGGCACCGCCAGGACACAAGCCTATGAAAGACAGTCTTACTCTTTCGTTGTGTGGTAATGCTAGTGGGGATTTCAAAGTGAATCCTTTACTGGTGTATTACTCAGAAAATCCCAGAGTGTTCAAGAAAAACAATGTCATGAAGAATAGAGTGTGTGTGATGTGGAAAGCTAATCATAAGGCATGGGTCACAAGGCAAATTTTCAGAGTGGGCTAATGATGTGTTTGGCCCAAGTGTGAAAAAATACCTCCTGGAAAAGAAATTGCCACTCAAGTGCCTCCTGGTACTGGACAATGCTACTGCACATCCTCCAGACTTGCAAGACCAAGTGTTTAGGGACTTCAGTTTCATCACAGTGAAGTTCTTGCCTCCTACCACCACTCCTCTCCTCCAGCCGGTTAGGTCATTTCTAACTTCAAAAAACATTACATAAAAGCAGTGTTTCAAAAGTGTTTTGAAGTGACCTCAGACACTCAGTTGACCCTAAGACAGTTCTGGAGGAATCACTTCACTATCCTCCACTGCATAAGCCTTATAGGTAAGGCTTGGGAGGGAGTGACTTCCAGGACTTTGAACTCTGCTTGGAGAAAACTGTGGCCAGATCATGTCCAGGAGAGGGATTTTGAAGGGTTTGAGGCTAACCCTGACCCTGTGGACTCTATTGTGGTACTGGGGAAGTCCCTGGGGTTGGAGGTGAGTGGCAAGGATGTGGAAGAGTTGGTGGAGAACCACAGGGAAGAGCTAACCACTGAAGAGCTGCAAGAGCTTCAACTTGAACAGCAACAGACTGCAGCTGAGGAACTTGCTTCAGAGGAGGAGGAAGAGGGAGTGAAGGAGGTGCCTTCTTCAGAGATTAAAGAGGTGTGTGCAATGTGGACTAGAGTGCAAGCTTTTGTAGAGAAACACCACCCTGACAAAGCTGAAACAAGCCATAACTGCAACATGTTTAGTGACAAAACCCTGTCTCACTTCAGGGAAATCTTAAAGAGACACCAGAAACAGAGCACTCTGGACATTTATTTTGTGACTCTCAAGCTGGTCCTAGTGGCAATAAAAGACAGAGAAAGGAAGTAACCCCAGAAAAGGCTTTGCTACCTAAAGTCTTCATGGAGGGGAATTCCCCTTCCAAACACTAACTCCTCCCTCTTTCCTCCTCCCTATCTTCCAGAAGCCAGCATTAGCCTTCAATAAAGGTATGTAATACTTACATAATTGTTAAAAAAATTATTTTTTTGTGAATATTTTTGTTTGGAACTGATTAATTGTATTTCCATTAATTCTTATGGGAAATATTAATTCATTTATCGGCCATTTCGGTTGTCGGCCAACCTTCTGGAACAGATTATGGCTGATAACCGAGGGTCCACTGTATAAGGTTAGAGAAATTAGTACTGGTCAGTATAAAGAATCGCATTTAGATCATATGAAGTTAGTATGTGACGATAATGATGTTCCAACCCAGACTAATGTAAGTCTCTGACAATCCTCCTGACTCTGTACCCTCTACCTCTAATACTCAGTCAGACGATCAACTTGAATGTCGTTATTCCCTACGTACAAGAAAGGTATTGAGAAATCTGCAAGTATCATTTGTAACTACCAATTCAGAGCTGCCTCAAACATGGCATGAGTTAGCCAGTGCAACAGAGTTTGATCCTCCCAGAGATGACACCCATTCTGCATATGTCAATCTCACCCTAGCAGAGTTGGGGTTAAATGTAAATAACCTGTATAGATGAATAATTACAGTATCAACTTATTAATATTCAAGAATTTTTTTTGTGTGGTCACGTTCTCTCCGAATTCTGAGATTTAACAGTCTAGATTTGAGTGCACCAAGTCTGCCCTTTCTGTTAAACACTTCTTTCTCTGTACATATCCTTCTTCAGAATCAGTAGATCACATGAATACATATCAATCGATCAAATTTTTTTTATCATTTCTATTGTGTAATCCCAATGTTGAGTCTCATTCTACAAGTTGTGCTATATCATACCTTGTAATGCATTACAGTAAGTTACGTTAGCTCCCATTCTGATATTCTCCTTATGTATGTTATAATGTTCAATTGTTGTGTACTTTGACATTGTATAGAATCAGCCCAAGCCGTACACCTGCCATCTCTAGTTTGTATTAGCTGTATGTCGGGATGACATACATTAGCGTCGCTGAGCTCTCAGTAGTACCAGTACCAGTCACCAGTTACCAGTGTCAGTAGTAGTAATTCACTACCAACCGTCTGTGTGAATCACTTGTTATTCACTGTTACAGCTGACCCTAGCATGTTTTGAACCCGCTCACCCCAGGAACCATCTCGTGAGTCAGTCTAAGGATAGGGAGCGGGGATGCAGGTCAGGCCTGGTGCTACCCATATATTACCACTTAAATTAGTGTTATTACCCAATCCACATTACGCAACCCCAATGGGACAACTTAGTCAGGTCACATCCACTGAAGGAAAGAGCACGACACCAGACCTAGTAGCATAAGTTAGTCGGGTTCAACTCACACCCACCCACACTCCCTCATGTATTTATCTAACCTATTTTTACTTTCCTCTTAAAAGGGGAGTGTTAATGTGACATGGCATCAGTGAATCCCTGGTGTTTGCCATGCTATTTGCTCTAGCTGGTGCTTAATTGAACTGGTGCTCCCACAAGGTACTAAGTGGTTACTGATTTTTTTTATTACTGCGCACACTGAGTGTGCAGACACATCCTTTCATGTCTAGGAGACTCAAACCTATTGCGTCAAATTTGAAGGAATGAAAAATAAAACGTAATCTACGTTTGGAGTGCTACATGTGCAAACGTTTGGACAGTTTAAGGGTTAACACACACTACATGCTTAATCTGGCAAGGACCCCCTCTGACCCCCACATTATCTGGTCTACAGTAGCTATGTTTCAGAGTACCTTAATTATCTGAGTTATTTAGATTTATTTTGAATACAGTAAGGCCCCACTTATATGGCAGGTTAGGTTCCAGGCTACCGCCTGAAAGCAGAACGCCATTTTTTCCACTTATAAATACACACAAATGCCAGATAATAAGCTTACACTAACATAAATTAAGTTAGGAATAGAACTAGGCATTAAAAACAATAAAAAGTAAAATACACACACAGTACACTCATTACTTACCTCAAAATATTTGTAGTCTTAACCCTTTCAGGACTTGGGCCGTACTAGTACGGCTTACGCTCCAGGGTTTTTGATGTACTAGTACGCCTAAATTCTAGCGCCCTCAAATCTCGTGAGAGAAACCTGGTAGGCCTACATATGAAAGAATGGGTCTATGTGGTCAGTGTGCGCAGTATAAAAAAATCCTGCAGCACACAGTGAGTAATGAGAAAAAAAAACTTTCACCGTGTTTTTGGATTAAAACAGCGACTTTGCACTGTATTTTCGTATAGTATTTATTGTCGTATTCTAGTTTTCCTAGTCTCATTTGATAGAATGGAAGACATATTACAGAAATTGAGATGATTTTGACTGGTTTTACAATGAAAAGTACCTTGAAATTGAGCTCAAAATAGCAGAAATGTTTGATTTTTACCAAAGTTCAAAAGTAAACAAATCATGACAAGCTTCCAATACACGTCAACTGGTGAGTCTAATATTCTTTCACAAGTGCGCTGATATTATTTATACCATTTCTACACTAATGCAGTAGTCTGCATAACAGTAAATCTTATTTTTTTTGTAAGAATAAAAATTCAAAGTGGAAAACCAAAGAAATACAAGAGGGGCATGGGGATGCGACTAACGAACAGAGAACTTGTTATTTTAGTGCCAGGAATGTCTTTCTTGTTTATTCTGCACCCTATTCGGAAATTGGCATCTTTTGAAATTTGTGAGAAATTGGCATCTTTTGAAATTTGTGAGAAATTGGCAAAACTGCTAAATTCTGACCACTTTATTGGATAATTGAAATCGGTAAATGGGTGGTTTCTTGTACTCATTCAATAGAAAAAATGGAGTTCTAGCGAAATAGTTATGATTTTTGTCGACTAGTACACTGGAATTAGCCTGAAATCTTGCATATTCATGAGACAGAAAAAAGACACCAGCAATCCTACCATCATGTAAAACAATTACAGGTTTCTGTTTTACACACACTTAGCAGGACGGTAGTACCTCCCTGGGCAGTTGCTGTCTACCAACTTACTGTCTTTGTCTACCTGTGTGTCTGTCTTTCTGCCTACCTGTGTGTCTGTCTTTCTGTCTACCTGTGTGTGTCTGCCTGTTTATCTGTTAAGAGTGTAACTGGTCTTGAAGATGCCATATTAGTAATGATAATAACACAATAATAATCACTGAGGCGCATTAAATGTGTATAAAACGTTAATGTAGACATTTTGCTTAATCCATCTATGATTTTTTTTTTTCAAGATTATATAATAAACATGCTACATAACATATAAACATATAAATTAACAAATATGAGATGTTTTTCTTGTCGACTTGACAAAGTGAATAAAAACCATTCGTGTCCGGGCTGGTAACAACAACAACGTTTGTTTACATAACTCGTGAACATTCTACACTCATTCTCTCTCTCGTTTATTCATCTAATTTTGTTTACTCACCTCTCACTCTACATTAAAACTACAGATATTTTAAGGTAAGTAATGAGTGGACACGATTATTATATTATAGTTTAATAATATTATTATTATTATTATTAATATTAGTACATATGTATTATTGTAATAATAATTCTTATTATTATTAATATTATTATTAATTTAGGGCACTGGAGCATAGATCCACTGTATAGCACTTTGTCTGGATTTTTGGGTTATCCTAGGTAATTTATACTATGTATGATAACTTCACTTTCGTGTACCTGTGAGAGAGAGAGAGAGAGAGAGAGAGAGAGAGAGAGATACAGAGATACAGAGACAGAGACAGAGACAGAGACAGAGACAGAGAGAGAGAGAGAGAGAGAGAGAGAGATACAGAGAGTGACAGCCACATTCAGTCAGCCAGTCAGTCAACCACTCACCCACCCGGCCAGCCAGCCAGCCAGCCAGATACGTATTACACGTTCCAGAGTTGTTTCTCTTTACTTAGGGTATAGGTTATACTACATTCCGGCAGAATGACACTACCAGTGGTATTCTCCCATTCCACTGTGTCAACAATACATAAAGATAACAATAACATATGATACTGTATGCGATGTAAAATTTACAATACAATTCACTACTGTGTATACATTATATACAGTACATAATTAAAATATAAAAATCGAAGTAAATAATGGTAAAAACAATGAAATAATGATTGTACATTACATTACAGTACTATGTAGGTAGTTTATATAGGAAAGGTTTGACATTATGCCCTACCCAGTATGTCAGCAATTTTCAAAGGTTCGACTTACGTCCATTTTGACTTACGACCGGTTGGTCGGAACCAAGCTTGGTCGTAAGTCGGATAGTACCTGTATATTATTTATACCATTTTTATAATGATGAAGTAGTCTGCATAACAGTAGATATTCTATTTTTTGTGTGATTAAAAATTCAAAATGTAAAGCAAGCATAATATAAAAGGGGTCTGGAGATGTGACTAATGACAGAGAAAATGTTATTTTATTGCTAGGAATGTTTGCATTGTTAATTCTGGACCCTATTTTGAAATTGGCCTTCCTTTTGTATGAAAGTGGCCAAATTACCAATTTCTGATCACTTTATTGGGTAATTGAAATAGGTAAATGGGTGGTTTCTTGTACTCATTTGATAGAACAAAAGGAGTTTTAGCAAAAAAGCTATGAGTTTGGGTGAATTAAACAATGGAATTGGCTGAAAATAGGGCTCAAAGAGGGCGAAATCACCGATGTGTAAATATCGCTGAGACCACTAACTTCTCGAGAACGTAATTCCATAAGTTTTCCATCAAATTTCATACTTTTGGTTTCATTATCATCGGGAAAAGATTCTTATCATTTCATAAGACAAAAAAAAAATTTTTTTTTTTTAAATTCTTCAACACTGAGAGCAAGTTTGTGAGCAGCGGTCGTGACAGTGAAAAGGTTAATGAACAGTAAAAGACTTTATTTCTTTGTGTAGTTTACAAGTAATAATATATTAAGCACAAACAAAGTCACTAGCATGCATGTGGATTTCAGGTAGACTTATCCTAGTGCTTATAGACTACTTAATATTAGACATAGGTTACTGAGTGGTAACATTTTTATTAAGCATTATTATACAAAGAGGGGTAGCAAAATATTACCAGTAGCACAATTTTGAGTGTGTATTAATACTTTAAACTGGTTTAGTGATCTTAAGTTAATTGGAATTTATAAGTACAGTAGTTTCAAACTGGCTCTATGATTTCAGGCTATGGGAAGATTTTAAGAGATGGTGAAGAAACGGGAAGTAGTTGGACGAGTTGTTTATGTCTGGTATAGCAGTGTTCGTGTAGTTATGTTTAGGAGATTAGGCGATTTTTAATTATAGCTGTAAATTGATTGGCTGATAGGGGACCTTTGGCTAGTTTGGGCAGTGAACTCTCGATCTTGGGGCCCTTTATCTGCATTGCATTTTTGCATAAGGTGAAGTGGACACAGGGAATGTCGCAGAGAGTCTTATGCCTTGAGTTTTGTATGTGTGTTCTTTTGTAACTATCAAGGAGCAGTTTGGGGGGAGTATTTATATTGGAGTTTAATGTTTTATATACAGTAGGGCCCTGCTTTATGGCGTTCCTCTAATACGGTCATTTCAAATTATGACCAAAACTCTCTATACGGCTCCCCCCACCTGACATTCTAATACAGTCACCGTGCCCCACCTGGTTTGTTTACATTTTCTGAGAGATACGTAAGCACCAAGTCTCTCCATTATGTCTGGAAACTCCAAAATTTCAAGTGTTTTTAACCCCTTGACTGTCGCAACCCCCAATCCTGAGATGTCTCCTGGTGTCGCAAAATTTAAAAAAAAAAAAAAATTATTTTTTCTTATGAAATAAGATAATCTTTTCCTGATTGTAAAGACACCAAAAAAAACTGAAATTTGATGGAAAACTGATGGAATTACGCTCTCGCGAAGTTAGCGACCTCGGCGATATTTACAAATCGGCGATTTCGCCCACTTTGAGCCCTATTTTCGGCTAATTCCATTACTCCAGTCAACCAAACTCATAGATATTTCTTCAGAACTCCATTTTTTCTATCGATTGAGTACAAGAAACTGCCCATTTACTGATTTCAACTACCCAATAACATGGTCAGAAATTTGCAATTTGGCCAATTTCACGAAAATTAAAAAATATGACAATTTCAAAGTAAGAACCAGAATGAACAATGCAGACATTCCTGGCTCTAAAATAACATTTTCTTTGTTCATCAGTCACATCTCCAGGCCCCTCTGATATTACTCTTGCTTTCTATTTTGAAATTTTATTCAAACAAAAAATAGATTTACTGTTATGCAGACTACTGCAATACTGTAATAATTGTAAAAAGTACATCAACCCATTCATGACTGCATATTAGAATGGATATTTGGACATTTATTGGATTATGACATCATTTGTTTACTTTTGAACATCGGCAAAAATCAAACATTTCCCGTACTTTGTACTCCATTTCCAGATTCTTTTTATAGTAAAATTAATCAAAATCACCTCTATTTCTATAATATATTTTCCATTCTATCAAATGAGACCAAGAAAACGAGAATACAACCATAAATACTATATGAAAATAGACCACAAATTCGGCATTTTAATTAAAAAAAACGGTCGGAGTTTTTTTTTTCTCATTATGCACTGCGTGCTCCAGGATTTTTTTATATGGTGCACACTGACCACACAGACCCATTCTCTCACATGTCGGCCTACCAGCTTTCTCCTGCTTGACTTGAAGCCGCTAGAATTTATGAGTATATATACATCAAACACGGTACCTCGTAAGACGTATATATACGGCCACGACAGTCAAAGGGTTAAAAGTTATTTCATATTTTATATATATACTCTGATTATTATATTTATGTATACCTGTACCTAAATAAACTTACACACTGTGCTGGCGTGCAGGTACATATTAAAATCAGTGAGAGCGTCTTATGTCTTGAGACACCATATTAGTAATGATAATAATAATAATAATAATAATAATAATAATAATAATAATAATAATAATAATAATAATCTAGGTAGTAGGTTGGTAGACAGCAGCCACCCAGGGAGGTACTACCTTCCTGCCAAGTGAATGTAAAATGAAAGCCTGTAATTGTTTTACATGATGGTAGGATTGCTGGTGTTTTTTCTGTCTCATAAACATGCAAGGTTTCAGGTACGTCTTGCTACTTCTGTTTACACTTAGGTCACACTACACATACATGTACAAGCATATATATACACACCCCTCTGGGTTTTCTTCTATTTTCTTACTAGTTCTTGTTCTTGTTTATTTCCTCTTATCTCCATGGGGAAGTGGAACTGAATTCTTCCTCCGTAAGCTATGCGTGTTGTAAGAGGCGACTAAAATGCCAGGAGCAAGGGGCTAGTAACCCCTTCTCCTGTATATATTACTAAATGTGAAAGGAGAAACTTTTGTTTTTCCTTTTGGGCCACCCCGCCTAGGTGGGATACGGCCGGTGTGTTGAAAGAAAGAATAATAATAATAATAATAATAATAATAATAATAATAATCACCTAGTCTCACTAAATATTGTATAATATTTTTTTCAGAATTATATAATAAACATGATACATAACATATAAAGATGATACATACACTCCACAGTAGAATAAATAAACATAAATACAAGATGTGGGAGTCAGACTTCTACGAGTGACGCCATATTAGTATTAATAATAATAATCACCGAATCTCATTAAATGTCGTATATTACGTTAATATACACATTTTCATTAATCCATCTATAATATTTTTTCAAAATTATATAATGAACACGATACATAACATTTAAAGATGATAAATACACCCCACAGTAGAATAAATAAACATAAATACAAGATGTGGTAGCCAGACTTCTACGAGTGACGGCAAGAATGACATTTTCTCTAGGCCAACATCAGAGAAAATGTGTTACTGGGGGTAACTGTAGAAAATTATTCCTTTCATATGTAAGAAAGTAAGTTTATTCAGGTATACACAAATACAGTGACATAAATTATCATACATAACAGCATATGTGTAAAGTACCTAGGATAACCCAAAAAAGTCAGACAGACTGACTTATTTCCATTGCCTTCACTCAGAGCATCATTTCTTCTAAAAATGGTGTTACATGAGAATGGGAGTGTTCTTCTTTATTTCTTCTACCTTATCAATGTAGAGATAACCTGTACACAATGTAACTTGTATACAAACCAGACATGTACACCTGGTTTGTTTACAAAACTTGCGTTCGCCTGGTTTGTTTACATAACTCTGTGCCTGTCCTCTCTCATGTACTCATTCTCTCTCTCTCTCTCTCTCTCTCTCTCATTTATTAGTTTTATCTCGTTTACTCACATCTGACCCTACATTAAGACTACAAATATTTTAAGGTAAGTAATGAGTGAACTGTATAAGCATTTTATCGCTCTGGGATGCTTAAATGTAATAGAACATTATGTGTGGATGAGTATGGTAGCCCAGCTGACTACCATACATACCACACTTGATTTCTTACAATAAATACTACTTGTCTCACCACAGATTAAGGCTACAAATATTTTAAGGTAAGTAATGAGTGTACTATATGTGTATTTTACTTTTTTATTGTTTTTAATTTCCTAGTTCTGTTGCTAACTTAATATATGTTAGTGTAAATTTGTTATCTAGTACAGTGGACCCCCACTTTACGATCAGCTCCCAATGCGACCAATTATCTAAGTGCGTTTGTACGTGTATGTTTGGGGGTCTGAAATGGACTAATCTAATTCACAATATTCCTTATGGGACCAAATTCGTTCAGTAATGGCACCTGAACATACTTTTGGAATGAAATAATATCGTAAGCCGGGGGTCCACTGTATTTATATGCATTTATAAGTGGAAAAAAGGGGTGTTCCACTTTACGGCGGTAGCCTGGAACCTAACCTGCCGTATAAGTGGGGCACTACTGTATATAATAGGCACAATAATATGAGTGCATATTTTGTATATTAACCCCTTGAGGGACTGTGCTGTAGTTCTACAGCTATGAAGCCAGGGTCAGTGTCGTAGTACTACATCATGAGCTCAACTCACTCAGATGAACTGTGAGCAGTAAATAAAATAAATTATTTTTTTTGGAAAATTTTTGAACCCTGTGGACAGGTTTCGGATTGGGGGTCTGGACCCTAAAAGGGTTAAGGTGATTTGTTGTAGTAGATCCTCAAGTGCAAATACCATAGGTGAGGTAAGGGTAGATGAGAGGGTGGTATAGTGTTAGCAGTGCCATTTGGGGTACATAGTACAGTGGACCCCCGCATAACGATCACCTCCCAATGCGACCAATTATGTAAGTGTATTTATGTAAGTGCGTTTGTACGTGTATGTTTGGGGGTCTGAAATGGACTAATCTACTTCTCAATATTCCTTATGGGAACAAATTCGGTCAGTACTGGCACCTGAACATACTTCTGGAATGAAAAAATATCGTTAACCGGGGGTCCACTGTATTGTATCTAGGAAAGGATGCCTACTGTTTTGGTGACTTTCTTGGCTATACGCTGAATGTGGGTATAAAATTTAAGGTTGTAGTCAAGGTAAAAACCTAAAAATTTGTCCTCTGTGTGTCTTATAATGGGGGAATCATTGATCAGTATGTTAAGTTGGATATTTAAAGCTATGTTTCCAGATAGCATGTAGGTTTTGTCTATATTGAGAGTAAGTTTGTTGGTCGTCATCCATGTAGATATTTTTAGTAGCTCATCGTTAAGTGTCACTAAGCCTTGTCAGATTTTAGCTGGAGATAATATAAGTAGTGTCATCTGCTAATAGAACTGGTTCAAGGAGATGAGATGCTTAACAAAGCTCCTGGAGAGTGAAACGTTGCCACAATAAAATGTCACATTAGTTGCACTTGTGTCCTTTTACTTTACAAATGTTTTATTAGTGGGATGGATTGTGAAGAGCCTGCCTAGAATGGGCCAAAAGGCCTGCTGCAGTGTTCCTCCTTTCTTATGTTCTTATGTACAACAATTTTGCATGTTTTTGTTGTAAAACAAGTTTGGTAAACAATATCATGATGAAAATATTAGTGCAGTTTTTGTGTTGAATACAATGAGTGTACATCTTTCTTTCTGTCAACACACTGGCCGTATCCCACCGAGGCGGGGTGGCCCAAAAGGAAAAATGAAAGTTTCTCCATTTACATTTAGTAATATATACAGGAGAAGGGGTTACTAGCCCCTTGTTCCCGGCATTTTAGTCGCCTCTTACAACACGCATGGCTTACAGAGGAAGAATTCTGTTCCACTTCCCCATGGAGGTAAGATGAAATAAACAAGAACTAGAAAGAAAATAGAAGAAAACCCAGAGGGGTGTGTAAATATATACTTGTACATGTATGTGCAGTGTGATCTAAGTGTAAGTAGAAGTAGCAAGACATACCTGAAATCTTGCATGTTTATGAAACAGAAAAAAGGACACCAGCAATCCTACCATCATGTAAAACAATTACAGGTTTTCGTTTTACACTCACTTGGCAGGACAGTAGTACCTCCCTGGGCGGTTGCTGTCTACCAACCTACTACCTATAGTGAGTTTACATATATACATTATATTGATCTCTCAGGCCACAAAAGTTACTGGAAAAAAAAATTAGTAAAATAAAAAATGCAGCTTTACGAAAGTTGCCGATGTTGCTGCCACCCTGTCATTGAGGGTCAACTTCACACCTCTATATCTCAGTAAGTACAGAATGAATTTTTTTTTTGTTTTATTACATATATAAGAATATCATAATTCTGTAAGATTTTTTTTTTTTTTTTTAATATTCTTGGACCCTGGCTGTCACTTTTGAGATTTGGCCTCTGGACTCTGAAAGGGTTAACGCACCTCAGAGTGATTATTGTGTTATCATCATTAATATAGCATCTTCAAGACTAATAAGACACTTAGTGATTTTAACGTGTACCTGCACGCCAGCACAGTAAGTTTATTTAGGTACAGGTACACAAAGTACAGTGGAACGCCGAATATCGGCCATAATCCATTCCATAAGAATTAATGAAAATACAATTAATCCGTTCCAGACACTCAAAAATATTAACAAAAAATACATTTTTTAAAGATTAATTATAGTTTTACATACACAAAACAATGAGAACTAAATAAAATAAATAAATAAATGAACATTTAAATCACTATTACATACCTTTATTGAAGATTCATGTTGGCTTATGGAAGATAGGGAGGAGGAGAGAGGGAGGACTGATTATTGTTTGGTAGGGGAATTCCCCTCCATAAGGACTTCAGGTATCAAAGTCCTCTCTGGGGTTACTTCCCTCCCTGCCTGCCTGCTACACTCCCTGCCTCCTTTCCACACTCCCCGTTTCCCTGCTACACTCCCTCCGTCCATGCTACACTCCCTCCCTCCATGCTACACTCCCTCCCTCCATGCTACACTCCCTCCCTCCATGCTACACTCCCTCCCTCCATGCTACACTCCCTCCCTCCATGCTACACTCCCTCCCTCCATGCTACACTCCCTCCCTCCATGCTACACTCCCTCCCTCCATGCTACACTCCCTCCCTCCATGCTACACTCCCTGCCTCTTTCCCATCTTCCATTGTTTGTGATCTCTTTTTCATTAACACATTTACCCCTTTCACCACATCAGCTTCCTTGATTTGTTCTTTCTTTGCCAGGATAGAAATGATTGTTGATTTCTTTTCACTATACATCCTGGCAAGCTGGAACACATGCACTTAACCCTTTGACTGTTGCAAGCCCCTTTCTGAAACTGTCATTCTGTCACAGAAGTTTTGGAAAAAAAAAATTATTTTTTTCTTATGAAATGATAGAGAATCTTTTCCCGATGGTAATAACACCAAAAGTATGAAATTTGGTTGAAAACTCATGGAATTGCACTCCCGCAAAGTTAGCGGTCTCGGCGACACATACACATCAGCAATTTCGCCGACTTTGAGCCCTGTTTTTGGCCAATTCCATTGTCCCAGTTGACCAATCTCATAGCTATTTCTTTAGAACTCCATTTTTTCTATCAGTTGAGTACAAGAAACCGCCCATTTACCGATTTGAACTACCCAATAAAGTGGACACAAATTGGCAATTTGGCCAATTTCACGCAAATTAAAATAGATGTCAATTTCAAAATAGGGTCCAGAATAAACAATGTAGACATTCTTGGCACTAAAATAACATAGCCTCTGTTCATTAGCCACATCTCTAGGCCCCTCTTATATTACTATTGCTTTCTATTTTGATTTTTTATTCATACAATAAAATACAAAATTTACTGTTATGCAGACTAATGCATTATTGTAAAAATGGTATAAATAATATCAGTGCACTTGTGAAAGAATATCAGACTCCCCAGTTGACATGTATTGGATGTGTGGTGTAATTTGCTTACTCCTGAACATTGGTAAAAAATTGAACATTTCCGCTACTTTGAACTCAATTTGAAGGTTGTTTTCATCGTGAAAGTAATGAAAATCATCTCTATTTCTGTAATATGTTATCCATTTTATCACCTGAGACCATGAAAACGAGAATACAACAATAAATACTATACGAAAATACACCTCAAAGTCAGCATTTTAATCCCAAAAAAACGGTCAGTTTTTTTTTCTCATTATGCACTGCATGCTGCAGGATTTTTTTATGTGGTGCACACTGACCACACAGACCCATTCTCTTACATATGGGCCTACCAGCTTTCTCCTGCTTGATTTGAAGCCGCTAAAATTTACGCGTATAAATATGTCAGAAACAGTGGCGCGTAAGACGTATATATACGACGTAAATAATCAAAGGGTTAATAAACAAGCACAAAAACCAATGGATTTTAAGAAACTGTTTGGATGAATGTGCCAAGTATATGCTCATTCTCCAAGAGACACAGGGAGACAGACTCACTTACATGCTGATTTCCTCTATTCTGTTTATTACAATTAACAGTACACTGCTGTATAAACATTTAAAAATATACCAGAAATGTTATAAATGGTGCAAAGGTGACATTAAAACAATATCAAATAAGGATGACACAAACCCACTAACATTATAGTATGCTCCTCACTTAGCGACAAATTTGTTTACCGACATGGTCTTAGGAACAGAACTCCGTCATTAATCCTTAAACTGTCCAAAAGTAGATCTACGTTTTTTCAACATTTGAAAGTATGTAAAAAAAGTAGATCTTCTTTTTTTTTTTTTTCATTTGAAAACGTGTAAAAAACTTTGATCTACTTTTTTTTTTTTTTGTTATATTTGGAAATATGTAAAAAAAATGTAGATCCACTTTTGGAGCACTACGCATGTGAACATAGATCTGCTTCGACAGTTTAAGGGTTAAGTGAGGAGAGGCTGTATATATAAAATATGAAATGACTTTAACCCTTAAACTGTCCAAATGTAGATCTACGTTCACGTGCGTAGCACTCTGACCTTGATTTTCCCCATTTGAAAGCATGTAAATAAAATCATAGAACTACATTCGGAGCCCCCCGCACGTGGACATAGATCTACGTTTGGACAGTTTTAAAGTTAAAACACGTGAAATTTTGGAAATTTTCCAGACATAATGGAGAGTCGTGCTCAGTGAGAATGTAAACAAACCAGGTGGCTCGTGGTGACTGTATTAGAAAGTCAGGTGGGGGAAGCTGTATAGAGAGTTTTGGTAATAATTTGAAATGTCCGTATTAGCGGAATGCAGTAAAGCAGGGCCCTACTGTATATACATAACTGCTAGACAAACTTAACATTTTACACACAGACACACAGTAACAGGAGAAAAGAAGCATCAGCTTACCAAGGCGTAAAATTTTATTTTCCATTTCATAGCACTCAGATTGTAATCGCTGATTTTCCCGTTGTACTTCTTCAATTCTCTGGGAGGAAAATATGTATGTGAAATATAAATATTGTATGTGAAATATAAATATTGTATATAGGTTTAATTGTTCAGAACACACTAAATTTACTGCACAAGTGTTCTTCGACTTAAGATATTTCAACTTTACAATGGTGCAAAAGGAATACTTTGGAGATGAGACTTGGCATAATTACTGAGCATGAAGGCAGCAAGTCCATAACTTGTATTCATTTATTTACTTTTCAATAATGATATTCAGTTAGTAATTATTTGTTTATTTACTTACTCAGTAACAGTAGTTATTTATTTTACATATCATATTCATACTACACATTTGACTAGCAGTATTTCAACTTATGATGGGTTCATTGGAACGTAACCACATCATAAGTCAAGGAGCACCCGTATACAAAATCACAAATGATCACAGTATATATTTAATTGTCACTTGCGTCAAAAGTTACTTTTAGTATTGACAACCACTGAATTGAATCTACAATACTTAAGTCATATATCATACGTAAGCTCAAGAGCCACTGTCTAATATAAGTCATGTGATAACTGCCAAATTCTCACCAGAGTATTAGTGTCGGCGTTAAGTTTACGTTGTTGCTCCCTAGCATTTAATTCCCGTATCATCATTTCTACCTCGGTCTGTAATGTACTTTTCTCTTCAATTTGCTTTGCCAACTCTGCCTCCAACTTTTGCTTGCGTATAATCTGTTCTTGCACCAGTGCTGCTGGATTAAAACAGATAAGAATTTACAACTGGTTATTCAATTATCAGAATACTAGTATTAAACATCAAAACTATGAATTGAAATTATTTCAGTTTATTGTAGTATTGTAATATGTAAGTAAATGAACAGCTTTAAAACCAAAAATTTTATACTGTACTTTTATTTCTTCGTATTTAAAATCACAAGAGAATATATATGAATGTGAATATTAATTTTCAGTGCCAGGTTAAAAGTCAACCTTTTAATACTGTATAATTATGAGCTTTATCTGAACAGCTTACTTGAAATATCTTGATAATTAATTCTTTAGGTCTACTTAAAAAATACCACAATTGAAGGGGAAAAAATTAAGACAACCATCATATGTAAGCATAAATCCCATGAAGTCCAGGAAAATACCTCTGATCTATGAGTGTCATGCAGGATCCAGATCAGCCATGGGCACACACTAAAAGACAAATATTACTGAATTGAAAAAAGCCACATCTGGATATTATTATTAATGTAAAATATTAATATAAAATCAATAAAAATTCCCAACATAGCCAAACACAATATTGCTCATATCTTTGTTATAAACATCTAACAGCAAGCTAATCATTCTACTTTGCACAAACGATGGATCCTTATTAATAAAAAATAAGTTAGTAGCCATATATCTAGAATTACAGGATAATCAATCTATAGGCAACCCTTTTTATTTAGGGCAACAGAAAAACACCCCAAAAACATTTCACTGGTTGTGGGGGCCATGTGAGTGGGTATCAAGCAGCACACTGAGGGGTGTACAGGGAATACACAGCAGTACAGTAGTGCATGCTGCTATACCTTGTATATGATCTGAATCAGGCCTGGCAGGTGGCACTGCCCATATAGGCTCTCCTGCAGAGTAACCCAGGCTAGTCTCAGTGCTTGGGGGATAGTGGAGGGGGTGCAAGGACACTGGAGGCCCCACACATTCTGGCAATGAAGACTTGCGCTGTCTTGATTCCGTGGGCAAAGAATCAGACATGTACCAGGTTTGTGGGCGCCGTGATTGCCCTTGTACCCCCTCCGGCCCAACCACATCATCCGATGTGGGGAATGCAGCTCCCGTGGGAGTGGAACCACCATTTGCACTTGAGCTGTACTGGATGTGGAACGCTGTGTTGGCCTGGGAATTTTTATTGTCAAGGTTCGTGCGCATAGCAGAGATTGTGCCACCAGTGGGACCTATAGAGATCTGGAGGGAGGAACGTGAACCATGGCGATGGTCAAGAGAAGAGGTGGAATAGGTAAGAGAGGAACCGCTACTGCGGATTTGTATAGGTGGTTGAGGTTCAGTAGATGGCTGTCGCAACTGAAGGTTTACTTTAGTGTATGATCGACCACACACTGAAACTGTACCATCACTTGATGGAGGCCCAGGGGCATGATGGGCACCATGGGGAGGAACAGGAGTGAGATATAAGGATGAAATATGTCTCGGACCTGGTGGAGGTCGACTGCTGCTGCTGCTGCCGCCACCACTGGTGTTTCCCGGATTTGTACAGTTGCTGGTCGTGGTTGTTACTGTTGTGGTTGTTGCTGATGGAGATGAGGGAGAGTCTATGATATTATTTAATAGAGTATTTGAGGAATGATGTGGACTATTACTTAATCTTTCAAATTGTTGTTCCATTTCCTGTAAATTATAAGAAAGTCCTCTTCTTCCTCCATAAAAGGTATCCGCACTTTTTCGACGTTCTGGTGGATCTTTAGTTTCATAACCACTGAATGGGTCAAAGGAATTAGGTACAACTGGTGCTGAATTAGGCATAACTGGCGTACTGGAACGAGACTTTGAAGATTCATGAGAACAATATGGAGTGTCCTGTCTACTGCAGCCCCCTTGTAAGTGTCTTGGAGGTGGCTGTATACCCGCTGCCCTAAGTCCATTAGAAACAGATGGGTGCCACCCATAACTTATTGGACTATTGATTGGTGGTTGGTAAAACACAGGGCTAGTAGGTACAGTAGTTGTGATGGGTGATGTGTAAACTGGCCCTGGACCTGCTACCATTCCAGGGCCATAACTATACACTAGGTATCCACTCGACTGTAATGGTCCAAATACATGGTGTGTTGCAGTAGAGTGATGCAACATTTGAGTAGTTGGAGTGGTTGTAGTAATAACAGGTGTGGTAGGTGTGGATGGTATTCCTGTTCGAATAGGGGAGGTGACCCGTGAATGTGAGGGTGACGACAATCCACTGCTAGAACGACCCCATGGGCCATAATAACCGCCATGATGGATGTTTGCCTTCTGAGACAGCTCTTCTTCACAACGTTCACGGTCAAGCCCATACTGAAAGCAAAAACATACTATAAAATTTAAGAAAAAAAAAAAGCAAGCAAAATAACATTAGAGAAATGTACTGCAATTTATGGATGAATAGCTATATAATAAACTAAATAAAATCTGGCACTTTAAGAAATTGTAATTTTCAAAAAATGAAAGTTGGATGGCCACCGCCCTAGCAGACATTAATAACGAGAAACTGGTTCCTAAATATCGTCATAAGTTTGTCTCCTATGTGTGGGTTAATTGTGTATGGTTCCAAAACCAATTTATCCAAGATCTCATCTCAAGATGACCACTGTCACACATTATTATATGGTAGCTTATGCAAATAACAGTACTGCAATTAGCTGGGGATCAAACCAGTGTATTTACCCAGCCTCCTGGGATGTTAGGTAAATTTCTTCATGCCTTTGTCCACTAGCCGTAGTGGACAAAGGAATCAAGAAATTTACCTAGCATCCCGGAAGGCTGGTCAAATATCACAGGTTCAATCCCCAGCTAGTCACAGTAGTGTTATTTGCCAAAAACTACTTTGTTCTGTGGATGCATTAAAATGGTATTTTATGGGTTACAACTGTCTTTACTGCTTTATTTTAATAACTTTTTAATTAATTTCAATATATCATTAAAGTGATATTTTAGGAAATACAGCCTGCTAAGCCTCAGCACTGTGCTCTTTGTTTAAAGTGAAACTCGAAACCACTTTTAGAATTTTATTTAAAATAACCAGAAGACAAATGGACAATCATGAAATATTATTGATTTCATAATTTGGAAGTTGCAATCAGCAATATCGTACGTATACCCTTCCCCCATTAGTCCATTAACCCCTTAGCTGTCCAAACATAGATCTACGTTCTCTCACCAAGCACTCCAAATATTTTTGGAATTTTTTTTTAAATAAAGAGGACATTTTTTACATGTAATAATGTAAAAAAAAATTTTAGAGTCAGCACTTATGGAGATATAAGGCCATAGTCAGCGCCTGTCGCTTACCTGATGGCAACATGAAGTGCTGCCGCTTGCAGAAGTAATGCCAATATACCTTTTTTCTCATTTTTTAAAATTTATATTCAGTGGTCCCTCGTTTTTTGTAATTAATCTGTTCCACAGAGTGTGACTATTACCAAAATTGACGACTTGCGAAACCATTTTCCCCATAAGAAATATTATAAATCAAATTCATTCCAAACACCCAGAAGTATCAACAACAACAAAAAATTTTTTTTACCTTAAAGTTAGATTTACATGCACAAAAGAATGAACATTCAACATGACAGTTACCTTTACTGAAGGCTGTAGTTGATGGATGGAAGACAGGGAGGAGGGGAGAGGGAAGAGAGGTTATTGTTCGGAAGGGAAATCCCCCTCCTTAAGGACTCTACATACCAAGTCCTTATCAGGGGTCACTTTCCTAACTTAACCCTTTGACTGTCGAAGGGCCCAATCCTGAAGTTGCTCCTGGTGTCGCAAAATATTCGAAAAAAAAAAAAAAACTATTTTTTCTTATGAAATGATAGAGAATCTTTTCCCGATTGTAAAGACACCAAAAAAACGAAATTTGATGGAAAACTGACGGAATTACACCCTCGTGAAGTTAGCGACTTCGGCGATATTTAAAAATCGGCAATTTCGCCCACTTTGAGCCCTATTTTCGGCTAATTCCGTTATTCCAGTCAACCAAACTCATAACTATTTCTTCAGAACTCTATTTTTTCTATCGATTGAGCACAAGAAACTGCCCATTTACCGATTTCAACTACCCAATAACATGGTCAGAAATTTGCAATTTGGCCAATTTCACGAAAATTAAAAAATACGACAATTTCAAAATAAGGTCCTGAATGAACAATGCAGACATTCCTGGCTCTAAAATAAGATTTTCTTTGTTCATCAGTCATGTCTCCAGGTCCCTGTGATATTACTCTTGCTTTTTATTTTGAAATTTTATTCAAACAAAAAATAGAAGATTTACTGTTATGCAGACTACTGCAATACTGTAATAATTGTAAAAATTACATCAACCCATTCATGACTGCGTATTAGAATGGCTATTTGGACATTTATTGGACAATGACATCATTTGTTTACTTTTGAACATCGGCAAAAATCAAACATTTCCTGTACTTTGTGCTCCATTTCCAGGTTCTTTTTATAGTAAAATTAATCAAAATCACCTCCATTTCTATAATATAGTTTCCATTCTATCAAATGAGACCATGAAAACGAGAATACAACCACAAATACTATACGAAAATAGACCACAAAGTCGGCATTTTAATTAAAAAAAAACGGTCGGAGTTTTTTTTTTCTCATTATGCACTGCGTGCTCCAGGATTTTTTTTATGTGGTGCACACTGACCACACAGACCCATTCTCTCACATGTGGGCCTACTAGCTTTCTCCTGCCTGATTTGAAGCCGCTAGAATTTATGAGTATATATACGTCAAACACGGTACCTCACAAACGTATATATACGGCCGCGACAGTCAAAGGGTTAAATATAGATTTACATGTAGAAGAGAATGACAAATAAATGTAAAGCACTAATAAAATGTATAAATGAACATTTAACATCACACTTAACTTTATTGAAGATTCTTGTTGGTGTATGGCAGAGGGAGGGGAGGCGAGTTTATTGTTGGAGAATATGACACTAATATCAACTCTATGGCTAATTTATCTATCACAATTCAACTAATATGACATAATAAACAATACAGTGGACCCCCGGCACACGATGGCATCGGCAAAGGTTAAATCTGGCATATGATACATTTTAACGCAAAAATTTTGCCTCGCCTCATGCGATTCGTCTGAGCACGCCTCAGCTGCCCCGTGGGTGCCAGTGTTTACAAGCCAGCCAGTGCGGTCGCATCCACGCATACAATCGGAACATTTCATATTATCACAGCGTTTTTAGTGATTGTACCTGCAAAGTAAGTCACCATGGCCCCCAAGAAAGCTTCAAGTGCCAACCGTGCGGTTAAAAAGGTGAAAATTACTATGGAAATGAAGAAAGAGATAATTACTGCTACACCACGGCCAGCTGCTGCTGCACCACAGTCAGCTGTTGCTGAACCACAGTCAGCTGCTGCTGCACCACAGTCAGCTGCTGCTGCACCACTGTCAGCTGTTGCTGCACCACAGCTGCTGCTACACCACCATCAGCTGTTGCTGCACCACCATCAGCTGTTGCTGCACCACAGCTGCTGTTACACCACCATCAGCTGTTGCTGCACCACCATCAGCTGTTGCTGCACCAGTCAGCTGCTGCTGCACCACCATCAGCTGTTGCTGCACCACAGTCAGCTGCTGCTACACCACCATCAGCTGTTGCTGCACCAGTCAGCTGCTGCTGCACCACGGTCAGCTGCTGCTGCACCATGGTCAGCTGCTGCTGCACCACAGTCAGCTGCTGCTGCACCACCATCAGCTGTTTCTGACCAAAATGACTCATCCCAAACCTGTCCATCCAGCCCTGCCGTCACTGTTTACAAGCCAGGGTGGCCACTTGCATGCATACATTCGATACATTTTGTATTATTCCATTGTTTATAGTGCTTGTAACTGCTAAATAAGCCACCATGGGCCCAAAGAAAGCTTCTAGTGCCAACCCCGTGGTAAAAAGGGTGAGAAATATGTACTATTGTACCACGGTCAGCTGCTGCTGCACCACCGTCAGCTGTTGCTGCACCACAGTCGGCTGTTGCTGCACCACAGTCGGCTGTTGCTACACCACAGTCAGCTGTTCCTGCACCACGGTCAGCTGTTCCTGCACCAGTCAGCTGTTGCTGAACCACGGTCAGCTGCTGTTGCACCACGGTCAGCTGTTGCTGCACCACAGTCAGCTGCTGCTACACCACCGTCAGCTGTTGCTGCACCACGGTCAGCTGTTGCTGCACCAGTCAGCTGTTGCTGAACCACGGTGAGCTGGTGTTGCACCACGGTCAGCTGCTGCTGCACCACATTCATCTGTTGCTGCACCAGGTCAGCTGTTGCTGCACTACGGTCAGCTGGTCCTAGTGGTATTAAAAGAAGAAGGGAAGTAACCCCGGAGAAGGACGTGCTACCTAAAATCCTAATGGAAGGGAATTCCCCTTCTAAACATTAACAACTTCCATACTCTCCCCTCCTCCCATCCCATCAATCATCACCAGATCTTCAATAAAGGTAAGTGTCAGTTTGTGTGTATTAAAATTAATATTTCATGTGGTAAAAAAATTTTTTTTTCATACTTTGTGGTGTCTTGCACGGATTAATTTGATTTCCATTATTTCTTATGGGGAAAAATAATTCGCCTTATGATAATTTTGGCATACGATGAGCTCTCAGCAACGGATTAATATCGTATGCCAGGGGTCCACTGTATTAATAACAAAGAAACATGGAATATACTCTAGAATGAATAAAATAAGTCATTATGTATGTCAAGACTGGTGTTGCATTGTTGTTGTTGTTGTTAGGTGTATAAGGGCCACTGAGAGCATAAGCCATACATAATGCTGGTGAAGGCTGCAGCTGAGGTGGCGGTGTTTTCTGTAGCCCTATATAACTCAACAACATTGGAGGAGTTAGTAGAATCGCTGAATCATTGTAGAAGGCACCCTCTACCACCATCACAACTGCTACCACCCTCTACCACCATTACAATCGCTACCACCCTCTACCACCACCACTTTCATATTTTTCTACAAACTTTTTCTTGAATTATATAGTGTTTTTCACATTCTTTACCAAAGGGCTGGCACTAGAAGCTTCCTTTGGAGCCATGGTGGCTTATTTAGCAGTTTCAGGCACTAAAACGAATGAAATATTATGAAATGTACCACATGAACGCATGGGATCGTCCACACTAACTGATAAACAATGGTACACTGGCTGGGAATGTAGTGTGTGGCCGCTCGAGGCGTACGCATTTGGGATGAACTATTTACGAGTCAAACAACAATTCATGAGTCAACGCTTTGACAAAAAAACGTTACAATTTCCGAAAATTACGACTTCTGATGCTTACAAAAAACAAGGGACCACAGTAATATATGTTCTGATAATTACAATTTGTAGAAGTTCTTGTGAATTCATAGCCAATCTTCATTCTGACAGTAAACGAATTCGTCGCTAAGTGAGGACCATACTATGATGGTAGTGGGTATGTGTCAACCATCTTTGATATTATTTTAACCCTTAACCCTTTCAGGGTCGACAGGCCCTCTCAGAGACTTGTTCTCAGGGTCAGCCAAATTTAAAAAAAAAAAAAGTTCTTATGAAAAGATAGAGAATCTTTTCCCGATCATAATCACACCAAAAGTATGAAATTTGATGGAAAACTTACGGAATTATGCTCTCGCAAAGTTAGCGGTCTCGACGATGTTTACGCATCGGCGATTTTGCCCACTTTGAGCCCTATTTTCGGCCAATTCCAGTGTACTTGTCGACAAAAATCATAACTATTTAGCTAGAACTCCATTTTTTCTATCGAATGTGTACAAGAAACCACCCATTTACTGATTTCAACTATCCAATACATTGGTCAGAATTTAGCAATTTTGCCAATTTCACACAAATTTCAAAAGATGCCAATTTCCAAATAGGGTCCAGAATAAACAAGACATTCCTGACACTAAAATAACATTTCCTCTGTTCATTAGTCATGTCCCCACGCCCCTCTTACATTCCTTTGCTTTCCATTTTGAATTTTTATTCTCACAAAAAAATAGAAGATTTACTGTTATGCAGACTACTGCATTAGTGTAGAAATGGTATAAATAATATCAGCGCACTTGTGAAAGAATATTAGACTCACCAGTATTGGACACTTAGCATGATTTGTTTACTTTTGAACTTTGGTAAAAATCGAACATTTCTGCTACTTTGAGCTCAATTTCAAGGTATTTTTCTTTGTAAAACCAGTCAAAATCAACTCAATTTCTGTAATATGTCTTCCATTTTATTAAATGAGACCAGGAAAACTAGAATGCAACAATAAATACCATACAAAAATACAGTGCAAAGTCGCTGTTTTAATCCAAAAACACGGTCAAAGTTTTTTTTCTCATATGCACTGTGTGCTGCAGGATTTTTGTTATACCACGCACACTGACCACATAGACCCATTCTTTCATATGTAGGCCTACCAGCTTTCTCTCACTAGATTTGAGGGCGCTAGAATTTAGGCATACTAGTATGTCAAAAACCCTGGAGTGTAAGCCGTACTAGTACGGCCGAAACCCTGAAAGGGTTAAACGGTCCAAACGTATATATACGTTCTCTCACGTAGCTCCCCAAACGTATATACAGTGGACCCCCGGTTAACGATATTTTTTCACTCCAGAAGTATGTTCAGGTGCCAGTACTGACCGAATTTGTTCCCATAAGAAATATTGTGAAGTAGATTAGTCCATTTCAGACCCCCAAACATACATGTACAAACGCACTTACATAAATACACTTACATAATTGGTCGCATTCGGAGGTAATCGTTATGCGGGGGTCCACTGTATATGTTTTATTTTTCTGTTATGGGGCTATAGGACCCAACATGTATTTATAAGTAACAGTTACTCTGGAATACCTAATTATATTGAATTGATGGGGACTCAGTTCTAAATGTCATAAGGGTTGATCACCCTTAGGACTGAGAGGCAGCTGAGTCAAGCCTTTTTTCTAAATATAATAGGTTATACTATAGACACACACACACAATTTAAATAAGTAGTTTATAAAGTTGTATTTCTTTTTGTAAAAGTAAATTAAAGTGTGGTAGAATTGTGGTAACAAGAGAATTGTGCTTAGCAACAGTCTTTTGTTTTGGTGGGAGGAGCTTAGCTAGGCTCCTCCCTCTCCCTCTCCCTCTCTCTCTCTCTCTCTCTCTCTCTCTCTCTCTCTCTCTCTGTTTGTTGACATGGCAGGACCTCTGGGTCCTTCTTCTATCTTCTTTTGGGGCATTATGTGTGATCCAGGGGTGAGGTTTTATAACTTAAGTTGTGGCCACCATATCCAGGGTGACTAAAGTGTTTTGACACCCTTTAGTCACCCTGGGTATGGTGGCCACATTTTCATTCATTCAAAATTGATGTGATAGGCCTGAGTCGCCTAGACATGAGAGAATGGGTGTGCGCACTCAGTGTGCGTGGTATACAAAAAATCTGGGATGCCTGGGTACCACACGGTAGGACCAGTTACATTCAGCTCCATCTTGGATCAACATCATGGCACATCCTCGTGATTCACTCATGCCTCATCATATTAACACTACTATTCGAGGAAAGTAATATAGATCATGAGTTTAGTGTATTTGACACCAATGAGGCCAGTAATATTCAAGGAATTTGTCAAAATGTTGACGATAACCCAGATGACCCTCAGCCCATCACCTCTGGGGTAGCGATACCTGTCCTAGGGCCAAGCACCTCTGGGGTAGCCAGTGTGGCCACAGCAGACCCTAGGCCAAGTACTTTTGGGGTGGCCAGTGTGGCCACACAAGACCCTGGGCCAAGCACCTCTGGAGTGGCGAGTGTTACCCATAGGCAACTTTGCAAGAGGAAACTCATTTTCCCGGTGTTTTAGTGATAGTGAAAGTGATGTAAGTGACGATGAGGTTGATTTTATGCCATTCGAGGATTCGTCTAGTGATAGTGAAGTTCATTAATCACCAGTGAAGCGTACTTTCAGGCGTCATTATCTACGTTCAGGCAGTGTGCCACGTGCAATCCCCAAGGGTTGTGGCAGGTCACGATCCAAAACCCCGGCCACTGATAGTGAAAGTCATCATGAAGGCGAGTATGCAGGGATGAAGGAAGTAGTGGTGGGTGGCACGGTGCCTGGACCACATGGCGCAGTGAGTGGACAGACAAAGGACCGCCCGGCATCCCCTCAACCATGTGCTGCCTCAACTCCTGTCCCTCCTCCTCCTCCCCCTCGCCCCATGCCACAGGTCCACCCTGCACCATGTGATCGTGAGTGGAACTGAACACAAAGTATATTCGTGCCACAGCCTCGTGATTTTGATGCGAGTGGAAGTGGTATCCAGCCAGAATGTCCCATAACAAATGAGTCTACAGAGTTAGACTATTTCCAGTTGTACTCTGACGAGCCTATAATGAACTTGATAGTGACCCAGACAAACAATTATTACCGATATGTCATGGACAACATAACAGAGATTGGAGAATCATCACAGCTGCACAGGTGAAGGATACAACAGTGGCTGAAATGTATTTATTCTTTGCCACTGTCATGCTTATGCCACATATCTCTAAGAACAATATATGTAATTACTGGTCCACAGACCACTTCATCAGTACTCCAGTCTTCCGTGACCTCCTTCCCTGCAACAGATTCACTCTGTTGCTACGAATGTTGCATTTCTCAGACAGGAATACACCAAACAGAAATGACCTTCTATACAAAATCCGGGAAGTGTTTATGTATTTGAAGCAGAAATTCAGTGCATACTTTTATCCCTTCAAGAACATTGTTGTTGATGAGTCCTTGATTCTGTTCAAGGGATGCTTGTCATTCAAGCAATATATACCGAGCAAACGTAATCACTTTGGCATAAAACTTTTTGTTGTGTGTGACTGTGAGAGTGGTCTTGTGTTGGATGTTATTGTATACACCGGGAGTAATACACTCGATGATGTCAGACGGATGTTGGGCATTTCCGTTGATGTTGTTCACAGGATGATGGAACCATACCTTGGCAAGGGCCATACATTGTACACAGACAACTGGTATACAAGCCCTATGCTCGCTGATTTCCTACGTGTGAACAATACTGATATATGTAGAACAGTAAGAAGGAATAGAAAACATATGCCAAAGCTCAGTGGAGGCAGTGTTGAAGGTGAAGTGCAAGTGTTTCATGCTAATGACATCATGGTACTGACGTGGCATGACAAACGGGACGTGACATTGCTGTCAACCATCCACAGAAACGAGGTGGTACAGAGAGACAGACTGAGCAAGTTCAACAAAGAACCTATTGTAAAGCCAGCTGCTGTCGTGGACTATATGAACAATATGCGACTAGTTGACAAGTGTGACATGATGATAGGGTTTGTTGACTGTGTGCGTAGGAGTCGCAAGTGGTATATAAAACTGTTTTTCACCTTGTAGACATTGCAGTGCTCAATGCATTCAATATGTACGAAATAAAGACTGGAAAATGACAACATTTTGCAGAATTCTCTCTGAATGTTGTCAAACAGATAGCAAGAAAGTATGGTACCACACCTGTACCTGCCCCTCAACAGCGACCTGTCACACCTCAACCTGTCACCCAACCACAGCCAGTGGGGAAAGTGCCAGACTGAATCACTCCTAACTGTCACTATCTGGTACCAATACCACCTACCCAAAAGAAGAATAATGCCCAGAAAAAGTGTTTTGTGTGTGCTGCCACCAAAAAATGACCCCAACAGCAGAAGGACACACGATTCATTTGTCACCAGTGTGGGGTGGCACTCTGTATGAATCCATACTTCATGGAGTATCATACAATCGTGGAGTTCTAGAAACATAAGTGGGACATGTAAATACTTGTATATAGTTGTAGATAATAGAATGTGATTCAGCCAGGTGTGCAAAATCACCTGTCAGTGTGTACATGTGTGTTTATGACAATATGATGATAATTTCGCACATAATATTGGTGTATAAACAACAACTGGCATTGAAATCAAAAGATTTGCCATAAAATATAATTATCATATCATGAAAACCAAGAAAATTAAAAAAAAAAAATGGAAGGAAATGGCAAATATGTAGAATTTCTGCAAGCGGCACTGCTCCATGTTGCCGTCAGGTGATCGCCAAGTGCCAACTTCGTGGCCTCATATCTCGGTAAGTACTGACCCTAAAAAATTTTTTTATTCTAAAACATATAAAAAAATGTGCTCTTTTTTTCTATAATTTTTTTTTTTTCAAAATATTTGGGGTGCTGCACGAGTGAATGTATATATACGTTTGAACCGTTTAAAGGTTACTGTCACCTTTGCACCATTTATAACATTTCTGGTGTATTTTTAAATGTTCATACAGTAGTGTACTGAGTATTGTAATAAACAGAACAGAAGAAATCAGCTCTTATATACATTATTTAGGTATGCATACTGGTCAGGGAGCCCGTCGTAAGTCTGAGTCATCGGTAAACGAGTATGTCGGTAAGTGAGGAGAGGCTGTAGTCACAAATGCAGTGACAGGTGAACATTTTCACATACCTTAGTCACATACTATTGTCTAGAAATATATATACATATAGTATTTATAGGTCCCAGTAATGTTTTGGACATGCAGTAGCACAGTGGACCCCCGAGTTTCGTGATTAATCCGTTCCAGAGAGCCTGTCAAAAGTCGAAATTCACGAAACTCGAAGCCATTTTCCCCATAAGAGATAATGGAAATAAAATTAATCCGTTCCAGGCACCCAAAAATATTAAAATAAAATATTTTTTTTTCAAATTAAATAAAGATTTACATACTGAAAACAATCAGAAATCAAGTACATACATATAAAAAATAATAATAACATTACACTTACCTTTACTGAAGACTTCTGGGTGGATGGAAGACGGGAGGAGGGGATAGGAGGAAGGTGCACACTACTGTTTGGAAGGAGACTCTCCTTCCATTAGGACTTCAGGTAGCAAATCCTTTTCTGGGGTTACTTCCCTTCTTCTTTTAATGCCACTGGGAACAACTTGAGAGTCACTGGGCCCCTGCCGCACAAAATATCTGTTCAGAGAGGTCTGTTTCTGGCATTTCTTTATGATTTGCCTGAAGTGGGACAAGGTTTTGTCACTGAACATGTTGCAGATATGGCTTGTTTCAGCTTGGTCAGGGTGATACTTTTCAACAAAACTTTGCAACTCATTCCACTTTGAACACATGTCCTTAATCACCGAAGAAGGCATCTCCTTCACTCTCTTTTCCTCCTCCTCTGAAGCAAGTTCCTCAGCTGTGGTCTGATGCTGTTCCAGTTGAAGCTCTTGCAGTTTGTCAGTGGTTAACTCTTCCCTGTGGTCCTCCACCAACTCTTCCACATCCCCGTCACTCACCTCCAACCCCATGGACTTGCCCAATGCCACAACACCTTCCACAACAGGCAGAGGGTCGGCAGGGTCAGGGTCTGCCTCAAACCCTTCAAAATCCCTCTGGATCATGTGCTTCACTTTCTTTACCAAAGGGCTTGCACTAGCTTTCCTTGGGCCCATGGTGACTTATTTAGCAGTTGTAATCACAAAAAACAATGGATTATTATGTATGAACCCGCAGGGTGATGGTCACATGGTAAACAATGGCACACTGAGCGTGAATGGCATGGGAGACTGACTTTGTGTGCGCAGTGACGGGCGGACGGGTACCAGATGGTCACCGAATCATGAGTCTAATCATGAAACTCGAGGCCAAATTTTGCCAAAAGTCGAATTTCACAGAAGTCGATGCTGCCGAAACTCGGGGGTCTACTGTATACATGTATATGTAACTCCTTGAAGCATGGTGTAAGACAAGTGTCACTACACTGCTGACAGTGCAGCAGTGGAGTGACATTTGATGACCGTGCACTGCATTGGCATTATTTGTTTTTACTGTTACACATTATTACACAGTGACATGCAGAAAAAATATTTTATATAACATAGTTCAGGGGGTACGGTGGAACCTCTACTTATGAGTTTAATCCGTTCCATGACCTTGCTTGCATCTGGATTTGACTGTTTGCACAGTCAATTTTCCTCACTTAAATTAACTGAAATGCAATTAATCCGTTCCAGCTCTCAGGAGGCATGACAAGGTACTTCAATATTTTGCTAATATCATTTATACAGCTTATTTATCTATCACAGTTTATCTAATATGACATAATAAACAATATAAATAACATAGAAACCTGATATATACTCTAGAATGAATAAAACATGTCATTACGTGACAAGTGGAGGGAGCCACAACCCTCCCAAATTGTTGTGGCAATCACTGCCATCTAGTGACAGCCTTCTGAAGCCATCTATTATAAATATTATATAGTACATTATTATTATACATGTATTATTATTATACGTATTATATTAATATTATTATATTACAGTAGACCATTATATTACACGGTTTTATTCGGCACATTTTGGTTACTGCACTACTGAAAAATTGTGGCACAATTTTATACAACACTTCATAAAATTAACTTAACACGGTTCGGTTTGTGGGACGAGAAAAACTTCGGAGAGTCGCGGGATACTTCCCCAACTCAAGCCTCTGCCTGGCTGTGGGTTAGACCATTGAGCCAACGGGGGATTGAGTTTAAATCTTTTAATTGCTATATCTTGTATCTGCCAAGCAATCATGGCCTTCTGCAGTTAATTCTTTCACTGGTTTTTCCCTTGCTTGAGAGTCAGTTTCAGGATATTGTTCAGCTGATAAGGAGATTACCAGGTGATGGTTTTGAAGATATGAATGAAGATGTGAATGAGCTCTTCGAAGATGATGATGATGAAGAAAGGAGTCCAGAGGAAATGTTGGCAGAGTTCAATGCGCAGATACTAGGGAGCCAAATAACAGAAGAACCAGAAGAAAAACTATTAATATTGGAGCAGTTACATGAGCAGTTCCATGTTGCTGCTAAACTAGCAGACTTTTCACTGAAGAGGACCTTGACAAATCTATTAGCAGTGCTTTGAAAGAGAGTCTAGACCAGCTAATGATGCCTTACCATCAGCTGTATCATGTACTGCAGGGTAGATCCATTACAGAATTTATGCACACACCAATACAACTATCAACTTTAGTACTAGAACCTCTACCATCCACTTCTGCTGACAACCAACAACCATCCACCTCAGCCCAATAGGGCCACACCATACATATCCACTCTCTTCACAATCATCCACCAACAGCAGTACCCACAATTTAAGGTAAGAAATACTATTATTTCTATTGCATTTGCAGTCATAAGGAGTAAAAACATAATATATCATGACAAAGAACTACAATTACATATTTACTTTTAATTTTGTAAGATCTGTTGGTCTAGAAAAAAGTTGTTTGGCTTTCTGGGGGCTTCCAGGAACATAACCCTATTTTTCCTACAAGTTCTTCAGTTTATCTAACACAGTTTTACCTAACATGGCATTTTCAGGAACATAACTACCGTGTAATATAACAGTCTACTGTATAATACTATCATTATTATATGTATTATTATTATTACAATATAAATAATTTGTAATTTTTATTCACACAAAAAATAGAAGATTTACTGTTATGTAGATTATTGCATTATTGTAATAACTGTACAAATAATGTCAACCCATTCATGACTGCATGTTGGAATGGACAGTGACGTCATTTGTTTACTCTTCACATCGCCAAAGAATCAAACATTTTTTCTACTTTGAGCTCAATTTCAAGGTACTTTTCATTGTGAAACTAATCAAAATCATATCTATTTCTGTAATATATCTTCCATTCTATCAAATGAGACCCAAAAACGAGAATACAACCATAAAAACCATACGATACCGCTAAGGGAAGGCTAATTGCTGAGAAGTGAACTCCATTATTTATGATCCGATTTCTTTCATTTTTGGTGTACGTCAAGAAACATCTTTCCATCATACATTGTCCAAGTTTCAATAAGATAGTCCAACAAATAAATGAGATCCAATTCCCTAGATCAAGAGCAAGAGCCCCTCACCAGCGTCAAGGAACCTCCCTTGAGGCCCGCTCGCTTATGGAAATTTTGCTCGTGTATGAAAGCAAACAATCAACCAATCAACTGCTTGTATTTGGAAAAACTCGCACGTGGATGCACTCGCAAGTAGAGGTTCACCGTATTAGACAAGAGATAGCTAGTAGCTGTAATGAAGCGTCTCTTTGTGCACATAAAAGGAATGAGGTAAATATGAGTTTGTGTGATGACTGACTGATTTACTGACTGACTGACAGACTTTTTCACTGAAGAGGACCCTGAAATGGTGTCTAGCAGCTGATGCCTTACCATCAGTTGTATAATGTATTGCAGGGTAAAAGAGAACAGAAATCCATTACAGAATTTATGCACACTCCAGTACAACCATCGACTTCAGTACCAATATACCTCTACCATCTACCCGAGCCCAGTAGGGCCATAGCATAATTCTCCACTTTCCACAATCATCCACAAGTACCAGCACCCACAATTTATGTGGGTGTTGCATTTCTAATGTTAAGCAGTAAAAACAACATAATACATCATGAAAATGAACTACAATTACATATTCACTTTTATTTTTGTAAGATCTGTTGGTCTAAAGAAAAGTTGTTTGGCTTTTTAGAGGTTCCCAGGAATGTAACCTTACTTTTCCCATAAGTTCTTCAGTTTGTCTTACACTATTTTAACTAAAACGGTGTTTTCAGGAACGTAACTACTGTGTTAACCCTTAAGCCTTTGACTGTTTTGGTTGTGTATACTGTATGTATGTCTTACAAGTGTTTCAGACGTATATATACTCAATAATTCTAGCGGCTTCAAATCAAGCAGGAGAAAGCTGGTAGGCCTACATGTGAGAGAATGAGTCTGTGTGGTCAGTGTGCACCATATAAAAAAAATCCTGCAGCATGCAATGCATAATGAGAAAAAAAAAAACTCCAACCAGGTTTTTGGATTAAAACGCCGAATTTGAAGTTTATTTTTGTATAGTATTTATCGTTGTATTTTGGTTTTCATGGTCTCAGATGATAAAATGGAAAACACATTACAGAAATAGAGGTGATTTTGATTAGTTACACGATGAAAACGACCTTGAAATTAACCCTTTGAGGGTTTTGGTCGTACTAGTACGTCTTACGCGTAGGGGTTTTTGACGTACTAGTACTCATAAATTCTAGCGGCCTCAAATCTAGTGGGAGAAAGCTGGTAGGCCGTCATATGAAAGAATGGGTCTATGTGGTCAGTGTGCACAGTCTAAAAAAAATCCTGCAGCACACAGTGCATAATGAGAAAAAAAAAACTTTGACCATTTTTTTTTAATAAATCAGCGACTTTGCAGTGTATTTTCGTATGGTATTTATTGTTGTATTCTAGTTTTCTTGGTCTCATTTTATAGAATGGAAGACAAATTACAGAAATTGAGATGATTTTGACTGGTTTTACAATGAAAGGTGCCTTGAAATTGAGCTCAAAGTAGCAGAAATGTTCGATTTTTACCAAACTTCAAAAGTAAACAAATCGTGCCAAGCGTGCAATACACGTCAACTGGTGAGTCTAATATTCTTTCACAAGTGCACCAATAATATTTATACCATTTTTTACACTAATGCAGTAGTCTGCATAACAGTAAATCTTATATTTTTTGTGAGAATAAAAATTCAAAGTGGAAAGCAAAAGAATATAAGAGGGGCCTTGAGACGTGACTAATGACTAGAGGAAATGTCATTTTAGTGCCAGGAATGTCTTTCTTGTTTATTCTGGACCCTATTCGGAAATTGGCATCTTTTGAAATTTGTGTGAAATTGGCAAAATTGCTAAATTCTGACCACTGTACTGGATAGTTGAATTTATAAATGGGTGGTTTCTTGCACCCATTCGATAGAAAAAATGGAGTTCTAGCGAAATATTCATGTTTTTTGTCGACTAGTACAGTGAAATTGGCCGAAAATGGGGCTCAAAGTGGGCAAAATCGCCGATGCGTAAACATCGCCGAGACCGCTAACTTTGCGAGAGCATAATTCCGTAAGTTTTCTATCAAATTTCAAACTTTTGGTGTCTTTATGATCGGGAAAAGATTCTCTATCTTTTCATAAGAGAAAATAATTTTTTTTTTTTTTTAAATTTGGCCGACCCTGAGAACGAGTTTCGGAGAGGGCCTGTCGACCCTCAAAGGGTTAAGCTCAAAGCAGTGGAAATGTTCACTTTTTACCAATGTTCAAGAGTAAGGAAATCACACCACACATTCAATACACGTCAACTGGAGAGTCTAATACAGTGGACCCCCGCATAGCGGACGCCTTGCATAGCGGACGCTTTGTTCGCTAAAATTTTGCCCCGCATAGTGGACAAAAACCCGCTCAGCGGCCTTCGTCCGAGACGCGTCCAATGTGCGCCCTCAGCCAGCCTCACATGTGCCGCCTGTGCCATTGTTTACCAGCCAGCCTCCGCGGTAACATTCAAGCATACACTCGGAATATTTCGTATTATTACAGTGTTTTCGGTGGTGTTTCTGGAAAATAAGTGACCATGGGCCCCAAGAAAGCTTCTAGTTCCAACCCTACAGCAATAAGGGTTAGGATTCCTATTGAAATAAAGAAAGAGATCATTGATAAGTATGAAAGTGGAGTACGTATCACCGACCTGGTCAGGTTGTACAAGAAACCAAAATCAACCATCTCTTCTATTGTGGGCAAGAAAACGGCAATCAAGGAAGCTGTTGTTGCCAAAGGTTTAACTGTGTTTTCGAAACAAAGATCGCAAGTGATGGAAGATGTTGAGAGACTCTTATTGGTGTGGATAAATGAAAAACAGCTAGCAGGAGATAGCGTCTCTCAAGCGATCATATGTGAAAAGGCTAGGAAGTTGCATGACGATTTAATTAAAAAAATGCCTGCAACTAGTGATGATGTGAGTGAATTTAAGGCCAGCAAAGGTTGGTTTGAGAGATTTAAGAAGCGTAGTGGCATCCATAGTGTGATACGGCATGGTGAGGCTGCCAGTTCGGACCACAAAGCGGCTGAAAAATATGTGCATGAATTCAAGGAGTACATAGAAACTGAAGGACTGAAACCTGAACAAGTGTTTAATTGTGATGAAACAGGCCTGTTCTGGAAGAAAATGCCAAGCAGGACCTACATTACTCAGGAGGAAAAGGCACTCCCAGGACATAAGCCTATGAAAGACAGGCTTACTTTGTTGATGTGTGCCAATGCTAGTGGTGATTGCAAAGTTAAGCCTTTATTAGTGTATCACTCTGAAACTCCCAGAGCGTTCAGGCAAAAGAATGTCCTCAAGGATAATTTGTGTGTGCTGTGGAGGGCAAACAGTAAGGCATGGGTCACTAGGGAATTTTTCTATAACTGGTTACACCATGCATTTGCCCCCAATGTGAAAGATTACCTAACTGAAAAGAAATTAGACCTTAAGTGCCTCCTGGTGTTAGACAATGCCCCTGGTCATCCTACAGACGTGGCAGAGCGACTTTATGGGGACATGAGCTTCATTAAGGTGAAGTTTTTGCCTCCTAATACCACTCCTCTCCTGCAGCCCATGGACCAGCAGGTCATTTCCAACTTCAAGAAACTGTACACAAAAGCTCTGTTTCAAAAGTGCTTTGAAGTGACCACAGACACTCGATTGACTCTAAAAGAGTTTTGGAAGGATCACTTTAATATCCTCAATTGTGTAAACCTTATAGGTAAGGCTTGGGAGGGAGTGACTAAGAGAACCTTGAACTCTGCTTGGAAGAAACTGTGGCCAGAATGTGTAGACAAAAGGGATTTTGAAGGGTTTGAGGCTAACCCTGAGAGGAGTATACCAGTTGAGGAATCAATTGTGGAATTGGGGAAGTCCTTGGGGTTGGAGGTTAGTGGGGAGGATGTGGAAGAGTTGGTGGAGGAGGACAATGAAGAACTAACCACTGATGAGCTGATAGATCAACTTCAAGAGCAAGAGGCCAGACCTGGGGAAACTGGTTCAAAGGAGGGGAGAGAGAAATTGAAGGAATTGCCTACTTCAAAGATTAAGGAAATGTGTGCAAAATGGCTTGAAGTGCAAACCTTTTTTGATGAAAATCACCCTCACACAGCTATTGCAAGCCGTGCTGGTGACTGTTACAATGACACTGTTGTGAACCACTTTAGACAAATCATAAAGGAACGAGAGGTACAGGCCACTATGGACAGATATGTTGTGCGAAAGAAGTCCAGTGACTCTGAAGCTGGTCCTAGTGGCATTAAAAGAAGAAGGGAAGTAACCCCAGAAAAGGACTTGCTACCTCAAGTCCTAATGGAAGGGGATTCCCCTTCTAAACACTAACACTCTCTCTCCCCTCCTCCCATCCCATCAATCATCACCAGATCTTCAATAAAAGTAAGTGTCATGTAATTGTGCATGCCTTTTTCAGTTTGTGTGTACTAAAATTAACATTTTTTTGTGGTAAAAAAAAATTTTTTTCATACTTTTGGGTGTCTTGCACGGATTAATTTTATTTCCATTATTTCTTATGGGGAAAATTCATTCGCATAGCGAACATTTCGCATAACAGCCAGCCCTCTTGCACGGATTAAGTTCGCTATGCGGGGGGTCCACTGTATTCTTTCACTAGTGCACTGATATTATTTATGCTATTTTTACAATAATGCAGTAGTCTGCATAGCAGTAAATCTTCTATTTTTTGTATGAATAAAAAATCAAAATAGAGAGCAATAGTGATATAAGAGGGGCCTAGAGACATGACTAATGAACAGAAGATATGTTATTTTAGTGCCAAGAATGTCTACATTGTTTATTCTGGTCCCTATTTTGAAATTGGCATCTTTTTTAATTTGCGTGAAATTGGCCAAATTGCCAAATTCTGACCACTTTATTGGGTAGCTCAAATCGGTAAATGGGCAGTTTCTTGTACTCAATTGATAGAAAAAATGGAATTCTAAAGAAATAGCTATGAGTTTGGTCAACTGGAACAAAGCAATTGGCCAAAAATGGGGCTCAAAGTCAGCGAAATCGCCGATGCGTATATGTCGCTGTGACCGCTAACTTCATAGGAGCGTAATTCCATGAGTTTTCTACCAAATTTCGTATTTTTGGTGTCATTACCATCAGGAAAAGATTCTCTATCATTTCATAAGAAAAACTAATTTTTTTTTTCCAAAAATTTTTCGACATAGTATGACAGTTTCAGAAAGGGGCTTGCGACAGTCACAGGATTGAACTGTCCAAAAACAGATCTACGTCCACGTGCTGGGGGCTCCGAACATAGATCTACATTTTTTTTACATGCTTTCAAATGGGGAAAATCAAGTTCAGAGCGCTACGCACGTGAATGTAGATCTACGTTTGGACAGTTTAAGAGTAAAACAACGGTCAGCTGTATATAGAACAATAAATTTCAACATAAGCCCTCAGAAACTTTTCCTTCATAGCTACAACAACACACAGGCATAACACAAGACACAAACCCTCTATGACATCCACCGTGTCCAACTCAACCTGTGGAAACACTCAAAGATCCTAAGATCTGGAATTCATTGTCTGAAACATCAAAAGGTCCTCTGTCTGCCAATTAATTTAGAGCTACTGTTAAAAAGCACCTCATCTTCCTAACATAACTGAACCAGCAATACGTTATGTCAAATAAAACCTGCTCATCCAACTCTGTCCTCATTCTACTTCCAGTCTTCCCCCCATCTTTCACAGACAAATGATTGCACATCTTGTCCCATTATATTTCTATTGTAACTAAGTAACTGTATCTTCTCTGTCTCTATTCAATCACTTTATAAAACTGAAGATCATTGAAACAGTTTGAACTAATAAATTATACTTTTAAAATTGTACCATTTCTTCATTAGCTACCTTTCTTATTGCACATACAGTGGTCCCTCGCTTTTCGTAGTTCTCGGCAATCATAGATTTCGGAAATCATAGGGGTATTTTCGTATAAACATGGGCTCGCTTTTCATAGGTTGACTCGTGAGTCGTAGTTCGTCCGGGACGCGTACCCACAGCGTGAGCCGGGGCGGCAGCCAGTCAGGCATTGTTTACCAGTGAGCAAAGGTTCCCTCACGTGCTCCTACGAAATATTTCATAATACTGTATTCCATTTATTTTAGTGCTTGCAAGTGTACTAAATAAGCTACCATGGCTCCAAAGAAACCTAGTGCCAAGCCTGTGGTAAAGAAGGTGAGAAATAGGATTGAATTTAAGAAAAACATCATTGAACAATATGAAAGTTGTACAAGTGCGGCCGAACTGGCCAGGATGTATAAGAAACCCTACACAACCTTATGTTCCATAGTGGCCAAGAAAAAGGAAATCAAGGATGCTGTTGTTGCAAAGGGGGTAACTATGCTGACAAAAATGAGATCACCAGTACTCGAAGAGGTTGAGAAGTTATTATTCGTGTGGATAAATGAGAAACAATTAGCAGGAGATACTCTTATGACTTCGATTATTTGTGAAAAGGCTAGGCAGTTGCACAAAGATCTGGTAAAGAAATTGCCTCAAAATAGTGGTGATGTGAGTGAATTTAAGGCCAGCAAAGGTTGGTTTGAGAGATTTAAGAACCGTACTGGCATACACAGTGTAGTAAGGCATGGTGAGGCTGCCAGTTCGAACCACAAGGCGGCTGAAAAATATGTGCATGAATTCCAGGAGTACATAGAGGCTGAAGGACTGAAACCTGAACAAGTGTTCAATTGTGACAAAACAGGCCTCTTTTGGAAGAAAATGCCAAAGAGGACCTTCATTACACAGGAGGAAAAGGCAATGCCAGGACACAAGCCTATGAAAGACAGGCTGATGCTAATGTTCTGTGCTAATGCTAGTGGGGATTTCAAAGTGAAGCCATTACTAGTGTACCATTCTGAAAATCCCAGAGTGTTCTGGAAAAACAATGTTATGAAGAGTAAATTGTGTGTGTTTTGGAAATCTAATAGTAAGGCATGGGCCACGAGGGAAATTTTCGTCGAGTGGTTCAATGAAGCGTTTGGCCCTAGTGTGAAAAATTACCTCCTGGAAAAGAAATTGGATCTCAAGTGCCTGCTAGTAATGGACAATGCACCTGCTCATCCTCCAAACTTGGATGACCTAATTTTCGAGGAGTTTGGGTTCATCACAATAAAGTTCTTGCCCCTGAATACCACTCCTCTCCTCCAGCCCATGGACCAGTAGGTCATTGCAAACTTTAAAAAACTCTATACCAAAGCTATGTTTCACAGGTGCTTGACTGTGACCACAGACACTCACTTGACCCTAAGGGAATTTTGGAGAGAACACTTCAGCATCCTCCATTGCATAACTCTTATAGGTATGGCTTGGGAGGGAGTGACTACCAGGACTTTGAACTCTGCCTGGAGAAAATTGTGGCCAGATTGTGTCGACAAGAGGGATTTTGAAGGGTTTGGGACTGACCCTGATGAGCCTATGTCTGTTGTTAAATCAATTGTGGCACTGGGGAGTTCCATGGGGTTGGATGTGAGTTTGGAGGATGTGGAAGAATTGGTGGAAGACCACAACGAAGAGCTCACCACTGAGGAGCTGCAAGAGCTTCAGCAAGAACAGCAACAGATCGCAGCTCAGAATCTTGCTGCAGAGGAGGAGGAAGAGAGATGGAAGATGGTGCCTTCTTCAGAAATTAAAGAGATTTTTGCTATGTGGGGTAAGATGAAAAGCTTTATGGAGAAACATCACCCTGACAAGGTTGTTGCAAGCGATGTTGGCAACATGAACAGTGACAAAGTCTTGGCCCATTTTAGGGAAGTTTTAAAGAGACACCAGAAACAGAGCTCTCTGGACAGTTATTTTGCAAGACAGGACTCCAGTGGCTCTCAAGGTGGTCCTAGTGGCATTAAGAAACAGAGAAGACAAGCAACCCCAGAAAAGCAATTGGTACCTGAGGTGTTGCTGGAAGGGGATTCCCCTTCCAAACTATAAACAATCCACTCTCTCTCCTCCTCCAGTCTCCCATACACTAAGAAGAATCTCCAATAAAGGTAAGTGTTATGCTGTTAATGTTTCATTCATCATTTCCCATTGTATTGTTTATGTACTACATGTATATTTCATGTAAAATTTTTTTTTGTTTTAATACTTCTGGGTGTCAGGAATGGATTAATTGTATTTACATTATTTCTTATGGGGAAAATTGATTCGCAAATCGCAGATTTCGGTAATAGTAGCAGCTCCAGGAACGGATTAACTACGAAAAACGAGGGACCACTGTATAACTATAGTTAACTGCATAAGAAATATTACTAATGTCACGTGGGGTTTCGAAACATGGACTGGGTAAGAAACACTCACGTAGGCTGTTAAGTAGTATGTATATTGGATGGAATATATGGGGAGAGCCTTTGCCTGACTTGTCGTCTGTCCTAACATCTCTACTTGAACTGACTCACAAGTGCCTAGAGGGCGACCGGCATACAAATTATGCTAGGTCAGCTGTAACAGTGAATAACAGTCAGTGATTCACGCAGGAGCGGAGGATCAGTAACAGTTGGTGTATAAGTCATTACTGACACTACTGGTAACTGATACTGGTACTACTGAGAGTATTCCAGAACAAACAACCCACTGGAAGATTAGCCGGATGGACCTTGACTATCCAAGAGTTCAATCCTACCTTTGAACACTTACCTGGCAAGTCAAATGTAGTCGCAGATGCTTTATCATGTCATGTCAGTATCGTAACTGCAGACCCTCCAATTAGTGCAGAGGACGTAAAAAATGCTCAAAGAACACATCCCATGTGGTCTGATGTGATTTGATTCCTGCTCCAGGAAGATCTTATTCTGACTGTGAGGCCACCAGCACCCATCAGTGACTTTATCATGAATCAAGAAGTACTGTATCGCACAGCTGAGCTGGGTACTCCTAGCAGACGGGTATACCAGTTAGTAATTCCACAGTCACTAGTGAATGTAGCTTTACAGCTAGTTCACGATGTACCAGGTGTTGCGCACCCTGGTATGGATTGTTCAATAAAGCAAACCAGATTGAAATACTTTTGGCCTCATATGGCAACTGATATTTATGAGTATGTTAAGAAATGTAGTGTCTGCATGCAACATAAAGGCCATGTTAATGGTCCTAATCCAATCCAGGTGTATCTAACTACTAGGGAACCATGGGAAAGAGTTGTGCTAGATCTGTTAACTAATTTCCAATGTTCCCTCCAGGGCAACAAAGGCCCTAGTAACAGATAATGGAGGTAAATTCTGTAATGAGATTCTTGAAAATTTGTGTACTTTGTATAAGATCTCTAAATCTACCACTGTTCCTCACCATCCTGCCAGTAATGGGTTGGTGGAATGAACCCATAAGAAAGTACTTGATGTCTTGAGAGCCACTATCAATCCCAACAGTGAAACCTGGGATGAAGTTATTCCTGATGTGCAGTGTGCTATAAATTCTGCTTACAATGTTTCTATAGGTGACACTCCACATTATGCATTGTACCCAGATGATTTCATAGCTCAAAGTGTTTTTATAAGAATCCGTGAAACACTTCATAAATCAACAGCAGAATTTACAAGAGTCACTAATACTCGAGCAAAGTCGACCAAAATTAACCCTTTCAGGGTTGGCAGGCCCTCTCCCAAACCTGTTCTCAGGGTCGGTAAAAATTCGAAAAAAAAAAAAAAAAAAAAATTCTTATGAAAAGATAGTGTTTTTTTTTTCTGAATTTTATAGGCTAAGCAAAAAATTTTTACCATCAATACTTACCGAGATACGGAGGCGTGAAGTTGACAGAAAATGACCGGCATATGGTAACATCGCCGACTGCCAGTCACCCGGTATTACTTTATTTATTTTTTTAGGTACTATTTTCTATTATTTTTTAATTTTTTTTTCCAAGTAACTTTTATGGCCTGTGAGACCAACATGAGCACTATTTTGTAAGTTATTTCTTTTTCTATACTACACAATAACTGCATAAACACTGCTGTCACTGTTTTGTTTACAAAACATATTTACACAACCGAACAATACAAAATGTTGTTTATTACTATTTTTCTATATTTTATATACACATATACAGTCACAGGACATGTTTTTGGAAGTTCTGCAGCCTGTGGAAGTCTTTGAAATATGGTACCATGCACAATGGTGTTTTACACTCCTCACACATAAAACGAGTGTCTCTGTGTTGTTGTGGGCGTTTTTTTGTATGTACACAGATGTAACACCTCTTCTGAGCCTTTTTCTTGAAAGCAGTAGCAGGCAGTTTTGTTAGGAAGTGATCACCATGCTTCAGACGAGAAGGTAGTTGTTGATAATTTCGTGGGCGGTTTTCTATTGCAGGTGCTGTTCCTTGGTACTTGATTATTATTTGCCTGATGACAGACAAAATTTGCCATATGGTGGTTTGTTTCTGGTCCTCATCTTATATATATTATAAGCATTGAGCATGGAAATGTCCAGAATATGTAAAAAGAGTTTTATGTACCACTTATAACTCTTGCTAACACAATCAGCAAACCCAATCTGCATGTTACATTTGTCCACTGAATGCATACTGAGGGTGTAGTCAATCACAGCTGCAGGTTTTAGAATGGGTTCATTGCTTTCTCTATGCTGCCTGCCAGTGTCTGCCATTTCATTAGGGTGAACTGATGACAACAGTGTGACATATCGTTTGTCATGCCACCGAAATGCCATGATGTCACTGGCAGCAAAGGCCTGCACCTCACCTCTACGAGTGCCAGCGTCGAACCTGGGCATACGTTTACGATTTGCACACACTGTGCCACACACATCTGTCATGTTCACTCGCAAGAAATCACTGAGTAAGGGGCTTGTGTACCAGCTGTCAGTATATAAAATATGTCCCTTACCAAGATATGGTTCTATCATTGCTCTAACCACATCACTGGAGATACCCAGTAACTTCCTGGTATCTCACAATGTATTACTTCCAGTGTACACAATTATATCCAATACAAGACCACTGTAACAATCACAAAGCACAAACAATTTTATACCAAAGCATTTCCTCTTGCTTGGTATGTATTGCTTGAATGAGAGTCTTCCTTTGAAGAGACTCAAAGACTCATCAATAACATGTATCTGTTTCAGATACATGAACACATTCCTAATCTTATATAACCTGCCGTTTCTGTCAGGCCTGGTTTTGTCTGAGAAGTGAAGCATACATAATAGTAGCACAAATCAATTCACTCCTATTATATCACGAAACCTGGGATTGCAATCAGGCGGTCTGTTGACCAGTATGATTTCACACTGTGTTTATACACATGTGGCATAAGCATTATTGTGACAAACAAAAGATACATCTCAGCCACAGTTGTCTCCTTTCACTGGTGTAGGCGTGAGTTTGGTGAAAGTATTGTGTTTGCCATGGTGTACTCATAGTATCTGTTGCTTTCCCTGACAATAATTTCCATCAGGGGTTCGTCAAAGAATAACTCAAAACATTCCAGTTCACTAGCATTGTTCCGAAGTGTACAAGATGGCCATATTCCACTTTGACTTTCATCAAAGTGATGGGGATTGGGAACAAAATTGGCAGCTTCCTGCCAATCCCAGGTGTGGTCTGCTGGTGGGTACTGGATACTGACAGGTGGTTGTGGTTGTGGAGGTTGTGGTTGTGAAGGCTGGTGTGTTGGGTGGGTGGGGGATGGTGGCCTTTGTTGTAGATCAGCTGAGGCAGCGGCGTGGGTGGCAGCATGGCCCACTGCTGGTGCCTCACGGCCGGCACACCACTACCACCACCATGCACATTTTCCATCCCAATTCAAACACTATCATCTTCATTTTCACTGTCTGTTCCTGTTGTTCAGCCACAGGATGTACTCCGAGATGTACTCCTTCCCCTTGGAATAGCATATGGCACACTACCAGAGTGCATATATCGTCGTATATACTGATGCTTCACTGGAGAATATTCCACTTCACTATCACTACTGGAACTGTTTTCAAGAGCTTGTAGTTCATATTCACAATCACTATCATCACCAATGCTCACATCTGAGTCTGGGATTTGGGAAAATAGGAGTTTCCTCTTTGATTCTGCTACAAATGAACGTGAACAAGACGGCCCAGTAGCAGAGGTGGAAGGCTGAGGGTCGTCTGGATTTTCCTCACTATTACCGGTATTATGGTCATTAGTTTCGGTCACAACCTCACCAAAACTTTGAAACCCCTCTTCACTGGCACTTCCATCTGTATTAGAACTGTCACTGGGGAACAAAAGTGTCCTAATTCGCTGAGGAGTGAGGAGCTTCTTACCGTGAGGCATGGTGAACAAGGTCTACTAAAATGACGTTCCCACAATGTGCCACTGGGTCTCAGAATTTTTTTCTACCACGCACACTGACCACGCACACCCATTCTCTCACATCTAGGCCTACCAGCTGTTTCCCGCTTAATTTGAAGTCGCTAGAATTTATACGTACTAGTACGGCACCAACCCTGGTGCGCAAGCTGTACTAGTACGGCACCAACCCTGAAAGGGTTAAAGTAGGTTCGAGAGTTATGCCGACTAACTTTAACAAAACGTCTGCAATGCCTAAGCTCGATCAGAAGTTTGTTGGTCCTTATCGAGTAGTTGAACATTTTAATGGCAATAAGTACAAGGTTAGAGAAATTAGTACTGGTCAGTATAAAGAATCGCATTTAGATCATATGAAGTTAGTATGCGATGATGATGATGATGTTACTACCCAGATTAATGTGACAGACTCTGACAATCCTCCTGACTCTGTACCCTCTACCTCTGATACTCAGTCAGATGATCAACCTGAATGTCATTATTCCCTATGTAAACGACAGGTATTGAGAAATCCTCAAGTATCATTTGTAACTACCAATTCAGATCTGCCTCAACCATGGCATGAGTTAGCCAGTGCAACAGAGTTTCATCCTCCCAGAGATGATATCCATTCTGCATGTGTAAATCTCACCCTAGCAGAGTTGGGGTTAACTGTAAATAACCTGTATAGATGAATAATATAGTTTAAAATGTATTTCTATTGTCTAATATCAACTCATTAATATTCAAGAATTTTTTTTTTGTGTTCATGTTCTCTTCGAATTCTGAGATTTAACAGTCTAGATTTGAATGCACCAGGTCTGCCTTTTCTGTTAAACATCCTATAGCATAAAAATTGACCAAAGTGGCTCCCTATCAACGAGTGAGGATATAATTACATTTTCACATCTGTTGATATGGTTATAAGTTCTGTTAAGTAAGGTTATGTTACATTTTCATTTTTGTTTATTTGCAAAACATTTATGTATCTCCATGGTACAATTCACTTAATACTGCACATTCAAACCCCTTAACCCTTTCAGGGTCCAGAGGCCAAATTTCAAAGTGTGCACCAGTGTCCAAGAATTTTCAAAAAATAATTTTGCTATTTTTTCTTATGAAATGGTAGAGAATCTTTTTCTGAAGGCAATAAAACAAAAAATATGAAACCTGATGGAAAATTGACGCAATTATGCTCCCGCGAATTTTGATGTGTCAGTGATATTTACACATCGGCGATTTTGCCAACTTTGACTCCCATTTTAGGCCAATTACATTATTCCAGTCAACTAAATTGTTAGCTATTTCACTAGTATTACTTCTATTCTATCGATTGAACACAACAAATCGTCAAGTCAACTGTTTCAACTAGAAAATAGTGATCGGAAATTAGTAATTTGGCCAATTTAATGCAAAGTTCAAAATATTTTAATTTCAAAATAGGGTCCAGAATAAACAATGCAGGCATTCCTGGCACTAAACTAACATTTCCTCTGTTCATTAGTTATGTTTTTCAGGCTTTACAAATGAATTCAATTTTAATTTTTATTCACATAATGAATTTTTATTCAAACCAAAAAATAGAAGATTTACTGTTATGCAATACTGTAATAATTGTATAAATAATATCACCACATTTGTGAACGTATATTAGACCCACCAGCTGTCGTGTATTATACGTGTGAGGTCATTTGTTTACTCTTTAACATCGGCAAAAATTTAACATTACTACTACTTTGAGCTCAGTTTCAAGCCATTTCCAGTACTAAAACCAATCAAAATCATCTCTGTTTCAAATGAGACCAAGAAATCGCAAATACATCTATAAGAAACATACAAAAAAACACTGCAAAGTCGCTGTTTTAATCGAAAATTACGGTCTCAGTTTTTTCTCATTATGCACTGTGTGCTGCAGGATTTGTTTTATGTGGTGCACACATACCACATAGATGTATTCTCTCATATCTAGGCCCAAATTTACCACTCACAGCTTACCAGAGTGAGCTAAGCTCATGGCGTAGCTCTACGGGTTGGACCCTCAACATAAAGCCATAGATCTACGGCACGGACCCTGAAAGGGTTAAGTAAAGGCAAATTCATCTAACGGCAGTTTTTGGCATAAAAAATGTCTCTACCAACGGCGAAAAACTCTACCAATGACGTTCGTCTGGAACGTGCCCATGCGCCAGGAACATGGCCTGAGCAGGCCCAGCAACGCCAAGACTCAGTGTGCCATTGTTTACAAGCTGTTGTGGTCGATTCCACATGTGCCTGCCATATATTTTGGATTATTCCAGTGTTTTTAGTGCTTGTAACTGCTAAATAAACCACCGTGGGCCCTAAGAAAGCTTCTGGTGCCAAGCCTGTGTTAAAAAGAGTGAGAATTATGATGGAAATGAAGAAAGAGATAATTGAAAAGTACGAGAGTGGAGTGCGTGTGCCTGAGTTGGAAAGGCAATACAACAAATCACATTAACCATCAGTACACAAATAACCCGCACATAAAAGACAGAAGCTTACGACAACGTTTCGGTCCGACTTGGACCATTGACAAAGTCACCGACTTTGTCAATGGTCCAAGTCGGACCGAAACGTCGTCGTAAGCTTCTGTCTTTTATGTGCGGGTTATTTGTGTATCGTTCCAGTCACGGTATTGTGCCTTTTTGTTATTTATTAACCATCAGTACTATATTGGCAAACAGAAAGGCAATCAAGGAAGCTGTTGTTGGGAAAGGTTCAAGTATGTTTTCAAAACAGAGACCGCAAATAATTGAAGAGGTAGAGAGACTGTTATTGGTATTGATAAACGAAAAACAATTATCAGGAGATAGTGTTTCTCAGTCTATAATTTGTGAAAAGGCAAGGAAGTTGCATGATGATCTCATTAAGAAAATGCCTGAAAATAGTGCTGCTGCTGATGAATTTAAGGCCAGCAAAGGCTGGTGTGGTAAGGCATGGTGAGGCAGCCAGTTCAGACAAAAAAAGGGGCTGAAAAATATGTGGATGACTTTAACCCTTAAACGGTCCAAACGTATATATACGTTCACGCGCGTAGCGTCCCAAACGTATATATACGTTTTCTTTGTCATTCATTCAATATTGCCACAATAAGCCTGAGTCACCTAGACATGAGAGAATGGGTGTGCGCACTCACTGTGTGCCATATTAAAATAATTGGGGATGCCTGGGTACCATATGCTCTTTTTTTCATTTTAAAAGAAAAGATTTTTTTTTTCCTCAAAAAATTTGGGGCGCTATGCGAGTGAACGTATATATACGTTTGGACCGTTTAAGGGTTAAGGAATACATAGAGACTGAAAACTTAAAACCTGAGCAAGTGTTTATTTGTGATGAAACAGGCCTGTTATGGAAGAAAATGTCAAACAGTACCTACATTACTCAGGAGGAAAAGACATTCCCAGGACATAAGCCTATGAAAGACAGGCTAACACTAATGTTGTGTAGTAATGCTAGTGGTGATTGCAAAGTGAAGCCTTTATTGGTGTATCACTCTGAAACTCCCTGAGTGTTCAGAAAAAACAATATCATCAAGGGTAATTTGTGTGTGCTGTAGAGATGAAACAGTAAGGCATGGGTCACTAGGGAATTTTTCTTGGACTGGTTTTATGGTGTGTTTGGCCCCAATGTGAAAATACCTCCAGGAAAAGAAATTGTCACTCAGGTGCCTCCTGGTAATGGACAATGCTCCTGCTCATCCTCACGACATGCATGAGGAAATTGCAGGGGAGTTTGGTTTCGTTAAGGTGAAGTTTTTACCTCCTAATACAACTCCTCTCCTCCAGCCCATGGACTAGCAGGTCATTTCAAACTTCAAAAAGCTCTAGACAAAAGCAGTGTTTCAAAAGTGCTTTGAAGTGACCTCATGACACTCAGTTGACCCTAAGAGAGTTTTGGAAAGATCAATATCCTCAGTTGTGTAAAGCTTATAGGTAAGGCTTGGGAGGGAGTGACTAAGGACCTTGAACTCTGCTTGGAGGAAACTGTGGCCAGAATGCGTAGAAGAGAGGGATTTTGAAGGGTTTGGGGCTAACCCTCAGGAGGCTATGCCAGTAGTGGAAGCTGTTGTTTCATTGGGGAAGTCTTTGGGGTTGGAGGTTTGTGGCGAGAATGTGAAAGAGTTGGTGCAGAACGATGAGGAAGAACTAACCACTGTAGACCTGCAAGAGCTTCAGGTGCAACAGCAACAGATCACATCTCAGGAATGTGCTTCAGAGCAGGATGAAGAGAGATGGAGGAAGATGACTTCGTCAAGGATTAGGGAAATGTGTTCAATGTTTACAAAGGTGCAAGCATTTATCAATGAATTTTATCCTGTCACAGAAGTTGCAAGCTGTATTGGCAACATGTACAATGACACTCTTGTGTCCCATTTTAGGGAAATCCTAAGGGCACGCATTTTAAACAGAGCTCTCTAGACAGATATTTTATGCGATAGGGGTCCAGTGACTCTCAAGCTGGTCCTAGTGGCATTAAAAAACCAAGGAGGTAACCCCACCAATGGACTGGGTACCTCAGGTATTTATGAAGGGATTCCCCCTTCCAAACAATAAAACACCTGCATCATCTTCCCTCCTACCATCTCATCACTCATCAACAACTCCACAATAAAGGTAAGTGGCATTTAATTATTGTTTATTTTGCATGTCCCATTCTTTTTGGTGTAGGGAAATGTATATTTCATGTAAAAAAAAAAATTTTTTATACCTTGTGGTGTCAGGAACGGACGGATTGATTCTATTTCCATTATTTCTTATGGGGAAAATTAATTCAACCAACAGCAAATTTGACTAATGGAAAGCTCTCTGGAACGGATTAATGCCATTAGTTGAGGGTCCACTGTATATGGCACTGTTGTATTCAACACAACTGCACTAATATTTACATCATTATTTCGATTACAATAATTGTTTACAACAAAAAATGCAAAAATGTTGTATATTAGTAATGTTCTATTATATATTTTTACATATGTACAGCCACTGGACATGTTGCTTGAGGTGGATGACCAAGCGCTTTGTCTTGGAAACTGCTGAGTCAGGGAGTCTGTGTCCCCACTTACTCAGTCCTGGCTGGTGCCTCGTGGCACCAACACCTCCTACTGGCCATGTGGTACAGGGTACCATATGGTACATTGTACCATATGGTTTAGGGTACTATATGGTACAGAATACCATGTAGCGCAGGGTAGCATATTGTACATTGTACCATATTGTGCAGGGTACCATATGGTGCAGGGTACTATATGGTACATGGTACCATACTGTACAGAATATCATATGGTGCAGATACAGGGATCGCTATGGAAATAAGTCACCCTGACTTTTTTGGGTTATCCTAGGATTTTATACATATGCTGCTTTGTATGATAATCTACGTAACTGTATTTGTGTACACCTGAATAAACTTTCTCAAGCACATGTGGCGTCATAAGTAAGTTTATTTAGGTATACACAAATAAAGTTACATAGATTATCATACATAGCAATGTATGTTTGGAGACCTAGGATAACCCAAAAAAAAAGTCAGACAGACGTATTCCCATTAGGGTCCCTGTACCCTGTACCATATGGTATGTAAAGTAAAAGGACACAAGTGCAACTAATGGGACATTTTTATTGTGGCAACGTTTCGCTCTCCAGGAGCTTTGTCAAGCTGTTACAAACAGTACATGGACACAGAGGGTATATATAGGCTCAGAGTGAGGTGCCATACTAGTGATAGTAGTAGTAGTAGTAGTAGTAGTAGTAGTGATTTAAGTTGTAGGAGTAGTAGTAATACTTTTACTTTACATATTGTCAGTAATTCTACCAACATTGTTACCGTATTGTACAATGTACCATATTGTACATTGTACCATATGATACCATTGTATGATATGACACCATTGTACCATATGGTACCATTGTACCATATGAACCATAGGATTTCTCTTCAGATCCACTTACATCAGTCTTAGAACTATAAGCTGGGAAAAGGAGAGTCAGAATTTGCCCAGGGAGTGAGAGCTTCCTTGCCACCAGGAATGGTGAACAAGGCCACTTTGGCAGCATTCCCACAATGGCATGCGGGCATCCAGGTTTTTTCTATAGTGCGCACACTGACCACTCAGACCCATTCTCTTAGATGTAGGCCTACCAGCCTTCTCGAGCTAAATTTGAGGCCGTTAGAATTTTGACGTAGCTCTGCAGTTTGGACCCACAACTCAAAGCCGTAGAAGTACAGGACGGACCCTGAAAGGGTTAACCCTTTCAGGGTCGACAGGCCCTCTCAGAAACTTGTTCTCAGGGTCGCCCAAATTTAAAAAAAAAAAATTATTTTTTTCTTATTAAAAGATAGAAAATCTTTTCCCGATCACAATGACACCAAAAGTATGAAATTTGATGGAAAACTTACGGAATTATGCTCTTGTGAAGTTAGCGGTCTCGACGATGTTTACGCATTGGTGATTTTGCCCACTTTGAGCCCTATTTTCGGCCAATTCCACTGTACTAATCGACAAAAATCGTGAATATTTCGCTAGAACTCCATTTTTTTTATCGAATTAATGCAAGAAACCACCCTAAATGGGTGGTTTCTTGCATTTCAACTATCCAATACACTGGTCAGAATTTAGCAATTTTGCCAATTTCACACAAATTTCAAAAGATGCCAATTTCCAAATAGGGTCCAGAATAAACAAGAAAGACATTCCTGGCACAAAAATGACATTTCCTCTGTTCATTAGTCATGTCCCCATGCCCCTCTTACATTCTTTTGCTTTCCACTTTGAATTTTTATTCTCACAAAAAATAGAAGATTTACTGTTATTCATTAGTGTAAAAAATGGTATAAATAATATCAGCGCACTTGTGAAAGAATATTAGACTCACTAGTTGACGTGTATTGGACGCTTGGCATGATTTGTTTACTTTTGAACTTTGGTAAAAATCGAACATTTCTGCTACTTTGAGCTCAATTTCAAGGTATTTTTCATTGTAAAATCAGTCAAAATCATATCAATTTCTGTAATATGTTTTCCATTCTATAGAATGAGACCAGGAAAACTAGAATACAACAATAAATACCATACGAAAATACAGTGCAAAGTCGCTGTTTTAATCCAAAAACACAAAGTTTTTTTTTTCTCATTACGCATTGTGTGCTGCAGGATTTTTTTTATACTGTGCACACTGACCACATAGACCCATTCTTTCATATGTAGGCCTACCAGCTTTCTCTCACTAGATTTGAGGGCGCTAGAATTTAGGCGTACTAGTACGTCAAAAACCCTGAAAGGGTTAAGGGAGGGGCGAGTGAAAGCACCATTTTTTTTTTTGTCAGATTTCAATGAGAATTTGACAGTGGGTTAAGCAGCATAAAAAATGTATAGGTTGTGTTTGTTTTGCCTGTTATCCTTCAAGTTAGATAGAAAAAATAAATTATGCACAATTTTATGAGTCATAAAACTTTCCTTTTTCTACTAAATTGGGAAGATGTACACTGCTCTAGTTAACATGAGATGAAAGATAAAGGCTAGATTATTGTTGACCCAGGGTGTTTCAGTGATAATGTCAGTAGATTCCATAAAAAAAAAAATGTTGAAGTTAGTAATTTTTTTTGTGGAAAAAATAATAAAAAACAAAGCTGTAAACAATATCGCAAATCCTCCCTGGGTGTTTGTAGAACCATCATTCCTCAATATTGTGTGCAAAAATCATGACAATCCTATCAATACTTATTGCAGAAAAAGGAAAACTGTGTCAATAACACACTAAATCTCAGTGTGTTGCACTCCTCCTTTCTTGTTGACAGCCTGCAGGCTACTAAGGGAGACGCTCGCCGTGTTCTACACTTCAGCCAGCACAGAAGTTGCCATGTAGAGTATTTAGGATGAAACAGTCATAAAAATCATAATTTTTGGAGGAAAAAAACCCCACTAATTGCCAACATATATTTGTGATGACAGCAAGAGCAAAAAAAATACATTTAATGAAAAACATACTTAGAAATATGATAGAAACAAGCTGATTACATTAAAATGTTGCCACAATTTGGCACTGTTTTTCAATCAGAAAACATTTTTTTTCCATAATTTTTCCATTTTAATTTCCTGATCACTGAAAAATGGCTCGCCCCTTCCTTAATTTTGGGGGTTGCAACAGTGAAAGCATTAACCCTTTGACTGTCTTGGTTGTATAAATACGTCTTTTTGAATATTTTGCAACACAGAGAGACACTTCAGGATTTGGGGTCGCAATAATGAAAGGGTTAATCACTGTGCAAAATTTGGGTAGTTCCTTCCATAGATTTTTTTCAATCTGCTTGCCAGTCCACAAGCATTGCTTACCCAGCTGGTGGGCCACTAGTGGTAATACATCACCCCCCACTCCCAGGCTCCCAACCTTGCTGAGCCAAAACAAGTTGTGCATATTAGAAAGTATCATTCTTGCCTAACTACTATTTCTCTGAATTTATGACTTAAAAATACTTGACCCTTTGACTGTAGCAAGCCCATTTCTGAAACTGTCATTCTATGTCGAAAAATTTTTGGAAAAAAAAAAAAATTCTTGTGAAATGATAGAGAATCTTTTCCCGATGGTAATGACACCAAAAGTACAAAATTTGATCAAAAACTTACGGAATTGCGCTCCCATGAAGTTAGTGATCTCGGCGATATATACGCATCGGCGATTTCACTGACTTTGAGCCCTATTTTCGGCCAATTCCATTGTTCCAATCAACCAATCTCATAGCTATTTCTTTAGAACTCCATTTGTTCTATCAATTGAGTGCAATAAACTGCCTGTTTACCAATAGCAACTACCCAATAAAGTGGTCAGAAATTGGCAATTTCGCCAATTTCACGCAAATTAAAAAAGATGCTAATTTCAAAATAGGGTCCAGAATAAACAATGCAGACATTCTTGGCACAAAAATAACATATCCTCTGTTCATTAGTCATGTCTCTAGGCCCCTCTTATATTACTCTTGCTGTCTATTTTGATTTTTTATTCACACAAAAAACAGAAGATTTACTGTTATGCAGACTACTGCAATATTGTAAAAATGGTATAAATAATATCAGTGCACTAGTGAAAGAATATTAGACTCCCCAGTTGACGTGTATTGGACGTGTGGTGTGATTTGCTTACTCTTGAACATTGGTAAAAATCGAACATTTCCGCTACTTTGAGCTCAATTTCAAGGTCGTTTTCATTGTGAAACTAATCAAAATCATCTCTATTTCTGTAATATGTTTTCTATTCTATCAAAGGAGACCAAGAAAACGAGAATACAACCATAAATACTATACGAAAATACACCTCAAAGTCGGCGTTTTAATCCAAAAACACTGTTGGAGATTTTTTTTCTCATGCACTGCGTGCTGCAGGATTTTTTTTATACAGTGCATACTGACCACACAGACCCATTCTCTTACATGTGGGCCTACGAGTTTTCTCCTGCTTGATTTGAAGCCACTAGAATTATTGAGTATATATACATCCGAAACACTGGCTCGTAAGACATATATATACAGCTGAAACAGTCAAAGGGTTAAAGCATCTGCATAAAAAGTGGTAATAATTGAATGTTGGTTCTTGGTGTATTTTGGTAATAAATTATGTCTTAACTCTTTGACTGCAGCATACTCGGAAAAATCCTTCAGATTGAAAGAGTGCATTTTTATGAATTGAATAAGACTAAAATGAATGGAATCTGATATAACTTAACGATTTCATAATGTACAGGAGGGCCCCCTATGTATTTGGCACCCTCTTTTCAGTGTTCCATGTTTTTGTTGGCTTTCAATTGAGCTGTTGTTCATTATGTTTAGTGCTTTTACTGCTTTTCCACCATTTTTGCACAACAGTTAGGTATTTTATTGAGCACTTAATCTGTTAGCTGTCCAAACATAGATCTACATTTTCATTGCTGGCACTCCAAATGTAGATCAACATTTTATTTTTCCTGCCTCCAAATTTGGCACAATTGGCCTGAGATGCCTGGTCAGTGTAGAATGGGTCTTAGCACTCAGTGTGCACAGTAGCATTAAAAAAATCTGGGACCACTTAGGACCTTGTGGCAGCACCAGTTCAACTGAATGCCAGCTAGAGCAAACAGTGTGGCAAACACCAGGGATTCACTGATGCCATGTCATATTAACACTTCCTTTTTAAGAGGAAAGTGATGTTGACCCTGAGTTTAGTGGCTTTGAGATGGATGTGGCCACAAGTGGCTGAGGAAATATCAAAAACCTTGATAATAACCCATGTGCAACATTTGTACCACATCTTTTCAATTTTGATACCGCTGGTAGTGTCATCGTGCCAGAATGTCTTGTAACCTATGCCCTAAGTAAAGAGAAACAATTCTGGAGCATGTGTAATATGTGTTCGGCATACCAGCTGGCTGGTTGATTGAATTTGGCTGTCTCTATCTCTATCTGTATCTATCTCTTTCTCTGTCTATATCTCTCTCTGTCTCACAGGTACACATAAGCACAGTTATCATACATAGTGTAAATTACATAGAATAACCCCAAAAAATCCAAAGTGCTATACTGTGCTTGTAAATACATATAAGGCATAATAAGCATGACTGGCAGGTAAATCACATTTTCACTTGTTCAGGAATCAGACGTGATGACTCTGCATTGTGTGTAATACCTGTTGGTTCATGAGCAGCTCTGAGACAGAAAGAGAGAGAAGCAAACAGATAAGAAGACAGACACACACAGGCAGACAGAAAGATAAGCAGAGACAGAGATAAACAGAGACAGTTAGACAGACAGACATGTTTATGTGTAAAAGAACAAATAAAGCCAAGGTTCACTGGAGCAGTGCACAATCATCAATATTAAAGTGCTGCACCATCAGCAGTGGAGTAACACTCTTATGCCATGCTTCAAGGGTTTCATGTACTCCAGCATGTCTAAAATATTGCTGGGACTTATAAATACTTTGGATATATTTCTAGACAATAGTGTGTGACCAAGGCAGGTGAAAATGTTCACCCGTCAGTGTGTTTGTGACTATTTGATTACTATTTCAGTACCTAATATTAGTGTCAGAACAAAGATTGGCTATAAAATCACAAGAACTGCATACTATAAATTGTAATTATCAGGTGAACATCCAGTGCCAACTTTGTGGCATTATATCTTGGTAAGTACTGACCTTTTTTTTTTTTTTTTTTTTTTGGGGGGGGGGGGTCCTTATTGCACAGAAAATTGCCCTCTTTAATTAAAAAAAAAAATCAAAATATTCGGAGCACTAGCAGTGAAAATATGGATCTATGTGTGGATAGGTAAGGGGTTAAACACATTATCAGGCATTTTAGACATTCAGTATAAAAAAAAACACACTTTTCCACCTGCTGGCAATTTTTGCTTATCACACGGTGTTGAGAACCTCAGAGCCATACAAACGGGGCCCTCCTGTATTGAAGTTAGCAAAAGAATGATTACTCATTGGTGACAGTGGCATAAATGCACCAGTGATATTTAATTTTCACAATTTATAAATGCCAAATTATGACTGTTTTTCAGTTTTTTATTGTTTTTAATGTTTAACACGCATATTAGTTTATTCTAATATTACATATGTTTTGAGGTTTTTTAGTACAGTACTTCAAACAGTGCAAATTTAATAGAACCCCTGTATCCACTGATTTGATATCCTTGGTTTGCTATGTCCCAAAAATACCTCTTAATTCTTCATAATGGCCCAAAAGTGCAAAAGTAGAGAAGTTGGTGGTTCTTCAAAGCCTAAGAGAAGCCATGAAGTGCTTCCCATCAGTGAGAAAGTGATAATTCTGCACTTATTGTGCATAATTTACCAATTAAACTTTATAACAGGTATGTATAGGACTTATATATAGGGTTTGCTAATATCCATGGTTTTGGTATCCACGGCAGATCCTTGGAACATATGCCCCGCAGATACGGGGGTCCTACTGTAATTTGTTTTCTATTTTTTTATTGCTTTGGTCTTCTGACACTACATACAAAGAATACTTATGATATTACAGTGGACCCCCAACTTATGATATTAATCCTTTCCTGAGAGCCCATTGTAAGATGAAATGATCGTAGGTTGAATTAATTTTCCCCATAAATAATGGAAATCAAATTAATCCGTTCCTGATGCCCCAGAGTGTGAAAAACAAAATTTACTACATGAAATATACATTTTCCTTCACACGCAAACCAAGGAGACATGCATAATAACTGTATATTATTGTGTAATGAACAATAAATGACACTTACCTTTATTGAAGATCTGCTGATGAGTGATGGGATGGGAGGAGGGGAGATGATGTAGGTTATTTTTTGGAAGGGGAATCCCCTTCCATGAGGACTTTAGGTAGAATGTCCTTTTCTGGGGCTACTTCCCTTCTTTTAATGCCACTGGGAGCAACTTGACAGTCACTGGACATCTGTCACACCAAAAATCTTTCAATAGAGCTCTGTACCTCTCGTTCCTTTAAGATTTTTCTAAAGTGGTTCACAACATTGTCATTGTACAGGTTACCAACACGGATTGCAATAGCTGTGTCAGGGTGGTTTTCATCCATAAAGGTTTGCACTTCAAGCCACTTTTCACACATTTCCTTAATCTTCTTCAATTTCTCTCTCCCCTCCTCTGAAGCCGTTTCCTCAGGTCTGGCCTCTTGATGTTGCAGATGCACTTGCAGCTCATCAGTGATTAGTTCTTCATCATCCTCCTCCACCAACTCTTCCACATCTTCCCCACTAACCTCCAACCCCAAGGACTTCCCCAGTGCCACAGTAGATTCCACAACTGGCATAGGCTCCTGAGGGTTAGCCCCAAACCCTTCAAAATCCCTCTCTTGTACACATTGTGGCCACAATTTCCTCCAAGCAGAGTTCAAGGTCCTGTTAGTCACTCCCTCCCAAGCCTTACCTATAAGGTTTACACAACTGAGGATACTAAAGTGATCTTTCCAAAACTCTCTTAGGGTCAATCGAGTGTCTGAGGTCACTTCAAAGCACTTTTGAAACATAGCTTTTGTGTAGAGTTTTTTGAAGTTGGAAATGACCTGCTGGTCCATGGGCTAGAGGAGAGGAGTGGTATTAGGAGGCAAAAATTTGACCTTGATGAAGCTCATGTTCCCAGAAATTCGCTTTGCCAAGTCTGAAGGATGACCAGGAGCATTGTCTAATACCAGGAGGCACTTAAGGTCCAATTTCTTTTCCATTAGGTAATTTTTCACAGTGGAGGCAAACACATGGTAAAACCAGTCATAGAAAAAGTCCCTAGTGACCCATGCCTTACTGTTTGCCCTCCACATCACACACAAATTAGCCTTGAGGACATTGTTTTTCCTGAACACCCTGGGTGCTTCAGAGTGATACACCAATAAAGGCTTCACTTTGCAATCACCACTAGCTTTACCACACAACAAATGAGTAAGCCTGTCTTTCATAGGCTTATGTCCTGGGAGTGCCTTTTCCTCCTGAGTAATGTAGGTCCTGTTTGGCATTTTCTTCCAAAAGAGGCCTGTTTTGTCACAATTAAACACTTGTTCAGGTTTCAGTTCTTCACTGTCTATGTACTCCTTGAATTCCTTCACATATTTTTCAGCCACTTTTTGGTCCGAACTGGCAGCCTCATCATGCCTTATCACACTATGTATGCCACTATGATTCTTAAATCTCTCAAACCAACCTTTGCTGGCCTTAAATTCACTCACATCACCACTAGTTGCAGGCATTTTTTTAATTAAATCGTCATGCAACTGCCTTGCCTTTTCACGTATGATCACTTGAGAGATGCTATCTCCTGATATCTGTTTTTCGTTAGTCCACACCAGTAACAGTCTCTCAACATTTTCGAGCACTTGCGGTCTGTGTTTCGTAAAGATACTTGCACCTTTTGCAACAACAGCATCCTTGATTGCCTGTTTGTTGGCCAGGATAGTAGAGATGGTTGATTGGGGTTTGTTGCACAACCTGGTCAGCTCAGAGGCACGCACTCCACTTTTGTACTTATTCACTATCTCCTCCTTCATTTCAATAGTAATTTTCACCCTTTTATCACAGGGTTGGCACTAGAAGCTTTCTTTGGGCCAATGGTGGCTTATTTAGCAGTTAGAAGCACTTGAAAAACTTTAAAAATAGAAAATGTTCCGAATTTATGCGTGGGAGCGATCGCTCTGACTTGTAAACAATGGCACAGTAACTGAAGGCAGGCCAGCTGAGGTGCATTCAGGTCACACAGACACGTGGACGCGTACTGGATGAATGCTGTAGGTCGAGTTTTTCAATGTACATCGGGGTAAAATTTTTACTCTGAAACGCATCGTAGGTCGGTTTTAACGTAGGTTGGGGACATCGTACGTCGGTGGTCCACTGTACAATCATTTCAAGGTGTAATACTCTTCAGAAAAGAAAAAAGTTACACTGTTTGACTATTGGGTTATCCTAGGTTAACCCTTTCACTGTTGGTAACGTATAGGTATGGCTTACAAGTCAGTGTTCGTGACGTATTAATACTCCAAAATTCTAGCAGCTTCAAATCTAACGGGAGAAAGCTGGTAGACCTACATGTGAGTGAGTGAGTCTGCATGGTCAGTGTGTGCTGTATAAAAAAATCCTGCAGCATGCAGTACATAATGAGAAAAAAAAAGAACTCCAACCGTGTTTTTGGTTTAAAACATCGACTTTGAGGTGTATTTTTGTATGGTATTTATGGTTGTATTCTCGTTTTCATGGTCTCATTTGATAGAATGGAAGATATGTTATAGAAATAGAGATGATCTTGATTGGTTTCACGATTTTAATTAACCTTGAAATTAAGCCCAAGGTACAGGAAATGTTCGATTTTTGCTGATGTTCAAGAGTAAACAAATGACGTTACCATCCAATACGTGTCCAACTGGCCAGTCTAACACATAGTCACAAATGGGTTTACATCATTTATACAATTATTACAATAATGCAACAGTCTGCATAACAGTAAATCTTCTATTTTTTGCGTGAATAAAAATTCAAAATGGAAAGCAAGAGTAATATAAGAGGGGCCTGGAGATGTGACTAATAAACAGACAAAATGTCATTTTAGTGCCAGGAATGTCTGCATTGTTTATTCTGGACCCTATTTTGAAATTGGCATCTTTTGGAGTTTGTGTGAAATTGGCCAAATTGCCAATTTCTGACGACTTTATTGGGTAGTTGAAATTGATAAATGGGCAGTTTCTTGTACTCACTCAATAGAACAAATGGAGTTCTAGCAAAATGGCTATGAGTTTGGTCGACTGACACAATGGAATTGGCTGAAAATAGGGCTCAAAGTGGGCGTAATTGCCGATGCATAAATATCGCCGAGACCGCTAACTTTGCAAGAGAATAATTCCGTAAGTTTTTCATCAAATTTCGTACTTTTAGTGTCATTACCACTGAGAAAAGATTCTTTATCATTTCATAAGAGAAAATAATTTTTTTTGCTTTTTGAAAATTCTTTGACACTGTGAGCAAGTTTGTCAGCAGGGGTCTCGACAGTGAAAGGGTTAATTATATCTTACATATTTAGGTTTGAGGGAATATTCTGGATTATAGAAACATAATAGAATTTGTGTCCCCTAACACCTGTGTGGCTTCAAGACTACTGTAAAACATAAATTTACAAGGTATACTCATGGAAAAATGGAAATAAGTCACAGTTGACTATATTTGGTAATCCTAGGTTAAATCTACATATGTAGTGTGTTTTTGGCTGAATTTCTCTGTTAATATCATGAAATTGTAATAAGTATGGAATGAATAAGGCATCTTCCTGGCTGTTCCACCCCCTGCTTGCTGGTAGGGAGCCTGATGGTTGAACAACAGGTCCTAGTTTCATCATTTACTTGTGCTACTCAGTGTTAACGGTGATTCACTGCACTCTATAGACCCAACTAGTCTTAGATTTTTGTTAGTCATGATGAGGTTGTAGGAGACCCAAACAGTTGTCCTGAAGTCAAAAATGTTGGCAGGTGGCGTATTTGAAGGCATAAAAAATTGTGCATTCTGGTACAGTCAAACCTCGGTTTTTGTATGCCCTAGTTTTTGTACAGTTAGGTTTTCGACGACGTTTTTTTGTCAAAATTTTATCCCAGTGTTTGTACATCTGCTCGGTTTTCATACAGTTGAAAATGGTCCATAACAAACTCGTCTGCCTGCCCGCGTGACTCGGCCACTCATTTCCCAGAATCGAGCGCTCACACAAAGCATCCCATGCATTCGTGACTCAGTCTGCCTTTGTTTCTCATTGAGTGAGCATCACCCTGCGTGTTCATCTGAAACATTTTGTAATAATCCATTGTGTTTTGTGCTTGTTTATTGGGTGTGACTGCTAAATAAGCCACCATGGGGCCAAAGAAAGTTCTGAGTGCCAGCCCTTTGATAAAGAAAGCAAGAAACATGATAGAATTCAAGAAAGAACTTATAGCAAAGTACGAAAGTGGCATACGCATGGCCAATCTTGCCAGGGTGTACAGGAATCCGCATCAACGATCCGTTCCATCCTGGCAAAGAAAAAAGAAATCAAGGAAGCTGATGTTGCGAAAGGGATAAATGTGCAAATGAAACAGAGAGCGTGAACAGTTGAAGATGTTGAGAAGTTGTTGTTGTTGTTGGTGTGGATCAACAAAAAACAGTTAGCGGGAGATAGTGTTTTGGAGGCAATAATTTGCGAAAAGGCAAGGCACTTACATGTGGATCTCGCAAAAAAAATGCCTGGAACGAGTTCTGCTGTTAGTGAATTTAAGGCCAGCAGAGGCTGGTTCAACAAATTCAAGAAGCAAACTGGCATACACAGTGTGGTAAGGCATGGTGAGGCTGCAAGTTCGGGCAAAGATGGGGCCGAAAAATTTGTTGATGAATTCAAGGAGTATGTAGAGGCTGAAGGATTCCTCCCCCAACAAGTGTTGGGGGAGGAATCCTTCAGGCCTCTTTTGGAAGAAAATGCCAAAGAGGACCTACATCATGCAGGAGGAAAAGGCTCTGCCAAGACAAGCCTATGAAGGATAGGCTAACTCTTATGTACTGTGGTAACACTAGTGGGGATTTCAAAGTGAAGTCTTTACTAATGTATCTCTCCGAAAATCCCTGAGTGTTCAAGAAAAACAATGTCATCAAGAGTAAATTGTGTGATGTGCAAGGCTAACAATAAGGCATGAGTCACAAGGCAAATTTTCATTGAGTGGGTCAATGAAGTGTTTGGCCCAAGTGTGAAGAAATGCTTCCTGGAAAATCAATTGCCACTCAAGTGCCCCCTGGTAATGGACAGTGCTCCTGCTCATCCTCCAGGCTTGGAAGACCAATTATTGGAGGAGTTTAGTATCATCACAGTAAACTTCTTGCCCTCTAGTACTACTCCTCTCATCCAGCCCATGGACCAGCAGGTCATTTCAAACCTCAAAAAACTCTACACCAAAGCACTGTTTCTAAGGTGCTTTGAAGTGACCTTGGACACTGAATTGACCCTAAGAAAGTTCTGGAGGAATCACTTCAATATCCTCAATTGCATAAGCCTTATAGATAAGGCTTGGCAGGGAGAGACTTCCAGGATGATGAACTCTGCTTGGAGAAAATTGTGGCCAGAATGTGTCCTCAAGAAGGATTTTGAAGGGTTTGAGGCTGACTCTGACGACCCTATGCCTGTTGTGGAATCTATTGTGTCTTTGGGGAAGTCCATGGGTTTGGATGCGAGTGGCCAGGATGTGGAAGAGTTGGTGGACGACCACAGGGAAGAGCTGACCACTGAAGAGCTGCAAGACCTTCAACTGGAACAGCAACAGACCACAGCTGAGGATATTGCTTCAGAGGAGGAGGAAGAAAGAGAGAGAGAGAGAGAGAGAGAGAGGAGTGATTAAGGACATGTATGCAAACTGGAATGAGTTGCAAAGTTTTGTGGAGAAATATGACCCTAACAAACCTGTTGCAACCTGTCTCTGCAACATGTTCAATGACAATACCTTGTTCCATTTTAGGCAAATCTTAGAGACACCAGAAACAGATCTCTATGGCCAGATTTTTTGTGCGACAGGTGTCCAGTGACTCTCAAGCTGGTCCTAGTGCCAGTAAAAGACAAAGAAGGGAAGTAACTCCAGGTAGGGCCTTGATACCTGAATTCCTTATGGACGGGGATTCCCCTTCCAAACAATAACCTCTCCTCCTCCCTCTCCCCTCTCACCATCTTCCATACGCCGACAAGAGTCTTCAATAAAGGTAAAAGTGATGTTAAATGTTCATTCATCTATTTCATTAGTCATTTATATTTATTTCTCATTGTTTTCTTTATGTAAAACTAGTTATTCTCTATAAAATGTATATTTTGTTAATATTTTTGGGTGTTTGGAACAGATTAATTGGATTTACATTATTTCTTATGGGAAATATTGCTTCAGTTTTTGTACGATTTGGTTTTTGTCAGACTTTTTAGGACAAATTAATCACGAAAACCAGAGTTCCACTGTATGTTGGACACAGTAGTCAGTGATGCACTAGTACACTGGACACATTTAATGCCGCAGCTAGTTGAGGGTCCACTGTAGTACCATATGGTACAACATACTATAATGTATCATTGTACCATATGGTACCATTGCACCATTTGGTATCATTTACCATATGGTACCATTGCACCATTTGGTATCATTGTACCATATGGTACCATTGCACCCTATAGTACCATTGCACCCCATGGTACTATATGGTACCATTGTACTCAAAACCACACTAATATTTTCATCATTATTTTGTTTACAATAAACTTGTAAACAAGTTTTGCAAGCAATATATTGATAAACAAATTAGTGCAGTTATTGTGTTGAATACAATGAGTGTGCATTTATACATTATACATTATATTGGTCTCACAGGCCGCAAAAGTTACTGGAAAAAAATATTAGAAAAGAAAAAAGCAACAAAAACCTAAAATAAAATAATGAGACTTTACGGAAGTTGAGGATGTTGCCGCCACCAGGTCACCGAGGGTCAACTCCACACCTCTATATCTCGGTAACTAGTGATCGAAATTTTTTTTTTTTTTATTACATACAGAAAATTATTATCTTTAAATATGTAAATTTTTTTTTTTTTTTTTTTTTTTTTTCAAAAATTCTTGCACACTGGTGCACCCTTTGAGATTTGGCCTCTGGACCCTGAAAAGGTTAAAAGACCTGCAAAATTTTGAGTAAAACTTACAGGATTACACAAGGCACAAAGTTGACAGGATGGGCACAATTTACACATTACCAATTTCACCCATTTTGAGGCTTATTTCAAGGCAATTCCAATACTTGATGCAACCCAAGTCCTATCTATTTTGCTAGAGTGTCTTAACCCTTTCAGGGTCCATGCCGTATTTCTACAGCTTTGAGTTCTGGGTCCAAACCATAGTTTCACGCCATGAACTCAGCTCGCTCAGATAAGCTGTGAGTGGTAAATTTGGGCCTAGATATGAGAGAATACATCTACAGTAGGCCCTCAGTTAATGCCTTAATCAGTTCCAGAGAGTTAAGCTTTAACCGATTTAGCCTTTAACTGAATTAATTTTCCCTGTAAGAAATAATGGAAATCCAATTAATCCATACCAAACACCCAAAAGTATTAAACAAATTTTTTTTTACATGAAATATACATTTCCCTACACAGAAAACAATGATACATGCACAATAAAACAATAACAACATCACACTTACCCTTATTGTAGACTTGTTGATGAATGATGAGATGGTAGGAGGGCAGAGGATACAGGTGTTCTATTGTTTGGAAAGGGAATCCCCTTCTAAAAAGACTTCAGGTAACAAGTCCTTTCCTGGGGTTACCTCCCTTCTTGGTTTTTTAATGCCACTATGACCAGCTTGAGAGTAACTGGACCCCTGTCACACAAAATATCTGTCCAGAGAGCTCTATTTCTCGTGTCCCTTTAAGATTTCCCTAAAATGGGCCACAAGAGTGTCATTGCATAAGTTGCCAATACAACTTGCAACAGCTGTGTCAGGATAATATTCATCCATAAATGCTTGCAACTTTGTAAACAATGTACATATTTCCTTAATCTTAGACGAAAGCAACTTCCTCATTCTCTCTTCCTCCTCCTCTGAAGGAAATCCCTGAGCTTTGATCTGTTGCTGTTGCACCTGAAGCTCTTGCAGCTCCGTAGTGGTTAGCTCTTCATCGTCGTCCTCCACCAACGCTTCCACAGTCTCGCCACTAACCTCCAATCTCATGGACTTCCCCAATGCCACAATAGATTCCACAACTGGCATAGGCTCCTTAGGGTCAGCCCCAAACCCTTCAAAATCCCTCTCTTGTACACATTGTGGCCACAATTTTCTCAAAGCAGAGTTCAAAGTCCTGCAAGTCACTCCTTCCCAAGCCTTACCTATAAGGTTTATGCAACTGAGGATACTGAAGTGATCTTTCCAGAACTCTCTGAGGGTCAATTCAGTGTCTGAGGTCACTTCAAAGCACTTTTGAAACACTGCTTTGGTGTACAGTTTTTTGAAATTTGAAATGAACTGCTGGTCCATGGGCTGGAGGAGAGGAGTGGTATTAAGAGACAAAAACTTCACTTTGATGAAGCTCAACTCCCCTGCAACTTGCTCTTGCAAGTCGTGAGGATGAGCAGGAGCATTGTCCATTACAAGGAAGCACTTCAGTTCCAATTTATTTTCCAGGAGGTACTCTTTCACAGTGGGGCTAAACACGTCATAGAACCAGTCAATAAACATGTCTATTGACCCATGCCTTACTGTTTGCTCTCCACATCACACACAATTTAGTCTTGACAATATTGTTTGTCTTGAACATTCTAGGAGTTTCAGAGCAATACACAAGTAAAGGCTTCACTTTGCAATCCCCACTAGCATTACTACACAACATTAGAGTTAGCCTGTCTTTCATAGGCTTGTGTCCTGGGAGTGCCTTTTCCTCCTGAGTAATGTAGGTCCTGTTTGGCATTATCTTCATAACAGGCCTGTTTTGTCACAAACACTTGTTGGGGTTTTAATTTTTCATTGTCTATTTTTTTATTTATTAACACACTGGCCGATTCCCACCAAGGCAAGTTGGCCCAAAAAAGAAAAACTTTCACCATCATTCACTCCATCACTGTCTTGCCAGAAGGGTGCTTTACACTACAGCTTTTAAACTGCAACATTAACACCCCTCCTTTAGAGTGCAGGCACTGTACTTCCCATCTCCAGGACTCAAGTCCAGCCTGCCGGTTTCCCTGAATCCCTTCATAAATGTTACTTTGCTCACACTCCAACAGCACGTCAAGTATCAAAAACAATGTCTCCATTCACTCCTATCAAACACGCTCACGCATGCCCGCTGGAAGTCCAAGCCCCTCGCACACAAAACCTCCTTTACCCCCTCCCTCCAACCTTTCCTAGGCCGACCCCTACCCTGCCTTCCTTCCACTACAGACTGATACACTCTTGAAGTCATTCTGTTTCGCTCCATTCTCTCCACATGTCCGAACCACCTCAACAACCCTTCCTCAGCCCTCTGGACAACAGTTTTGGCAATCCCGCACCTCCTCCTAACTTCTAAACTACAAATTCTCTGCATTATATTCACACCACACATTGCCTTCAGACATGACATCTCCACTGCCTCCAGCCTTCTCCTTGCTGCAACATTCATCACCCATGCTTCACACCCATACACGAGTGTTGGTAAAACTATACTCTCATACATTCCCCTCTTTGTTTCCAAGGACAAAGTTCTTTGTCTCCACAGACTCCTAAGTGCACCGCTCACCCTTTTCCCCTCATCAATTCTATGATTCACCTCATCTTTCATAGACCCATCCGCTGACACGTCCACTCCCAAATATCTGAATACATTTACCTCCTCCATACTCTCTCCCTCCAATCTGATATCCAATCTTTCATCACCTAATCTTTTTGTTATCCTCATAACCTTACTCTTTCCTGTATTCACTTTCAATTTTCTTCTTTTACATACCCTACCAAATTCATCCACCAACCTCTGCAACTTCTCTTCAGAATCACCCAAGAGCACAGTGTCATCAGCAAAGAGCAACTGTGACAACTCCCACTTTATGTGTGATTCTTTATCTTTTAACTCCAGGAGGCCTGGTCACAGACCGGGCCGCGGGGGCGTTGACCCCCGAAACTCTCTCCAGGTAAACTCCAGGTAAACACCTCTTGCCAAGACCCTCGCATTTACTTCTCTTACAATCCCATCTATAAATACACCTACCATCCGACTTACGACTGAGTTCGGTTCCAAGAAACCGGTCGTAAGTCGAAATGGTCCTAAGTCGAACTTTACTACTGAATATCAACAAAACATTTTTGTAATGACTATTTTATTGTTTTATTTTGGTATTTCATGTTTTACTTTACTTTTTATGTTGTTAGTACTGTATTTTATACTGTAAGGTTTAGGATAAACACTGTGTACAAAACAAATAGTTGTTTATTTCCCAGAAATTTGGCATAAAAAACACGGTCGTAAGTCAAGTGGTTGTAAGTCGGATGGTAGGTGTATATTGAACAACCACGGTGGCATCACACATCCTTGTCTAAGGCCTACTTTTACTGGGAAATCATCTCCCTCTTTCCTACATACTCTAACTTGAGCCTCACTATCCTCGTAAAAACTCTTCACTGCTTTCAGTAACCTACCTCCTATACCATACATCTGTAACATCTGCCACATTGCCCCCCTATCCACCCTGTCATACGCCTTTTCCAAATCCATAAATGCCACATAAACCTCTTTAGCCTTATCTAAATACTGTTCACTTATATGTTTCACTGTGTCTATGTACTCCTTAAAGTCCTGCACATATTTTTCAGCCGCTTTTTTGTCTGAACTAGCAGCCTCACCATTCCTTATCACATTGTGTATGCCACTAAGATTCTTAAATCTCTCAAACCAGCCTTTGCTGGCCTTAAATTCATCAACAGCAGCACTATTTGGAGGCATTTTCTTAATGAGATCCTCATACAACTGCCTTGCCTTTTCACATATTACTGGCTGAGAAATACTATCTCCTGATAATTGCTTCTCGTTTATCCACACCAACAATGGTCTCCCCACATCTTCAAGTATTTGTGATCTCTGTTTCGTAAGCACACTTGCACCTTTTGCAACAAAAGCTTCCTTGATTGCCTTTTTGTTGTGCAAGATAGTAGTGATGGTTGAATGGGGTTTGTGTATAACTTTTCCAACTCTGAGATATGCACTCCACTCTCGTACTTTTCTATTACATATCTCCTTTTTTAATTCGATAGTACACCTCACCCTTTTTACCACAGGGTTGGCACCATAGGGTACCATATGGTGCAGGTTATCATATGGTGCAGGTTACCATATGGTGCAGGGTACCATATGGTGCAGGGTACCATATGGTGCAGGGTACCATATGATACAGGGTACCATATGGTACAGATACAGGGATCCCTATGGAAATACAGTAGGGTCCCGCTTTATGGTGTTCCGCTAATATGGTCATTTCAAATTATGACCAAAACTCACTATATGGTTCCCCCCATCTGACTTTCTAATACGGTCACCGTGCATCACCCGGTTTGTTTACATTCTCTGTGAGATCTGTAAGCACTAAGTCTCTCCATTATGTCTGGAAACTCCAAAATTTCAAGTGTTTTTAAAAGTTATTTCATATTTTATATATACTCTGATAATTATACTTATGTATACCTGTACATAAATAAACTTACATACTGTGCTGGCATGCAGGTACACATTAAAATCAGTAAGAGTGTCATATTAGTACAGTGGACCCCCGGTATTCGATATTAATCCATTCCTGAGAGCTCATCGAATACCGAAAATATCGAAAAGTGAATCAATTTTCCCCATAAGAAATAATGGAAATCAAATTAATCCGTGCAAGACACCCAAAAGTATGAAAAAAAAAATTTACCACATGAAATATTACAATAACAACAATAACAATAGAATAATTGACACTTACCTTTAATGAAGATCTGGTGATGATTGATGGGATGGGAGGAGGGGAGAGTGTCAAAGTTGCTACTGTTTAGAAGGGGAATCCCCTTCCTTTAGGACTTGAGGTAACAAGTCATTTTCCGGGGTTACTTCCCTTCTTCTTTTAATGCCACTAGGACCAGCTTGAGAGTCACTGGACCTCTGTCGTACAACAAATCTGTCCATAGAGCTCTGTACCTCCCGTTCCTTTAAGATTTGTCTAAAATAGGCCACAACAATGTCATTGTAATAGTCACCAGCATGGCTTGCAATAGCTGTGTTAGGGTGATTTTCAAACATAAAGGTTTGCAGTTCAACCCACTTTGCACACATTTCTTTAATTTTTGAAGTAGGCACAATGGATTCCACAACTGGCATAGGCTTCTCAGGGTTATCCCCAAACCCTTCTAAATCTTTCTTAATTTCCATACTAATTCTCACCCTTTTTACCACAGGGTTGGCATTAGAAGCTTTCTTGGGGCCCATGGTGACTTATTATGCAGAAACAAGCACCAAAAACAGTGATAATATGGAATGTACTGAATGTATCCTTAGATGCGCGCACACTGCCTGGCTTGTAAACACTGGCACACACGGGGCAATTCAGGCCACACGTGGACACGTCTCGTACGAATCGCATCGAATACCAGGTTTTCGATCGGATACCGAGACAAAATTTTTGCGTTAAAATGCATCAAATACCGGATTTATCGGATACCAATGCCATCGAATACCGTGGGTCCACTGTAATGATAATAATCACCGAGTCTCATTTAAATGTCATATACTATTACGTTAATATACACATTTTCATTAATCCATCTATGATATTTTTTTCAAAATTATATAATAAACACAATGCATAACACATAAAGATGATAAATACACCCCACAGTAGAATAAATAAACAAATATGAGATGTGGTAGCCAGACGACTTGCACAAATGACGCCATATTAGAAATAATAATAATCACCGAGTCTCATTAAATGTCGTATATTACGTTAATATACACATTTTCATTAATCCATCCATATTTTTTCAAAATTATATAATAAACACGATACATAACATATAAAGATGATAAATACACCTCACAATAGAATAAATAAAAATAAATATGAGATGTCATAGCCAGATAACTCGTACAAGTGACGGCAAGAATAACATTTTCTCTAGTCTGACATAAGAGAAAATGTGTTACTGGGGGTAACTGTAGAAAATTATTCCTTTCGTATGTATGTAAGTTTATTCAGGTATACACAAATAAAGTTACATAGATTATCACATAACAGCATATGTGTAGAGAACCTAGCATAACCCAAAAAAGTCAGAGTGACTTATTTCCATTGCCTTCACTAAGAGCGTCATTTCTTCTAAAAATGGTGTTACATGAGAATGGGAGTGTTCTTCTTTATTTATTCTACTGTATTAATGTAGAGACAACTTGTACACAATGTAACTTGTACACAAACCAGACATGTACCCTTTGTTTGTTTACAAAACTTAGTGTTCACCTGCTTTGTTTACATAACTCTGTGCTTGTCCTCCCTCATGTACTCATTCTCTCTCTCTCTCATTTATTCTTTTTATCTCGTTTACTCACCCCTGACCCTACATTAAGACTACAAATATTTTAAGGTAAGTAATGAGTGAAGTGTATATGCATTTTATCGCTCTGGGAGCTTAAATATCATAGAATAGTATGTGTGGGTGGAATGGCCTGGAATGGTAGCCCGGCTGACTACCATACATACCACACTTGATTTCTTACAATAAATACTACTCATCTTGGGTAGCTTTGGGTAGAGGTTGTTTTGATAAGGACCTGCCTTGTATGGGCCAGTAGGCCTTCTGCAGTGTTCCTCCATTCTTATGTTCTTATGTTCTTATCTCACCCTAGATTAAGACTACAAATATTTTAAGGAAAGTAATGAGTGAACTGTATATACATTTTATCACTCTGGGATGCTTAAATGTAATAGAATATTATGTGTAGGTGGGGTGGCCTGGTATGGTAGCCCGGTTGACTACCATACATACCACACTCAATTTCTTACAATAAATACTACTTGTCTCACCCTAGATTAAGACTACAAATATTTTAAGGTAAGTAATGAGTGCACTATGTGTGTATTGTACTTTTTTATTGTTTTCTGATGCCTAGTTCTATTGCTAACTTAATATATGTTAGTGTAAACTTCTTATCTAGTATTTGTATGCATTTATAAGGGAAAAAAAGGTGTTCCACTTTACGGCGATTTCCGCTTTACAGCGGTAGCCTGGAACCTAACCTGCCGTATAAGTGGGGCCCTACTGTAAGTCACCCTGACTTTTTTGGGTTATCCTAGTATTTTATACATATGCTGCTATGTATGATAATTTATGTAACTGTATTTGTGTACACCTGAATAAACTTACTCAAGTGCATGTGGCATCGTCAATAAGTTTATTTAGGTATACACAAATAAAGTTACATACATTATCATACATAGCAGCATATGTTTGGAGAACCTAGGATAACCCAAAAATGTACCATTGTACCATATGGTACAATGGTACCATATGGTTCAAAACCATACAATTCCTCTTCCTCTTAGAACTGTAAGTTGTGAAGAGGAGAGTCAGAATTCATCCGGAGAGTAAGTGGGGAGCGAGAGCTTCCTTGCCACCAGGAATGGTGAACAAAGCTACTTTGGCGACATTCCCACAATGTCATGCGGGCGTCCTGATTTTTTTCTATAGTGCGCACACTGACCACCCAGACCCATTCTCTCAGATGTAGGCCTACCAGCATTCTTGCGCTAAATTTGATGTTGCTAGAATTTTGGCATAGATCTACGGTATGGACCCTTAATGTAAAGCTGTAGATATACGGCACGGACCCTGAAAGGGTTAAGATCACTATATCACTGCACATCAATACCCTCATCACTCGCTATATTACTTATGATAATAGTTCAACAGTTGTTGGCCCTCCAAGCCTCTCTCTCAACTTTTTTTTTAATTTATTTAACCCTTTCAGGTCGACAGCCCTGATCCTTAACCCTTTCAGGGTTGGCAGGCCCTCCCCTAAACTTGTTCTCAGGGTCAGAAATTTAAAAAAAAAAAAAAAAAAAAAAAACTTGCGAAATGATAGAGAATCTTTTCCCAATCACAATGACACCAAAAGCATGAAATTTGATGGAAAACTTAAGGAATTATGCTCTCGCAAAGTTAGCGGTCTCAATGATGTTTATGCATCGGCGATTTCACCCACTTTGAGCCCTATTTTCAGCCAATTCCAACGTACCAGTCAACAACAATGATAACTACTTCGCTAGAACTCCATTTTTTTCTATCGAATGAGTACAAGAAACCACCCATTTACCGATTTCAACTACCCAATAAAGTGGTCAGAAACTGGCAATTTTGCCAATTTCACACAAATTTCAAAAGATGCCAATTTCCAAATAGGGTCCAGAATAAACAAGAAAGACATTCCTGGCACTAAAATAACGTTTTTTTTCTGTTCATTAGTCACGTCCCCAGGCTTCTCTTACATTTCTTTTGCTTTCCACTTTGAATTTTTATTCTCAGAAAAAAAATAGAAGATTTACTGTTATGCAGACTATTGCATTAGTGTAGAAATGGTATAAATAATATCAGCGCACCTGTGAAAGAATATTAGACTCCCCAGTTGACGTGTAATGGAAGCGTTGTGTGATTTGTTTACTTTTGAACTTTGGCAAAAATCGAACATTTCTGCTACTTCGAGCTCAATTTCAAGGCACTTTTCATTGTGAAACCAATCAAAATCATCTCAATTTCTGTAATATGTCTTCCATTCTATAAAATGAGACCAGAAAAACTAGAATACAACCATAACTAGCATATGAAAATACACTGCAAAGTCGCTGTTTTAAAGCAAAAACACGGTTGAAGTTTTTTTTTTCTCACTATCCACTGTGTGCTGCAGAATTTTTTTTATACTGTGCACACTGACCACATAGACCCATTCTTTCATATGTAGGCCTTCCAGCTTTCTCTCGCTAGATTTGAAGGGGGCTAAAATTTATGCATACTAGTATGGCACCAACCCTGGCATGCAAGCCGTACTAGTACAGAACCAACTCTGAAAGGGTTAACTTGCTCTCTGGGTCGAAAAATATTCAAAACATAAAAAAACAATTATTTTTTTCTTGCCAAATTCTTAAGAAAATTTTTCTAAGTGTAAAAGAACAAAAAAAAAAATTTTGTGATCAATACTTATCGATATATAGAGGCGTGAAGTTGACAGAAAGTGAACCACTTACAGCAACATCGGTGACTGCTGGTCACTTGGTAATATTATATTTACTATTATTCTACTTTTTTCTTTTATTTTAATATTTTATTTTTTCAAGTAGCTTTTATGGCCTGTGAGATTAATATAAGGCATACTGTATATATATTCACTCGTTGTATGCTACACAATAACCACACAAACATTATCATTATACTGTTGACAAAACCTGTTTACACAAACCAACAATAAAAAAAACTTGTTTATTACTAATGTTCTATAATATATATACACATGTATAGTCACTGGGCACATTCCTAGAACTGCTACAGCTAGTGGAAGCTTGTTGTTGTGTGTGGGTTTTTGTGGTTGTGGATATGCTGAGTCAGCAGCGTGGCTGGTGTCACAATGATGCATTACACAACCAACACACCATCTTCCCCAACACCACTATCTTCCCCACCACCCACATGCAAATAAATAACTGCCTTTTTTGGGTTATCCTAGGTAAATCCACACAAATGCTGCTATGTTGTTTACACAAACCCATGCTTTCTTCCCCACCACAGAGGCTCCCTTCCTCACTACCCATGCAGCCTTCCCCACCACCCACACTGCCTTCCTCACCACCCGCAGTGTCTTCCCCACCACCCACATGCAAATAAGTCAGGTGGAAAGTTGATAATAGTCTGGGTTTTCAGCGCTATGTCTGGTACCCTGGGCATTACTTTCTGTCACAAACTCCTCAAAACCATTAGATTCGCCTTCGCTGACACTTCAATCTGTGTTTGAACTATCACTTGGGAAGGGAAGAGTCCCAATTCGCCAGAGAGTGAAGTATTCCCTTCTGCTTGGCTTGATGACCAAGGCACACTGAATTACCACTCCCACAATGCAATGCAGGTGCCCTGATTTTTTTCATACTGCACACACTGACCACACAAACCCATTCTCTCACATGCAGGTCTACCAACTTTCTCCCACTAGATTTAAAGGTGCTAGAATTTTGTCATAGTATTACAGGACCGACACTGGCTCTCAAGTCGTAATACTACAGGACCAACTCTGAAAGGGTTAACACGATTTTCAAGGTACAGTGGAACCTCAGCTTACGATCTTAATCCGTTCTGTGACCTTGTTCGTATCCTGATTTGTTTGTATGCCGAGTAAATTTTCCTCATTTAAATTAAATGAAAAGGCATTAATCTGTTCCGGCAGAATGCCTGCTGTAAGAGGCAGTAAAAATACACTTCAATATAATGCTAATATCAACTATATGGCTTATTTATCTAACACACCTGATCTAATATGACATAATAAACAATATAAGTAACATAGAAACCTACATATACTCTAGAATGAATAAAATACGTATGTCATTACGTATGTGGCTACAGTGGTGCTAGCAGCAGAGGGAGAGTTTATTGTTTGGATACAGGACAAAATACTCCTTCAATATATTTAGCAAGCTGAGTCTTTTGAAAAGTGGTGGGGAGTGCTGTCTAGCACAGGAACTGGTTATCACCCGCAAAGCAGCTTTTTGTTGGATGATTAAAGGTCTAAGGTGGTTGGCTGTGGTTGAGCCCCAGGCGCAAATACCATAGGTGAGATAAAGATATATTAGAGAGTGGTACAGGGTAACGAGTGTCATTTGTGGTACATAGTATTGTATCTTGGAAAGGATTCCTACTGATTTGGTAATTTTCTTGGCTATGTGACGGGTATGGGACTGAAATTTAAGATTACAGTCAAGGAGAAGACCTAGAAATTTGCCCTCAGTGTGTCTTGATATAGAGGAACCATTTAACAGTATGTTGAGTTGGATATTTGAGGCTCTGTTGCCAAACAGCATGAAGCATGTTTTGTCTATGATGAGAGTGAGTTTGTTGGCCATCATCCAAGCATATATCTTTAGCAGTTATTGTTTAACAGTGTTTCCAAGCACAGCTGGGTCTGAATGGGAGTAGACATATGTAGTGTCATCTGCAAATAGAACTGGTTTAAGGAGTTGGGATGCATTGGGGAGATCATTGATATAGATGAGAAAGAGGAGTGGGCCTAGGGGTACTCCTACAGCTACAAGTTGGATAGTGGAGTTGACTCCATTTGCATGTACATACTGGTGTCTGTCGTTAAGGTAGGATTTTAGATAGTCAAGAATATGTCCTCTTATCCCGTAATGATTCAGTTTGAGGTGCAAGAGATTGTGGTCAACTGTGTCAAACGCTTTTCGTAGGTCGATAAAGAGCCCCAGAGGATATTCATTTTTATCGAGAGCTGTGTATATTAGGTCAAGCATTTGTATAATAGCATCATTCGTACTTTTTTTTGGTCTAAACCCAAACTGGCATGGGTTAAGTATGTTGTTGGATGTAAGGTAGGAGTAAAGTCGCTTGTGTATTATTTTTTCAAATACAGTATCTTGGAGAGTAAGGGCAAGTTTGATATGGGTCTGTAGTTGTTCAAATCAGTTGGATCTCCTCCTTTGTGGATTGGGGTGACTCTTGCTGTCTTGAGTATAGATAGGAAGGTTGAGGGTGCTATAGATATGTTAAACATTGTTGCAATAATGGGTGACAGTTCTGGTGCAGCTTTTTTATATATGAATGGCGGCAAGTTATCTAGATCACCTGATTTGTTCTTTAATGATTTAATGACGAGTGAGACTTGAGTGGGATTAGTTGGAGCTAGAAATAGAGTATTTGGATAGTTGCCAGTGAGATACTCGCTCAGCTGGGTATTTGAGCTAGGAATTTGACTTGCTAGCTTTGATCCTACAGTAGAGAAGACATTAAATTTGTCGGTCGTGTCTATTGGTTGCATGTGAGGTTCATCTGGTTTAGTCAAGTTTATCTCTCTATTTCCAGACAGTTTCCTAGAGCCCAAAATTTTGGAGAGGGTTTGCCAGGTACTTTTCATGTCACCTTTCACTTCACTAAATCTATTTTCATAATATATTTGCTTTGATTTATGTATTAGTTTTGTGAGTATTGATGTGTATCTTTTAGTAAATTCTTTAATAATTAGGCCTAATCTGAACTGTTTTTCAATTTGGTGTTTTTTATTAATAGATTTGAGGATACTTTTTTGTTAGCCATGGGCTGTTTAGCCTCTTTTCTGTGATCTGTTTTGTTTTGATTGGGCAATGTTTGTTATAGAGGTTTAGGGTTTTATGTAAAAAAATTTTGATATCTTTATAGATATTATTACTGTCATCTAGCTCTCTCTGCCAATCAATGGCACCTAGTGCTAGTTTTAGGCTGTTTATCGATGTCTCATCATGTAGGCAAAATGAGATCTTTCTTGTTTCTTGAGGCAGTTTAGATAAGTTGGTTATGAGAAAGGTAGGGTAGTGGTCTGTGGTGTTGTCTGTGATTATACCTGCTTGTAGTGAGGATATCGTGTTGGTCCAGATACGGTCAAGTAACGAGGCATTTGTCTCAGAGATTCTTGTTGACTTCGTTATAGAGGGTAGCAACAAGCTGTTATTCATAGCATTTGTGAAATCATCTACTGGAGGGTCAGTTGCTTGGATAAGGTTTATGTTGAAGTCTCCTGCTAGTATCAGATGGTGTTTATTCAGTTCTGACTCAATTATCATGTTTCTAAGGTTACTGCTAAAAGTGTATTTGAGTGTGGTAGTCTGTAGACTGTGCCAACTGTTATAGGTTTCTTAACCCCTTGACTGTTGCAACCCCAAATCCTGAGGTGTCTCCTGGTGTCGCAAAATTTCCAAAAAAAAAAATAAATAAAAATATTATTTTTTCTTATGAAACGATAGAAAATCTTTTCACCATTATAATGACACCAAAAGAACGAAATTTGATGGAAAACTTATGGAATTACGCTCTCGCGAAGTTAGCGACCTCGGCGATATTTACGAATCGGCGATTTTGCCCACTTTGAGCCCTATTTTCTGATAATTCCATTGTTCCAGTCAACCAAACTCATAGCTATTTCTTTAGAGCTATTTTTTCTATCGACTGAATACAAGAAACTGCCCATTTACCAATTTCAACTACCCAATAACGTGGTCAGAAATTTCCAATTTGGCGAATTTCACGAAAATTTAAAAATGACAATTTCAAAATAGGATCCAGAATGAACAATGCAGACATTCCTGGCTCTAAAATAACGTTTTACTTGTTCATCAGTCATGTCTCCATGCCCCTCTGATATTACTCTTGCTTTCTATTTTGAATTTTTATTCAAACAAAAAATAGAAGATTTACTGTTATGCAGACTACTGCAATATTGTAATAATTGTATAAATAATGTCAACCCATTTATGACTGCATATTAGAATGGCTACTTGGACATTTATTGGAAAATGACACCATTTGTTTACTTTTAAACATTAGCAAAAATCAAACATTTCCCCTAGTTTGAGCTCCATTTCAAGGTTCTTTTCATAGTAAAACCAATCAAAATCACCACTATTTCTATAATATGTTTTCCATTCTATTAAATGAGACCAAGAAAACGAGAATACAACCATAAATACTATACGAAAATAGACCACAAAGTTGGCATTTTAATTAAAAAAACAGTCGGAGTTTTTTTTTTCTCATTATGCACTGCATGCTGCAGCATTTTTTATATGGTGTACACTGACCACACAGACCCATTCTCTCACACGTGGGCCAACTAGCTTTCTCCTGCTTGATTTGAAGCCGCTAGAATTAAGATAAGATTTTGTTCGGATTTTTAACCCCGGAGGGTTAGCCACCCAGGATAACCCAAGAAAGTCAGTGCGTCATCGAGGACTGTCTAACTTATTTCCATTGGGGTCCTTAATCTTGTCCCCCCAGGATGCGACCCACACCAGTCGACTAACACCCAGGTACCTATTTGCTGCTAAGTGAACAGGACAACAGGTGTAAAGAAACGTGTCGAAATGTTTCCACCCACCGGGAATCGAACCCGGGCCCTCCGTGTGTGAAGCGGGAGCTTTAGCCACCAGGCCACCTATGAATATATATGTCAAAAATGGTGGCTCGTACGATGTATATATACGACCTAAACAGTCAAAGGGTTAAGTGTTCTTGATGTGAATTTAGCTATTATATATTCACCGTTTTCATCCCGTACATTAGTTGATTTCATACATTCTAGCTCATCAGAGTAATAGATAGCAGTGCCTCCTCCCGATTGGTCAGGCCTGCAGTTATGTATGGCTGTGTAACCAGGTATGGTAAATATGTCTGTCAAATCTTGTCTGAGCCAGGTTTCAGTAAGTATAATGACAGTTATAGTAGCGTTTAGAGACTTAAGTAGCGCAATGAGGTCATCATAGTGTTTACTCAATGATCTAACATTGTAGTTGAAGACTGTAATGTTCTTGCTGACAATGAGAAGGGTATTAGCCTGACTAGCAGTGTAGTAATGGCAATTACTGTTTGGATTATGTGTGCAGTTCAATAAGAGGTTGATATCAGGATTGATAATTGCATATATAAGCGGTACGTAGAGAAATAGCTGTTACAATTATTAAAAAAGAAAAAAAGACAAAAGCAATTGATGTTAAACCACTAACAAATATGAACTTATGAACTAAGATAATTATTTTAAATCTAAAAATAATGGAGCTACTGTATATTAAAATAAAACACTTTAGCACCTTGATTATTTTAAAGTTAAAAGTAATGGTTTTGAGTATAAAATAAAACAGAGAATAAAACACTTAAGCACCTGGATTAGCACCTTAGGTGTCTTAAGTAACTGGGAATTAATCATCTTTCTTCACTAACAGATACGAAAATATGGATTAAAATAATGGTAAATTCTACTATACTACAGCACTGTACATGGTTGATATTGTGTTGAGATATGGCTTAACGAGATTCAGTCAAACCAGTGAATGAGAGAAAACTTGCTAGTTCTTGATCATTTGTTATTTCAAACCTACGACCCGTGTCTGATAATTTTACCATGATAATGCCATCACGAGTAAAGCACTGTTTTACTGTTGCATTATCACACTTAAGTTTTCGAAGTCTGTATAATAGGTTCTGTCATTTTTTAGTTAGGCACTCATTTACATACACATTACTCCTTTTCTTGATGGAGGAACTTATTAGGTCATTTTTTACATCAATGGAATTGAATTTTAACATAACACCTTGCTTTTGACCCGGCCTGCCTAGCAGTCGAGCCTCCTTGATATCATTGGTTTCAATGTTAACTTTTATCTCATCTTTTATTAGCTGGAGTGCTTTGATGGTGCAATTCTCATTGTTTGTATCTGGTGGTAAGGCAGAGCTGGTTAAAATGACAGAGCCTAGGAGCTTGTCTTGTTCAATCATATCCCTTTGATACTGGTAACATGTATTCCACTGGGATTCCATGTTTAACTTCCAATCTTGCGTAGCTTCTGACAGCTTGGTGGTGAGGAAATTTATTTGTTTAGTATGTGTGTCTATAGTTGAGTGCAGGTTTGTATGTTCTTTAGACGAGTTTATTAATGATGTCAGTTTGTTTTCTAGTTCACTAATCTTTGAGTTTTGTGTCGCAAGATGGCATTCTAGGACTTTAACCCTCGTGTTTTGGGTATATAGAAAGCGCTCAAGGTCCCCAATGAGTTTTTCAGATTTTGTTTTGCCGTCTTAGCATACTATTTTCCTATAGAATTTTATCAATGGAGTCGGGTCATTGTTGAGGACTGAATTCCTGGTCTATGGCTTATTTATCTATCACAATTGATCTAATATGACATAATAAACAATATAAATAACACAGAAACCTGATATATACTCTAGAATGAATAAAATGTCATTATGTGACAAGTGGAGGTGGCCATAACTGTTCCTGCATTGTTGTGGTACTCATTGCCATCTAGTGACAGCCTTTCAAAGCTGTCTATTATTATAATTATTATTATAGTACATTATTATATGTATTATTATTATTATTATTATTATTATTATTACATTATTATTATTATTATAATGTGGAAGTGCTCGTTGGGGGGGGGGATGGAAGGTATTCAGGCTTAATTTAGGGAACTGGAACACAGATCCAATTCCCTAAATCAAGAGCCCCTCTTGATTGCAGATGCCATCATATATGGTAGAAGTGCATGAAATGAAGTGCCCCAATCAACATTACATGCAGGCTGAAGAAAGTTATGGTCTTCTGTAGTTAATTCTTTGATTGGTTTTCCCTTGCTTGAGAGTCAGGTTCAGGAAATTGTTCAGCTGGCAAGGAGATTACCAGGTTATTGTTTTGAAGATATGAATGAAGAATATGTGAATGAGCTCTTAGATGATGACGATGATGATGATGACGATGATGATGATGATGATGAAGGCAAGAGTCCAGAGGAAATGTTGGTAGAGCTCAATGCACAGATACACGGGAGCCAGGTAACAGAAGAAGATGAAGAACTTGAAGAAAAACAGTTAACCCTTTGACTGTTTTGGTCGTGTGTGTGTGTGTATATATATGTATATATATATATATATATATATATATATATATATATATATATATATGTATATGTATATATATGTATATATATATATATATATATGTATATATATATGTTAATATATATATGTATATGTACAGTGGACCCCCGGTTAACGAACTTTTTTCATTCCAGTAGTATGTTCAGGTGCCAGTACTGACCGAATTTTTTCCCATAAGGAATATTGTGAAGTAGATTAGTCCATTTCAGACCCCCAAACATACACGTACAAACGCACTTACATAAATACACTTACATAATTGGTCGCATTTGGAGGTGATCGTTAAGCGGGGGTCCACTGTATAGTATATATATATATATATATATATATGTGTGTTTGACATATTAATGCGCCAAAATTCTAGCGGCTTCAAATTAAGCAGGAAAAAGCTGGTAGGCCCACATCTGAGAGAATGGGTCTCCATGGTCAGTGTGCACACTATAAAAAAAATTGGGGAGTCAGTGATACATTGTGGGAATGTCATTTCAGTAGTCCTTGTTCAACATGCCTAGTGGTAAGAAATATGCAACTCCCCAGCAAATCTGGGACCCTTCTCTTCCCAAGTGATCGCTCTAACACAGATGGAAGTGTCATTGAAGATGAATTTCATGTTTTTGAGGAGTTTGTGACTGAAAGCAATGCCCAGGATACCAGAAGAAAGAAAGATAAAGTAAGGAGAAAGAAGGAAAGAGAAAGAAAGAAAAAGAAAGAGGAAGAAAGAAAGAGAAAGAAAGAGAAAGAAAAAGAAATCAAGAGAAAGATGAAAGAAAGAAAAGAAAGAAAAAGAAAGAGAAAGAAAAGGAAAGAAAAGGAAAGAAAAGGAAAGAAAAGGAAAGAAAAGGAAAGAAAGAAAGAATGGCAGGTAGTTACAAAGGAGGTGGACAGGAAGGCATGGGACCCCATGGGTGTTGACAGGCAGTAATATGTCATTTTGACAGCTACTGGACCCTGGCTCAGCACATTTAAGAGTCCACACACACACACACACACACACACACACACACACACACACACACACACACACACACACACA
>NC_091314.1:26242519-26300019 GCF_038502225.1 Cherax quadricarinatus
AGAAGATAGAGGTATGGGTGTGTGTGTGGGAAACAAGCAGGTTGCAATACTAGGGTTGGAAACAGTAAATGTATAAAAGGCATTCAGCATGAAGTTATAAATAAAGGCAATAGATCAGGTCAGCAAACAAAAGGGGACAGTAGAGGACAGCAAGGGACTAGCTCCCTTAAGGTTTACTATACTAATAGCAAGAGTGTAAGAAATAAGATAGATGAGCTAAGATTAATTGCAAGTGCAGGAAACATAGATATTATTGCTATAACAGAGACCTGACTCAATCTGAAAGATAGAGAGATGCCCTCTGAATGTCACATACAAGGCTATAAATTATTCCACACTGACAGGGTCAACAGGAAGGGTGGTGGAGTAGCGATGTATGTCAGAGACAATTTAAATTGTTGTGTTAGACAAGATATAAAATTAGAAGCGTTGGCCACTGAATCTGTTTGGTTACAGCTTCTCGAGGGCCGAGAAAAACTAATTTTGGGTGTGATTTACAGGGCCCCAAATCTTGATAGGGAGTGCAGTAAACTTCTATGGGACGAAATTCCTAAGTCATCTACATATGAAAATGTTGTGCTAAAGGGAGATTTCAACTATAGACAGATTGACTGGAGCAATTTGACAGGAAATTTAGAGTCAGGTGACTTTCTTGATACGATACAGGATTGTTTTTTAAAACAGTTTGTGACAGAGCCAACTAGGGGAAACAACCTCCTTGACTTGGTTCTTGCCAGTAGGGAAACACTAATTAATAATCTTGAGGTTAATGATGAGCTTGGGGAAAGTGATCACAAATCGCTCAGTTTTAATATATCATGGAATTCCCCTAATAATGGCAATCAAGTCTCCGTCCCTGACTTTTGCTTGGCTGATTTCATAGGACTGAAAAATTACTTAGGTGGGCTGAACTGGAATGACCTGACTAAGTGTCAGGTAGGTGGTGATGGTTGCCGATATGACGCTTTCCAGGGCATAGTTCTAGCTGCTCAGTCAAATTATGTTCCAAATAGGGAAATCAGATTAAATAAAAATGATCCTAAATGGATGAACAATAGATTAAAATATCTGATTGGTCAAAAGAGGAGAGGGGCAATTAAGAAATCAATATATTCAGTTAAAGAGAGAAATAAAAAAGGGAATTAGAAAAGCAAAAAGAGATTATGAGGTTAAAGTTGCAAGAGAATCGAAGACTAACCCAAAAGGATTCTTTCAGGTATACAGAAGTAAGATCAGGGACAAGATAGGCCCACTCAAAAGTTCCTCAGGTCAGCTCACTGACAGTGATAAGGAAATGTGTAGAATTTTTAACACATACTTCCTCTCAGTTTTTACACAGGAGGATACCAGCGATATTCCAGAAATGATAAATTATGTAGAACAGGATGATAATAAACTGTGCACGATTAGGGTCACAAGTGACATGGTCCTTAGGCAAATAGATAAATTAAAGCCTAACAAATCCCCAGGCCCTGATGAACTGTATGCAAGGGTTCTAAAGGAATGTAAAGAGGAGCTTAGGAAACCTTTGGCTAATCTTTTCAACATATCACTACAAACTGGCATGGTGCCAGATAAGTGGAAAATAGCAAATGTGATACCTATTTTCAAAGCAGGTGACAGGTCCTTAGCTTCGAACTATAGACCAATAAGCCTAACCTCCATAGTGGGAAAATTTATGGGAGTCACTAATTGCCAAGGCAGTTTGTAGCCACCTTGAAAAGCATAAATTAACCAACGAATCTCAGCATGGTTTTACAAAGGGGCGTTCCTGCCTTACAAATTTATTAACTTTTTTCACTAAGGTATTTGAGGAGGTAGATCATGGTAATGAATATGATATTGTGTATATGGACTTCAGTAAGGCTTTTGACAGGGTCCCACATCAGAGACTATTGAGGAAAATTAAGGCACATGGAATAAGAGGAGAAATTTTTTCCTGGATAGAGGCATGGTTGACAAATAGGCAGCAGAGAGTTTGCATAAATGGGGAGAAATCAGAGTGGGGAAGCATCACGAGCGGTGTTCCACAGGGGTCAGTGTTGGGCCCCCTGCTGTTCACAATCTACATAAACGACATAGATGAGGGCATAAAGAGCGACATCAGCAAGTTTGCCGATGACACCAAAATAGGCCGTCGAATTCATTCTGACGAGGACATTAGAGCACTCCAGGAAGATTTGAATAGACTGATGCAGTGGTCGGAGAAGTGGCAGATGCAGGTTAATATAGACAAATGCAAAGTTCTAAATGTTGGACAGGACAATAACCATGCCACATATAAACTAAATAATGTAGATCTTAATATTACGGATTGCAAAAAAGATTTAGGAGTTCTGGTTAGCAGTAATCTGAAACCAAGACAACAGAGCATAAGTGTTCGCAATAAAGCTAATAGAATCCTTGGCTTCATATCAAGAAGCATAAATAATAGAAGTCCTCAGGTTGTTCTTCAACTCTATACATCCTTGGTTAGGCCTCATTTAGATTATGCTGCACAGTTTTGGTCACCATATTACAGAATGGATATAAATGCTCTGGAAAATGTACAAAGGAGGATGACAAAGTTGATCCCATGTATCAGAAAACTTCCCTATGAGGATAGACTAAGGGCCCTGAATCTGCACTCTCTAGAAAGACGTAGAATTAGGGGGGATATGATTGAGGTGTATAAATGGAAGACAGGAATAAATAAAGGGGATGTAAATAGTGTGCTGAAAATATCTAGCCTAGACAGGACTCGCAGCAATGGTTTTAAGTTGGAAAAATTCAGATTCAGGAAGGATATAGAAAAGTACTGGTTTGGTAATAGAGTTGTGGATGAGTGGAACAAACTCCCAAGTACAGTGATAGAGGCCAGAACGTTGTGTAGCTTTAAAAATAGGTTGGATAAATACATGAGTGGATGTGGGTGGGTGCGAGTTGGACCTGATAGCTTGTGCTACCAGGTCAGTTGCCGTGTTCCTCCCTTAAGTCAATGTGACCTGACCTGACTGGGTTGGGTGCATTAGCTTAAGCTGGTAGGAGACTTGGACCTGCCTCGCATGGACCAGTAGGCCTGCTGCAGTGTTCCTTCGTTCTTATGTTCTTATGTTCCAGCCAGAGCTGAGCATGATTGGAGAATGGATCAGTTAAATAGTGTGAGAGGCTGCACCTGCTAGGGTGCAATTAATTTCTGTGCAGGAAAATGTCGCTGTTGCTGAGGAAGAGATTTTACAGTTAAATAAGTGTTTTCATTTCAGGGAGGAAACTCTTACAAAGAATTCACCTCTGTTTGCAGTATCGATGGAAGGAGAACAAGGATTTTGTCCCCAGATGGCAATGTCCAAGGTTTCCAGGCATTTCTTCTGGTCTCAGCTGTGGGAGACTGTCAGAGAGTATATTGAGACCTATCATGACTTTCAATTTATGGGGAAACCTAGTCGAAGTATTAAACCTGTTCCCCTTCAGCCTATTTCAGCACCAGGTGAACCCTTCAGCAAGCTGGTAGTAGATGTACTTGGTCCATTCCCAAGGACCAAACTGGGAAATGATTATTTACTCACAAATATTTGCTCCACTACCAGGTACCTGGAAGCAGTCCCTCTGCATGAGATAACAGCTCGTGTAGTCTTAAGGGCTTTGATGAAGTTCTTTTTTCATGTTGGTTTTCCTCAAGAGGTGCAAAAAGACCAAGGGCCTAACTTTACCTCAAAGTCTTTTAGAAATATTTTGAAGGAATTATAAGTAGAGCCTAACTTTGCAATGGCCTATCACCCTCCATCTCAAGGGGAAATAGAGAAATTACATCAAGCCCTCAAGACAATGATGCAAGCCTATGGTATAGACAATACTAACAACTGGGATGAGAGGATCCCTTTCTTTGTATTTGCTGAGTGGGGAAGCACTCTGGAATCTCTGAGCTATTGGCTTGGGGAGGATGGCGATGCTCCCCCCTCAGAGCTTTTTCTCAGTTTCAGATACTGTTTGGCTCGTATGAGGTGGATGGTACCAGTGTACGTGCCCATCAACCAGACCAGGATGATGATGTGGGACCATAATGTGGACCATGATACTCTGGAGGCTGGAGAGGAAGTGCTGATACTGGAGCCAATTCATGTGAAAATCTGTATGGCAGGTTGCTGTGAGCTGAACATGTTGTGGGGGAAGTTCCCAGGGGTTAGATATAAAACCCACACCCCCAAGCAAGAAAAGAATGAGTATAGTGTACACAGTAACCGGTTAAAGGGTTTGAAGTTATGTCAAAAATTCAGAGAGACCAATGTTTTAATGGAATGTAAAGGGCTGCAAAACAATAATCTGTATGAAATACCAAAAGTGTATTTAAGAAATAACATATGTGTAAAAGATTTTGGGAAATGCATGCTTGGTTTTAATGAGAAAAATGTTGGAGAGTTGGCTCAGCTTTTATAAAGTTTGGGATGTCAGTAATGGGGAAAAGTTGAAACTCCATGAAGAAATTGTTAAGGAAGCTGAGCCAATTCAACAATTTTTGTGTGGGAAAAATCTGTATGAAAAACTGGAGATGGAGGAAGAAGTGAAATTCTTCCAACACCAGTTTGTAGTGCTTAGTGAGAGTCAGTGGGCATTCCCATGCTTCATGGTTCCCAAATTAGATGGCACCCTGGGCATAAACACTGACTACCACAAAGTACGTTTAACAACTAAAGTTTACAGGATTAGAAAGATTGATACTTATGCACTAAGAGATGCAAACATTTTAAATAAACTAAAACATGGGGCAGGAAGATGTGATTTCCATGGCCTGTGTTCCAGTACCATTTTAATGTGTGTAATGCAAATTGTGTTCATTGTGTGCTTAAAATTTGTGTGTGAGATGGAACGTGATGGTATTTGTGTAAACTTGATGTATCCAACCTGGGTGCAAAGAGATGTATTTGGCGTTTGTTGTTGCACTGCAAGAGGTTGCAGAACTGTTACTATCAATGAGCAACCTTCTAAATTTGAATGTCAACAATTTACCACAGGAAAGAAAATTTTCATTTTGGGGCTGGCTATTCAGCATTTGTACATGTCTCAGGATCTCTTCATCCTGTTCCTGTGTATGGTGACTAAAATCAGACTCTTAAAATGGGCTTTGTTCCTACAGCCTTTTAATTTGGAAGTCAAATATATAAAAGGCTCAGAGAATGTGGTTGCTAATGCTCTCTCTAGATGTTTCATGTAGATGCATAATGCGTACTTCGTACATAGTGTTTGTCATGTGCTGACCTTGTTGTTTTTGCAGTGGTGAACTCTCAGCGAGCCTGAGTACTCTCTACCAGCCATCTGACTGTGAAGGAGTCGAGTCGGAGCCAAAAGTGTGACGAGGGTCAGTGTATATGTAAATGTGAGTTGAGGCAGTGGTTGACAACCTTCGGTAACATGAGACGTTCAGGAAGGTATGTGATGTTGTGTCTTGGTGTGCTCTATACAGTGGACCCTCGCATAGCGCTATTAATCCGTTCCTGAGAGCTCAATGTTATGCGAAATTATCGTTATGCGAATTAATTTTCCCCATAAGAAATAATGGAAATCAAATTAATCCGTGCATGACACCCAAAAGTATGAAAAAAAAAAAATTTACCACATGAAATATTAATTTTAAAACACAAACTGAAGACATGCACAGTTACATGACACTTACCTTTATTGAAGATCTGGTCATGACTGATGGGATGGGAGGAGGGGAATGTGTGGATGGTCTTAGTGTTTAGAAGGGGAATCCCCTTCCATTAGGACTTGAGGTGGCAAGTCCTTTTCTGGGGTTACTTCCTTTCTTCTTTTAATGCCACTAGGACCAGCTTGAGAGTCACTGGACCTCTGTCGCACAACATATCTGTCCAGAGAGGCCTGTACCTCTCGTTCCTTTATGACTTTCCTGAAGTGTTTCACAACATTGTCAGTGTAATAGTCGCACGGCTTGCAATAGCTGTGTGAGGGTGATTTTCATCCATAAAGGTTTGCACTTTAAGCCACATTGCACACATTTCCTTAATCTTTGAAGTAGGCAACTTCCTCAATTTCTCTCTCCCCTCCTCCAGAGCAGTTTCCTCAGGTCTGGCCTCTTAACATAAGAACATAAGAAAGGAGGAACACTGCAGGAGGCCTGTTGGCCCATACTAGGCAGGTCCTTTACAATTCATCCCACTAACAAAACATTTGCCCAACCCAATTTTCAATGCCACCCAAGAAATAAGCTCTGATGTGAAAGTCCCACTCAAATCCAACCCCTCCCACTCATGTACTTATCCAACCTAAATTTGAAACTACCCAAAGTCCCAGCCTCAATAACCCAACTAGGTAGACTGTTCCACTCATCTACTACCCTATTTCCAAACCAATACTTTCCTATGTCCTTTCTAAATCTAAACTTATCTAATTTAAATCCATTACTGCGGGTTCTCTCTTGGAGAAACATTCTCAAGACCTTATTAATATCCCCTTTATTAATACCTATCTTCCACTTATACACTTCGATCAGGTCTCCCCTCATTCTTCGTCTAACAAGTGTATGTAACTTAAGAGTCTTCAATCTTTCTTCATAAGGAAGATTTCTAATGCTATGTATTAATTTAGTCATCCTATGCTGAATGTTTTCTAACGAATTTATGTCCATTCTGTAATATGGAGACCAGAACTGAGCTGCATAATCTAGGTGAGGCCTTACTAATGATGTATAAAGCTGCAGTATGACCTCTGGACTTCTGTTGCTTACACTTCTTGATATAAATCCCAGTAATCTATTTGCCTTATTACGTACGCTTAGGCATTGCTGTCTTGGTTTAAGGTTGCTGCTCACCATAACCCCCAAGTCCTTTTCGCAATCTGTATGGCTAAGTTCTACATCATTTAACTTATAAGTACTAGGGTTATGGGCACTCCCAAGCTTCAGAACCTTGCATTTATCTACATTGAACTGCATCTGCCACTTTTCTGACCAAGAATAGAGTTTGTTTAAATCCTCCTGAAGTTCCATAACATCTACGTTTGAATCAATTATCCTACCTATCTTTGTGTCATCGGCGAATTTGCTCGCTGTTGAAAATGATCTAGCAGCTCATCAGTGGTTAGTTCTTCACCAACTCTTCAACATCCTCCCCACTAACCTCAACAATATGAGCAATAGTTCCAGGCATTTTTTCCTGTTCACCTGGGTGTTAGTTGACTGTTGTGGGTCGCATCCTGGGGGACAAGATTAAGGACCACAATGGAAATAAGTTACAGTCCTCGATGATGCACCGACTTTCTTGGGATATCCTGGGGGGCAAACCCTCCAGGGTTAATCGTTTCTCGGTAATTGTTTCACGTTAAGCCACACCAACAACACTCTCTCCACATCTTCGAGTAATACAGCTGATGGTGGTGCAGCAACAACAGCTGACCATGGTGCAGCAGCAGCTGTGGTGCAGCAACAGCTGACCATAGTGCAGCAGCAGCTGTGGTGCAGCAACAGCTGACCATGGTGCAGCAGCAGCTGTGCAGCAACAGCTGACCATGGTGCAGCAGCAGCTGTGGTGCAGCAACAGCTGACCATGGTGCAACAACAGCTCACCATGGTGCAGCAGCAGCTGTGGTGCAGCAACAGCTGACTATGGTGCAGCAGCAGCTGTGGTGCAGCAACAGCTGACAGGTCCAATAACAGCTGACTGTGGTGCAGCAACAGCTGACTGGTTGTTAGGTAAGACACATATGCAACAGTTAGGTATCTTTATTTCGAAACGTTTCGCCTACACAGTAGGCTTCTTCAGTCGAGTACAGAAAGGTTGATAGAAGCAGAAGATACTTGACTGGTCCAATAACAGCTGACCGTGGTGCAGCAGCAGCTGACTGTGGTACGATAGTATTTATCGCCTCTTTTTACCACAGGATTGGCACTAGAAGCTTTCTTTGGGCCCATGGTGGCTTATTTAGCAGTTACAAGCACTATAAATAATGGAATAATACAAAATGTATCGAATGTATGCATGCAACCAGCCACCCTGGCTTGTAAACACTGACAGCAAGGCAGGCGTTCAGGCTGGACGGACAGGTTCGGGACAGATTCGGGATGAGTCATATTCAGAAACAGCTGATGGTGGTGCAGCAGCAGCTGACCGTGATCCAGCAACAGCTGACTGGTCCAGCAACAGCTGAACATGGTGCAGCAGCAGCTGACTGGTCCAGCAACAGCTGATCGTGGTGCAGCAGCAGCTGACTGGTCCATCAACAGCTGATCATGGTGTAGCAGCAACTGACTGATCCAGCAACAGCTGACTGATCCAGCAACAGCTGATCGTGGTGCAGCAGCAGCTGACTGATCCAGCAACAGCTGATCGTGGTGCAGCAGCAGCTGACTGATCCAGCAACAGCTGATAGTGGTGCAGCAGCAACTGACTGGTCCAGCAACAGCTGATCGTGGTGCAGCAGCAGCTGACTGATCCAGCAATAGCCGACTGGTCCAGCAACAGCTGATCGTGGTGCAGCAGCAGCTGACTGATCCAGCAACAGCTGACTAGCCCAGCAACAGCTGATCGTGGTGCAGCAGCAGCTGACTGGTCCAATAACAGCTGACCATGGTGCAGCAACAGCTGACTGGTCCAATAACAGCTGACCATGGTGCAGCAACAGCTGACTGGTCCAATAACAGCTGACCGTGGTGCAGCAGCAGCTGACTGTGGTACGATAGTATTTATCGCCCCTTTTTACCACAGGGTTGGCACTAGAAGCTTTCTTTGGGCCCATGGTGGCTTATTTAGCAGTTACAAGCACTATAAATAATGGAATACAAGATGTATCGAATGTATGCATGCAACCAGCCACCCTGGCTTGTAAACAATGACAGCAAGGCAGGCGTTCAGGCTGGACGGACAGGTTCGGGACGAGTCATATTCAGAAACAGTTGATGGTGGTGCAACAGCAGCTGACCGTGGTGCAGCAGCTGACTGTGATCCAGCAGCAGCTGACCATGATCCAGCAACAGCTGACTGGTCCAGCAACAGCTGAACATGGTGCAGCAGCAGCTGACTGATCCAGCAACAGCTGACTGGTTCAGCAACAGCTGATCGTGGTTCAGCAACAGCTGATCGTGGTGCAGCAGCAGCTGACTGATCCAGCAACAGCTGATCGTGGTGCAGCAGCAGCTGACTGATCCAGCAACAGCTGACTGGTCCAGCAACAGCTGATCATGGTGTAGCAGCAGCTGACTGATCCAGCAACAGCTGACTGGTCCAGCAACAGCTGATCGTGGTGCAGCAACAGCTGACTGATCCAGCAACAGCTGACTGGTCCAGCAGCAGCTGACTGATCCAGCAACAGCTGACTGGTCCAGCAACAGCTGATCGTGGTGCAGCAGCAGCTAACTGACCCAGCAACAGCTGATTGTGGTGCAGCAGCAACTGACTGATCCAGCAACAGCTGACTGGTCAAGCAACAGCTGATCGTGGTGCAGCAGCAGCTGACTGATCCAGCAACAGCCGACTGGTCCAGCAACAGCTGATCGTGGTGTAGCAACAGCTGACTGATCCAGCAACAGCTGACTGGTCCAGCAACAGCTGATCGTGGTGCAGCAGCAGCTGACTGATCCAGCAACAGCTGACTAGCCCAGCAACAGCAGCTGACTGATCCAGCAGCAGCTGACTGATCCAGCAACAGCTGACTGGTCCAGCAACAGCTGACCATGGCGCAGCAGCAGCTGACTGTGGTATGATAGTATTTCTCACCCTTTTTACCACAGGGTTAGCACTAGAAGCTTTCTTGGGGCCCATGGTCACTTATTTTGCAGATGAAATCACCAAAAACGCTGTAATAATACGATATGTTCCGATTGTATGCTTGGATGTTACCGCGGAGGCTGGCTTGTAAACAATGCCACCGGCGGAACATGTGAGGCTGGCTCAGGCCGCACATTAGACTCGTCTGAGACGAATAGTGTTGAGCGAGTTTTTTAGCGGTATGCGAGGCAAAATTTTAGTGATAAAATGTATTGGTATGCGGATTTAACGTTATGTGATGCCAACGGTATGCGAGGGTCCACTGTATACAAAACGGCCCGATGATTTGCCTTTGTGGTCCCTTGGACCCCTCCATGTTCTATGTCAGCCTCATCTTCAAAAGTTTGGAGGATCTGTGTGGAGTGGGACCTCGGAAGATGGGCTTGAGTGCCTGACCATGTTAAGGATCTTAAGTGTTGACTGGAAGTCTCACTGTTTGCTTCGGCCACCAAGTGAGAGACACCTTGACATGTTTTGTGAAGTTTCCTGCCTGGTGTACACCTGACTGTTCTGGGTTTGGCTCTACTCTCATCTCCTGATCAGGAAGATGCCACCCTGGAGTACCAGTTGCTTGCTGGATTACCATAGCAGAGGCACAGGCCTGTTGGTGCAGGCTTTCACAGTGGACATTGTGTGCAATTCTTGCATTGTAATGTGTATTGTTTTTAAAAGCCACTAAAATTGTAAATAGTTACACCCTTGAGTATATGGGTATGGTTAAAATCCTTTTCTAAAAAATTCTGCAATCTGTTGTAAATAACAGTAAAGTGAAGAGTAGTTGTGGTGCTAGGGAAATATGTAGCATTTCTAGTAGTCTTGCTTACCGCCTTCAGACTTAAGCAATATACTTTTACTAGCCATATCCTGAGGGACACGGCTAGCTTTTGTGAGACTTCGTCTGGAGGTGGGGGTGTTATGGGGCTATAGGACCCAACATGTATTTATAAGTAACAGTTACTCTGGAATACCTAATTATATTGAACTGATGGGGACTTAGCTCTAAATGTCATAAGGACTGATCACCCTTAGGACTGAGAGGCAGCTGGGTCAAGCCTTTTTTCTCAATATAATAGGTTATACTATAGACACACACACAATTTAAATAAGTAGTTTATGAAGTTGTATTTCTTTTTGTAAAAGTAAAATTAAGGTGTGGTAGAATTGTGGTAACTGGAGAATTGTGCTTGGCAACAGTCTTTTGTTTTTGGTGGGTGTGGGAGGAGCTTAGCTAGGCTCCTCCCCCCCTCTCTCTCTCTCTCTGTTTGTTGACATGGCAGGACCTCTGGGTCCTTCTTCTATCTTCTTTTGGGGCATTATGTGTGCTCCAGGGGTGAGTTTTTATAACTTAAGTTGTGGCCACCATACCCAGGGTGACTAAAGTGTGTCAAAACACTGGTTAGCCCAGTTAGTCAAGAAGAGAGAAGGACAAAAGTTGCTGAGATGCACCATGTGGGAGAACAGCTATGGAGTGTGTAGATTTTTGTTTTGAATATGTGAGGCTGTAAATTATATATTCTGTACATATTTATTTAGAATACAGTTATATTTTTATAGTAGTAGTTTACATAACCTGTGAAGAGGGCTGGTGAAAGGATATCAGACACACTCAAGATGATCAGCCATGATGTAAGTATTACCCCTAGACAGATAAGGCCATTAAATAAAAAGCTACTCCACACTAGAACATGTAGTGAGAACCTTACTATCAAAGTATTAAGACATACCAACATAACACATAGTAATACTAATAGTATGTAATAATAATCACACTTGGGCACATTTAACCCTTTGACTGTTTTGGTCGTATATACAGTGGACCCACGGTTAATGATATTTTTTCACTCCAGAAGTATGTTCAGGTGCCAGTACTGACCGAATTTGTTCCCATAAGAAATATTGTGAAGTAGATTAGTCCATTTCAGACCCCCAAACATACACGTACAAACGCACTTACATAAATACACTTACATAATTGGTCGCATTCGGAGGTAATCGTTATGGGGGGGGTCCACTGTATACGTCTTACGAGCCAGTGTTTCGGACGTATATATACTCAGTAATTTGAGCGGCTTCAAATCAAGCAGGAGAAAGCTGGTAGGCCAACTTGTGAGAGAATGGGTCTGTGTGGTCAGTGTGCACCACAAAAAAAATCCTGCAGCACGCAGTACATAATGAGAAAAAAAAATTACCGTTTTTTTTTATTAAAACACCGACTTTGAGGTGTATTTTTGTATAGTATCTATCGTTGTATTCTCGTTTTCATGGTCTCACGTGATAAAATGAAAAACACATTACAGAAACAGAGATGATTTTGATTAGTTTCACGATGAAAACGACCTTGAAACTGAGCTCAAAGTAGCGGAAATGGTCGATTTTTACCAATGTTCGAGAGTAAGCAAATCACACCACACATCCAATACACGTCAACTGGAGAGTCTAATATTCTTTCACTAGTGCACTGATATTATTTATTTATACCATTTTTACAATAATGCAGTAGTCTGCATAACAGTAAATTTTGTATTTTTTGTATGAATAAAAAATCAAAATAGAAAGTAATAGTAATATAAGAGGGGCCTAGAGACGTGACTAATAAACAGAGGATATGTTACTTTAGTGGACCCTATTTTGAAATTAGCATCTTTTTTAATTTGCGTGAAATTGGCCAAATTGCCAATTTCTGACCACTTTATTGGGTAGTTAAAATCGGTAAATGGGCGGTTTCCTGTACTCAATTGATAGAAAAAATGGAGTTCTAAAGAAATAGCCATGAGTTTGGTCAACTGGAATAACAGAATTGGCCAAAAACAGGGCTCAAAGTTGGCGAAATTGCCGATGGGTATATGTCACCGAGACCGCTAACTTCGCGGGAGCGTAATTCCGTGAGTTTTCGACCAAGTTTCGTACTTTTGGTGTCATTACCATCGGGAAAAGATTCTCTATCATTTCATAAGAAAAAAAATTTTTGTTTTTTCCAAAAATTTTTCAACACAGAATGACAGTTTCAGCAAGGGGCTTGCAACAGTCAAAGGGTTAATGTCTTATTTTAATATAGACATTTTCATTAACCCATCTATGATATTTTCTTGAAAATTATATAAGAAACACATTACATAGCATATAAACATGCAATGTTCATATGCAGTGGTGGGTAAACATTAGGTTTTCTCTGGTTCAGCGTTAGAGAAAACTGTGAATCCACATTGGCCCAGTAACCTCCCTTTTGTTTACAATTCTCGGCATGAATTATTCATTACTTCTCCCTTTGTTTATGATGGCATCTAAATGTAGTTGTTAGAAACGATTAAACTCAGTGAACATGGCATGTTGATGGTAATAATATGGCTGTAGGCCGCAGTGTATGTAGCCGGTAGGTACAGTATACACTTGGGATGAAGTCTGCCTGGGACTACAAATAAATACTACTCACCAACAAGAGTCTTTAACCCTTTGACTGTTTCAGTCATATATATACGTCTTACGAGCCAATGTTTCCGACGTATTAATACACGTAAATTCTAGTGGCTTCAAATCAAGCGGGAGAAAGCTGGTAGGTCTACATGTGAGAGAATGGGTCTGCATGGTGGGTGTGCGCCCTGTGAAAAAAATTGGGGACTCAGTGGTGCAGTGTGGGAATGCCATCTTGGTAGTCCTTGTTTACCATGCCATGCGGTAAGAAGTATGTACCTCACTTCTTGCCGAATTGGAGGTCTTCTGTTCCCAAGTGATAGTTCTAACACCGATGGAAGTGCCAGTTTTTTCAAGTGCCATGGTTTTTCAAGAGGGTGTGACTGAAAGCAGTGCCCAGGATAATGTAATTAGTGATGAAAACCAAGATGACCCTCAACCTTCCACCTCTGGTGCTGGGCCATCTCATTCACGTTCACCTGTACCAGGACGAAAAAGGAAACTATTTCCCCGTGTACAGGACTCGGATGTGAGCAGTGAAAGTGATAGTGATAGTGATTTCCAAGTTATTGAAAGCAGCTCGAGTTGCAACAGTGGGGGGGGGGGGGGGATATTCGCCAGTGAAATGGCAGTATGTACAATGTAGCATGTGTTCTGGTAGTGTGCCATATGCCATTCCAAGGCAAAAGAGTAAATCTCAGAGTACATCCCGTGGCCCTACACCACAACCTGAGAGTGAAGATGACGATATTGTTACAATGGGGATGTGTAATGTGGGTGGTGGCGGCAGTGGCGGTGGCACGAGTCATGTGGCACCAGTAGTGGGCCACGCTGCTAACTCAGCAAAGCCACAACCAGCCTCAACCACCCCCACACTCCCACAGCCTGCACAACCACCTTTCAATAACCAGAACTCACCAGCAGACCACATCTGGGATTAGCAGCAAGTTGCTAATTTTGTTTCCAATCTCCATGACTTTGATGAAACACAAAGTGGAATATGGCTATTGTGTACACTTGGGAACAATGCCACTGAACTGGAATGCTCTCAGTTATTCTTTGATGAACCCCTGATGGAAATTATTGTCAGGGAAAGCAACACATACTATGAGTACATCCAGAACAAATACAATTCTTTCACCAAGGTCATGGCTACACCAGTGGAAGGACAACTGTGGCAGAGATGTACCTGTTCTTTGCCACAACAATGCTTATGCCACATGTGTATAAGCACACTGTCACCACATACTGGTCGACGGAACGCCTGATTTCCACCCCAGGTTTTAGTGATATTATACCAGTGAATCGATTTTTTATACTGTTACGTATGCTACACTTCTCAAGACAAAACAAGGCCTGACAGAAACGACAGGTTATATAAAATCAGGAATGTGTTCATGTACCTGAAAGCTTGTTATTGATGCATCTTTGATTTTGTTCAAAGGCAGACTGTCGTTCAAGCAGTATATACCAAGCAAGAGGAAACGCTTTGGTATAAAGTTATTTGTACTGTGTGATTGCAGAAGTGGTACACTGGTAGGTAACACCACTGGTAGGTAACACACACCACTGGTAGCTAACACACACCACCGGTAGGTAACACACACCACTGGTAGGTAACACACACCACTGGTAGCTAACACACACCACTGGTAGGTAACACACACCACTGGTAGGTAATACATTAATTGTGTACACTGGCAGTAATACATTGAGAGATACCAGGAAGTTATTGGGTATCTCTGGTGATGTGGTAAGAACAATGATGGAACCATATCTTGGTAAGGGTCATATATTATTTATTGATAACTGGTACACAAGCCCCTTACTCAGTGATTTCTTGCGAGTGAACATGACAGACGTGTGTGGCACAGTGCGTAGTAATCGTAAGCATATGCCTAAGTTCTATGCAGGCACTCACAGAGGTGAGGTGCAGGCCTTTGCTGCCAATGACATCATGGTATTTCGGTGGCATGACAAACATGATGTCACATTGTTGACATCAGTTCACCGAAACGAAATGGCAGACAGTGGCAGGCACAATAGAGAGACCAATGAACCCATTCTAAAACCTGCAGCTGTGATAGACTACAACCTCAATATGCGCTTAGTGGACAAATGTGACATGCAGATTGGGTTTGCTCATTGTGTTTGCAAGAGTTTTAAGTGGTACCTTACCTCTGATATACCTTTGAAGAGTTTCGAGAGTTTGTCTACTCTCTGAGCCCGGCCATGGGCCAGGCTCGTCTGGTGCTTGCCTGGTCAACCAGGCTCTTCCTGCTGGAGGCCCGCTGCCCCACATATCCATCACAGCCTGGTTGATCTGGCACCTGGAGAAGATACTCGTCCAGTTTCCTCTTGAAGGCTTCTACACTTGTTCCAGCAGTGTTTCTGATATCTTCTGGTAAGATGTTGAAAAGTCTGGGACCATGGATGTTGATACAGTGTTCCCTTATTGTCCCCACCGCACTCCTGGTCCTCACTGGGCTTATTTTACACTTCCTCCCATATCTCTCACTCCAGTATGCTGTTATGGCAGTGTGCAGATTTGGGACCAAGCCTTCAAGTACCTTCCAGGTATATATTATCATGTACTTCTCTCTCCTCTGCTCCAGTGAGTACTTGTTCAAGACTTGCAGGCATTCCCAGTAGTTTAGGTGCTTTACTGGCTCAATGTGAGCCATAAACAATCTCTGTATTTGTTCAAGCTCCGATATTTCTCCTGCCTTGAATATTGAGCAATATTCTAAGTGAGGGAGCACTAGCGATTTGAAGAGTGTCACCATCGGCATTATTTCCCTTGTTTTGAAAGTTCTTAATACCCACCCCGTCATCTTCCTGGCTATCGTGATCTTTGTCTTGTTATGGTCTTTAAAAGAAAGGTCCACTGACATAATTATTCCTAGGTCTCTTATGTGTTCCTTATGTTCTATTTGGTGACCCTCTTGAGTTTTGTATATAGTGCTCCTTTTGAGTTCTTCATTCTTTCCATACCTAAGCAGCTGGAACTTATCACCATTGAAAGTCATGTTGTTCTCCACTGCCCACTGGAAAACCCTGTTTATGTCTTCCTGTAATTTTTCAGTGTCCTCTACCGTACTGACTTTCATGCTTATTTTAGTGTCATCTGCAAATGATGATACAAAAGTGTGCTGGGTGTTTTTTCTATGTCTGCTATGAGGATGAGGAACAGCAGAGGTGCCAGGACAGTGCCTTGGGGCACTGAGCTTTTGACCTCGCTGATGCTGGATCTTGCCCTGTTCACTACCACTTTTTGTGTTGTGTGTGTTAGGAAACCGAAAATCCATCTGCCTACCTTCCCCGTAATGCCCATGGCCTTCATTTTGTGGGCTATCACTCCATAATCACACTTGTCAAACACCTTTGCAAAATCAGTGTAAATCACATCTGCGTTTTGGTCGTCTTCCAGTGCCTCCGTAATTCTGTTATAATGGTTCAGCAGCTGTGACAGATATTATCGTCCTGCTCTAAAACCATGCTGGTTCCGGTTATGTTGGTTGTGCTGGTCCATGAAATTTTTAACCTGCCGTCTCAACTTTTTTCCATCTTGATATTTCCATGCTGAATGCTTATAACATATACAAGTTGAAGATCAACAACAAACCAAAATATGGTGAATTTTGTTTGTCAGTCATCAGACAAATAATATTCAAGTACCAAGGAGCAGGACCTGCAACAGACCAGTGCCCGCAAAATTACCAACACATGCCATCTCGTCTGAGGCCTGGTGATCACTACCTTATACAACTGCCTCCTACTGCTTTCAAGAAAAGTGTTCAGAAGAAGCGTTTTGTCTATGCACATGCCACAAGACGCCCACAAAAATGCAGACACACTCGTATTATGTGTGAGGAGTGTAAAACTCCACTGTGCATATACCCATGTTTCAGACTTCCACAAGCTGCAGCAGTTCTAGGAAAGTGTTCAGTGACTGTACATTTGTATATATATTATAGAACAATAGTAATAAACAACTTTTTGTATTGTTGGTCTGTGTAAACAAGTTTTGTAAACAATATAATAATGATAATGTTTGTGCAGTTATGGTGTTGTATACAATGAGTGTATAAGTTACTTAGAAAAGACAAATATTGGGAAATACAAGAAACCTTCGAACTGGAGTAAATAAAAGAATACTGGGTGAGTGGCATTTGCTGCTGTTGCCATATGTGGCTCATTTTCTGCCAACTGTACGCCTCTATATCTCGGTAAGTACAGTGGACCCCCGCATAACCTTGGGATCGCATAGCGTTAAATCCGCATAGCGATACATTTTATCACTAAAATTTTGTCTCGCATAGTGTTAACAAATTCGCTCAACGCGATTCGTCCGAGACACGTCCATGCAGCCTGAGCCAGCCTCACTTGTTCTGCCATTGGCATTGTTTACAAGCCAGCCTCCGCGGTAACATTCAAGAATATAATCAGAACATTTCGTATTATTACAGCCTTTTTATAGTGATTTCACCTGAAAAATAAGTGACCATGGGCCCCAAGAAAGCTTCTAGTGCTAGCCCTGTGGTAAAAAGGGTGAGAAATACTATCATACCACAGTCTGCTGCTGCTGCACCACAGTCAGCTGTTGCTGGACCAGTCAGCTGTTGCTGGATCAGTCAGCTGCTGCTGCACCATGGTCAGCTGTTGCTGGATCAGTCAGCTGCTGCTGCACCACAATCAGCTGTTGCTGGACCAGTCAGCTGTTGCTGGATCAGTCAGCTGCTGCTGCACCACGGTCAGCTGTTGCTGGACCAGTCAGCTGCTGCTGCACCACGTTCAGCTGTTGCTGGACCAGTCAGCTGTTGCTGGATCAGTCAGCTGCTGTTGCACCACCATCAGCTGTTTCTGAACATGACTCGTCCCGAACCTGTCCGTCCAGCCTGAGCGCCTGCCTTGCCATCATTGTTTACAAGCCAAGGTGGCCGGTTGCATGCATACATTCGATACATTTTGTATTATTCCATTATTTATAGTGCTTGTAACTGCTAAATAAGCCACCATGGGCCCAAAGAAAGCTTCTAGTGCCAACCCTGTGGTAAAAAGGGTGATAAATACTATCGTACCACAGTCAGCTGCTGCTGCACTACGGTCAGCTGTTACTGAACCAGTCAGCTGTTGCTGCACCACAGCTGCTGCTGCACCATGGTCAACTGCTGCTGCACTATGGTCAGCTGTTGTTGTTGCTGCACCACCATCAGCTGTATCACTCGAAGATGTGGAGTGTGTGTTGTTGGTGTGGCTTAACGTGAAACAATTACCGAGAAACGATTAACCCCGGAGGGTTAGCCACCCAGGATAACCCAAGAAAGTCAGTGCATCATCGAGGACTGTAACTTATTTCCATTGGGGTCCTTAATCTTGTCCCCCAGGATGCGACCCACAACCGTTGACTAACACCCAGGTGAACAGGAGAAAATGCCTGGAACTAGTGCTCATATTGGTGAGGTTAGTGGGGAGGATGTGGAAGAGTTGGTGGAGGACAATGAAGAACCACTGATGAGCTGCTAGATCATCTTCAACAGTAAGAGGCCACACCTGAGGAAACTGCTCCGGAGGAGGGGATAGAGAAATTGAAGAAGTTGCCTACTTCAAAGATTAAGGAAATGTGTGCAATGTGGCTTAAGGTGCAAACCTTTTTTGATGAAAATCACCCTCACACAGCTATTGCAAGCCATGCTGGTGACTATTACACTGACAATGTTGTGAAACACTTTAGGAAAGTCATAAAGGAACGAGAGGTACAGGCCTCTATGGACAGATATTTTGTGTGACAGAGGTCCAGTGACTCTGAAGCTGGTCCTAGTAGCATTAAAAGAAGAAGGGAAGTAACCCCGGAAAAGGACTTGACACCTCAAGTCCTAATGGAAGGGGATTCCCCTTCTAAACACTAAGACCATCCACAGTCTCCCCTCCTCCCATCCCATCAATCATCACCAGATCTTCAATAAAGGTAAGTGTCATGTAACTGTGCATGTCTTCTTCAGTTTGTGTGTATTGAAATTAATATTTCATGTGGTAAAAAAAAATATTTTTTTCATACTTTTGGGTGTCTTGCACGGATTAATTTGATTTCCATTATTTCTTATGGGGAAAATTAATTCGCATAACGATAATTTCGCATAACAATGAGCTCTCAGGAACGGATTAATAGCGCTATGCGAGGGTCCACTGTATTGATGGCAAAAAATTTTTTTTAGGCTTAAAACGCTCAGTAAAATAATCCTAACATTTTGATAACAATTTTTTTTTTTCGAATATTTTTCGACATAGAATGACAGTTTCAGAAATGGGCTTGCAACAGTCAAAGGGTTAACCCTTTGACTGTTTCAGCCATATATATACATTTTACGAGCCAGTGTTTCGGATGTATATACGTATACTCAATAATTCTAGCAGCTACAAATCAAGCAGGAGAAAGCTGGTAAGCCCACATGTGAGAGAATGGGTCTGTGTGGTCAGTGTGCACTACAAAAAAATCCTGCAGCACACAGTGCATAATAGAAAAAAAAACTCCATCCGTGTTTTTGAATTAAAATGCTGACTTTGAGGTGTATTTTCCTATAGTATTTATGCTTGTATTCTCATTTTCTTGGTCTCATTTGATAGAATGGAAAACATATTACAGAAATAGTGATGATTTTGATTAGTTTCATGGTGAAAACAACCTTAAAATTGAGCTCAATGCAGTGGGAATGTTTGATTTTTACCAATGTTCAAGAGTAGCAAATCACACAACATGTCCAATACACGTCAACTGGGGAGTCTAATATTCTTTCACTAGTGCACTGATATTATTTATACCATTTTTATAATACTACAGTAGTCTGCATAGCAGTAAATCTTCTATTTTTTGTGTGAATAAAAAATCAAAATAGAAAGCAAGAGTAATATGAGAGGGGCTTAGAGACGTGACTAATGAACAGAGGATATGTTATTTTAGTGCCAAGAATGTCTGCATTGTTTATTCTGGACCCTATTTTGAAACTGGCATCTTTTTTAATTTGCATGAAATTGGCCAAATTCTCACCACTTTATTAGGTAGTTGAAATCAGTAAATGGACGGTTTCGTGTACTCAGTTAATAGAAAACATGGAGTTCTAAAGAAATAGCTATGAGTTTGGTAGACTGGAACAATGGAATTGGCCGAAAATAGGACTCAAAGTCGGCAAAATCGCCGATGCATATGTATAGCTGAGATCTCTAACTTCACAGGAGTGTAATTCCATAAGTTTTCAATCAAATTTCGTACTTTTGGTGTCATTACCATTGGGAAAAGATTATCATTTCATAAGAAAAAATCAATTTTTTTTTTTTCCAAAAATTTTGACACCAGGAGACACTTCAGGATTTGGGGTTGCGACAGTCAAAGGATTAATAAAGGTAAGTAATATTCATTTATCTTTAAAATTAGTCATTTATATTTATTTCTCATTGTCTTCTGTATGTAAACTATAGTTATTCTCTATAAAATGTAATTTTTGTTAATATTTTTGGGTGTCTGAAATGGATTAATTGGATTTACATTATTTCTCATGGGAAATAGTACAGTGGACCCCCGCATACCAATTTTAATCCGTGCAAGAGGGGTCATTGTTATGCGAAATAATCGGTATGCGAATGAATTTTCCCCATAAGAAATAATGGAAATCAAATTAATCCGTGCAAGACACCCAAAAGTATGAAAAAAAAATTTTTACCACATGAAATATACATTTTCCCACACACAAAGAGAAGGATACATGCACAATAGTAGAGTAGTACATGCACAGTATATATTGTGCATGTACTAGTCTACTAAATGAAGAATAAATGACACTTACCTTTATTGAAGATGCAGCAATGACTGATGAGACACTGTGTCCTGGGAGTGCCTTTTCCTCCTGAGTACTGTAGGTCCTGTTTGGCATTTTCTTCCAGAACATGCCTTATCACACTGTGTATGCCACTACGATTCTTAAATCTCTCAAACCAACCTTTGCTGGCTTTAAATTCACCAATATGAGCACTAGTTCCAGGCATTTTTCCCTGTTCACCTGGGTGTTAGTCGACTTGTGTGGGTTGCATCCTGGGAGACAAGATTAAGGACCCCAATGGAAATAAGTTAGACAGTCTTCGATGACACTGACTTTTTTGGGTTATCCTGGGTGGCAAATCCTCTGGGGTTAATTGTTTCTTGGTATTCTCAATAAGCCACACCAACAACGGTGCTACAGCAGCAGCAGCAGCTGACGGTGGTACAGCAGCAACAGACGATGCTACAGCAGCAGCAGACGATGCTACAGCAGCAGCAGACGATGCTACAGCAGCAGCAGCAGCTGACGGTGGTACAGCAGCAACAGACGATGCTACAGCAGCAGCAGACGATGCTACAGCAGCAGCAGACGATGCCACAGCAGCAGCAGACGATGCTACAGCAGCAGCAGCAGCTGACGGTGGTACAGCAGCAACAGACGATGCTACAGCAGCAGCAGACGATGCTACAGCAGCAGCAGCAGCTGACGGTGGTACAGCAGCAACAGACGATGCTACAGCAGCAACAGACGATGTTACAGCAGCAGCAGACGATGCTACAGCAGCAGCAGCAGCTGACGGTGGTACAGCAGCAACAGACGACACTACAGCAGCAACAGACGATGTTACAGCAGCAGCAGACGATGCTACAGCAGCAGCAGCAGCTGTACCACCAATAGTAGCGATGGTTGATTGGGGTTTATTATACAACCTGGCCAGCTCGGAGACACGCACTCCACTTTCATACTTATCAATGATCTTTTTCTTCATCTCTATTGTAATTCTCACCCTTATTGCTGTAGGGTTGGCACTAGAAGCTTTCTTGGGGCCCATGGTCACTTATTTTCCAGAAAAAGCACCGAAAACACTGTAATAATACGAAATATTCCGATTGTATGCTTGGATGTTACCGCAGAGGCTGGCTGGTAAACAATGCCACCGGCGGAACATGTGAGCGTGGCTCAGGCCGCACATTGGACGCGTCTCGGACAAAAATCGGTGAGCGGGTTTTTAAGCGGTATGTGAGGCAAAATTTTTGCGATTAAAGCAAGCGGTATGCGGATTAATCGCTATGTGATGCCATCGGTATGCGGGGGTCCACTGTATATCAGTTTTTGGTGATTTTGGATTTCGGCCAACCTTCTGAATTGGATGAATTATGAAAACCGGGGGTCTACTGTTCCTTTTGAGTTCTTTCCTGATGTAGTGGGAACCTCTTGCATGGCTGTCCCATTCACGTAGAAAGCAGCAGTGTAGTTGGTGTATCTGCTCTGTTCGGCTAAGAAAATCACCTACATTTCACCTCAAAATATAAACCACCTTCTATGACTGCTGGAACAATAATGAAGGGCAGTGAGACTGTGAGTGTGGTAAGAAACACTGTTGCAAACCTGTTGAAACCTGTTGTGACACATTGGCGTATATTGAAAAGTAGAGCTAACAAACAATTTTAACCATGATATTCATTATCAGTGACCTAAAATTAGTTGGAAATTACTACTCTGGTCTCGGAAGCATTTTGAATGTTGACCAGTGAATTATCAGTAGTATCTCAGTACTATCTCAGCCATAGACATACAGTGGGCCCTTGAGTTTCGTAAGGCTCGCTCTTCATAAATTTCGACTTTTGACAACTTTTTTTGTCAAAATATAGCCTCGCAGTTCATAATTTGGCTCGCCATTTGTCGCTTGTCCGGAACATGTATGAGTGGCATCCCAGTGTCCGCGCCACACAAAGGTGCCCCACACACCATTCCCAGTCAGTGTGGCATTGTTTATTGGCGAATGAGCATCACCCCATGCGTTCATACGATACATTTCATAATATTCCATTCTTTTTTTGTGCTTGCAACTTCTAAATAAGCCACCATAAGCCCAAAGAAAGTTTCTAGTGCCAGCCCTTTGGTAAAGGTGAGAAATGCGATAGAATTTAAGAAAAAGTTTGTAGAAAAATACGACAGTGGTGGTGGTGGTAGAGGATGGTAGTGGTTGAGGGTGGTAGACAGGGTAGTAGAGGGTGGTAGTAGTTGTGATGGTTGTACAGGGTGGTAGTGATAGTGGTAGAGTGGTAGTGGTTGTGATGGTGGTAGAGGGTGGTAGGGGTTGTGATGGTGGTAGAGAGTGGTAGTGGTTGTGATGGTGGTAGAGGGTGGAAGTGATTGTGGTAGAGTGGTAGTGGTTGTGATGGTGGTAGAGGGTGGAAGTGATTGTGGTAGAGTGGTAGTGGTTGTGATGGTGGTAGTGATGGTGGTAGAGGATGGTAGTGATAGTGGTAGAGAGTGGTAGCAGTAGTGATGGTGGTAGAGGGTGGTAGGGGTAGAGGGTGGTAGGGGTAGAGGGTGGTAGTGGCTGTGATGGTGGTAGAGGGTGGTGGTGGTAGAGGATGGTAGTGATGGTGGTAAAGGGTGGTAGAGGGTAGAGCTACAAGAGCTCTCTGGACATTTTTTTTTTTTTTGTGCAACAGGGGTCCAGTGACTCTCAAGCTGGTCCTAGTGCCATTAAAAAACAAAGAAGAGAAGTAACCCCAGATAAGGACCTGGTACCTAAAGTCTTTAAGGAAGGGGATTTCCCTTCCAAACAATAGTGTAACTTCTCCATCCTCTCCCCACCTCCCGTCTTCCATACACCAAGAAGTCTTCAATAAAGGTAAGTGTGATATTATTGTTTTATATTTCATGTCTCATTGTCTTCTGTATGTAAATCTATATTTAATGTAAAAAAAAAATATTTTTTTGTTAATACTTTTGGGTGACTGGAACAGATTAATTGGATTTACATTATTTCTTATAAGAATATGGTTTCACCATTCGTAAATTTAAACTTTCGTCACACTCTCTGGAACGGATTAATTACGAAATTCCAGGGTCCACTGTAACTTGCTCACTGAGTTTAATAATTTCTAATTTAGTACTTAAAATAAGAGCCTTATGACTTCTTTTTATCACAACTACCCTTAGATGTCATTGTAACACAAAAAGAGCATATATAAAATATGCAATAACTTTAAAGCACTTGAAACTTTGGAAAGTTTCCAGACATAATCGAGAGAGATGCGGAGCTCACGGAGGAGGTAAACAAACTGAGAGTGGAGGGGTGGCTCACACATGCCATAACAGTGAATCAGGAGCCATATAAATGAATTCTGGGGCATAATTTGAAATGTTCGTATCAGCGAAGTGCCATAAAGCTGGGCTCTAGTATACTGTGATGCTATGACTGGCAAGAGAGTAATAGTGAGGTTTAGAACACTGACATAACTGATGTTATTGTGGAGAAGTGCTGTGATGAACATTCAGTGGATGGCTTGTGTTATGCTTGAACTGTGCACTAGTAAGTTGTCTGGTGTAACATTACCTAGAGCACATCAATTTATCAAAGCTGCACTTTATTAAGGCCAACCCCCTTAGTACATAATTAAGAGGCAGTACAGCCTGACTGATCATGTTTGTCCTATAGCAATGTGTCTAGTTAACTCTTGCAGTAATTCCCCTGACAACTAACAGTTTGATTCAGTGGTTGGATGAGTGTGTCAAACTTCCATAGCCTAAAATAATCTAATAAAAACTAACCTAGACTAAAAAAAAAAAAAAAAAAGACTGTAATAAAACTTCCCAATTTACTGACATAAGGAGAAAAGTGATACCATTTGGAATGAGAAATGAAACATAGGCAAGAGGATTAAAGTTAAGCTACTGAGGGCAACATGCAGTGTGAATGTAATGCAGAGAATCTGTAGTCTAGAAATTAGGAGGAGGTGCAGGATTACTAAAGTATTATCCAGAGGGCAGAGGAGGGGTTGTTGAGGTGGTTCAGACATTTAGAAAGGATGGAACAAAATAGAATGACTTGGAGAGCATATAAATCTGTAGTGGAAGGAAGGTGAGGTAGGGGTCGGCCTAGAAAAGGTTAGAGGGAGGGGAGGGTAAAGGAGGTTTTGTGTGCAAGGGGTGTGGAGGTCCAGTAATAGTGAGTGTGGTAGATAGGAGCGAGTGGAGAGAAATAGTTATGACTTGATGTGTTGTTGGGGTGTGAGCAAAGTAACATTTATGAAGGGATTCAGGGAAACTGGGAAGCCAGACTTGAGTCCTGGAGGTGGGAAGTGCAGTGCCTGCACTCTGAAGGAGGGGTGTTGATATGTTGCAGTTTTTTAACTGTAGTGTAGGCATGCCTCTGGCAAGACAGTGATGGAGTGAATGATGATGACGATAATTGAAAGTGTTTCTTTTTTGGGTCGCCCTGCCTTGATGGGAAACAGCTGTGTTAACCCTTAAATGGTCCAAACGTATATATACGTTTTTTCAACATCTGAAAGCATGTAAAAAAATGTAGATCTTCTTTTTTATTTTACATTTGAAAACGTGTAAAAAAAACTTTTATCTACATTTTTTTTTTGTTATACAGTATTTGAAAATATGTAAAAAAAAGTAGATCCACTTTTGTAGCACTACGAATTTGAACGTCAATCTCTTTGGACCGTTTAAGGGTTAATAAAAAAAATTGATGAGACCGTAATCCAATAATGACCAATTTTTTAGTGGTAATAAGATATACTCGAGTTTCCTGGAGACTGTATCTCCCTATTGTATTGTGTAGATTAGCTATGTAAAGTAACTAATAGTATATGAAATGACAAATTTTTTTAAGATGCACCTGTGCTCAGTGGGGTCTGAAAGACCCATTGCACACTTGTAATACTGCTTGTTTCTCTGCACTATAGCCCACATGATGAGCACAGGGTGTACAGTAAAGCTGCCACACAGGCCGTACAACTTACTACAGTAACTAGATATCTGTATGCTTTGGCCTCAGTCAGATACTCTTTTCCTAAAAAGGATCTCTTAGGAATTCCTCAGTGTAAGTGGTATCTCAACTTTCATCGATCAGTATTTATGACAAGTTTTATCCAAGCATATGGGCAGGTGTGATTCCATCAGAAGACTTGTTAACCAGTTATTTCTAAGCTGTATCTTGCCTTTATCTGACAAAATATTTACTTATACCAATTCATCCTTAAAATAACAAATAAATACACAAATTCATATGCATTGATAAAAACAAAGCAGGCGGTTGACTACAATACTTGTGTTGCGAAGTATATCTTGCTGTACATCCCTCATGCACTGTACATTACCAAGTGTAATGCCACCATTTACACAGTTACACAGCAAATGGCATGTCACATTCTATTTATCTTACCTTCTGAATGCTTTCATTGACATCATTGTCCTTCAGGTCAGGAAATTTCTGCTTCAAGTGATGGAAGAGCTGCATGTGGGGGATGTTGCGCGTGTCAGTAGGCAGCCGCGCAGAGTCCATACTGTGGCCCAACCCACTTCAAATATGGCTTGGCCTCTCTTTTTCACTAAGACCCAGCCTGATTTATTTACTGTGCTCTTATCTATTTATTCTGGCACTTTTAAAACTTTTAACACAAGTAAGCAGTAAACCTGCAGACACTGGGGCCACATGAGAAGCATCTAGTCAGCTGCAGCACAACGGTTGCCACCTCGGATGCATCTTGTAATCACTCCAACTTCCTGAAAAAAAAAAATTGTCCCTGAGCAATAAGTAGAGGAAGAATGGAGGAAATAAAGACTGTAATGAAGTACAAGACAAACTCAAATCATTCAACTAAACAAAAGTCCCATGTGCAAGACCTAGGAGTAATGATGTCGGAAGATCTCGCATTCAAGTATCACAACAATGTTGTCATTGCTACCGCAAGAAAAATGATAGGCTGGATAACTAGAACTTTCCAGACAAGAGATGCTGAGTCACCTTTTTCTCTCCAGGCCGGAAAACTGCCCCTTCTGGTCAGAGCGAGATTGCTGAGCTGGAAAGCATACAAAAAACTTTCACTGCTCGTATAGTCAAACATCTGAACTACTAGGAATGCTGGAAGTCCCTTCAACTGTATTCCTTGAAATGTAAGCAATAAAGGTACAGTATTTACACCTGGAAAATACCTCCACTAAAATGCAGTGGTATGACGAGTACACTAAGAGAGAACGTGATGAATGTTTGAGTCCCCTAATCTTCCATGCCTCCCCTCTGTGCATATGGGAAATTACTAACAAGATTCTGGCCTTCAAGAGGGAACTGGACAAGATCCTCAAATCAGTGCCTGTATTCAGGCTATGGTTTGTACACTGAATTGTGTATGGCTAGCAGTAACAACCTGGTTGATCAGGCCTTGATCCTCCAGACAGCCTGGTCTGGGACAGGGTCATGGGGACACTGTCTCCCAAAAACATCTTTCAGGAAGAAGCAATATTGTAGTAGGGTGCAATGAAGTGATTTTTAATATGTAGCTAATTATTTTTTTACTACAAGTATCTGTAACTTGAATTGTACAGTGTACTAATATTCCAAGTAAAGAATATGAAAAGAATAAAAAAATGTACAAAAAATATAAAATGTGTAAACTACTGTCTAGAGAAAAGTGCAGAGAATGTAAGGAAGTCTGGAAAGCATAAAAAAAAACATAAATTGTAAAATAAAGTATGGGAAAAATGGATGAAAATATCAAGAAAAAAACATGAAAAATATAGAAAACAGTATGAATATAAAGTATTAAAAATCTAAAAATTACCCCCCCCCCCTAAAAAAAAAATTACAACTAGTACAGGTCCGCCATCACAAATCCGGCAATCAGTTATTCGGTTCCTTCAGTTATTCGGCACTAATTTTGGCGAGCATAATTTCAAATTTCCAGGGTCGCCACACCAACCTGCTGGTACTGTTTGGTGGCGCTACTTGCTGCATAAATCATTCCAATTTCTTTTTCTCCATTTATTGTTTTAACCTGCTTACTTTTAGCCCTAGCCATGGTTCCAATGAATAAAAGAAATGCTTCTCATTATGTAAAGCACCTACACAGTACATTATCCATTAAAGATAAGGTGGCTTTGAAGCCACTGTCGGTTGCCATGAGCTCAGTCTCATGAAGCTGGAGAATATGCTTTATTATTACGCTAATATCAACACTACAGCTTATTTGCCTATCACAATTGATCTAATATGACATAAGAAACAATACGTATAAATAACATAAAACATGTTAAATACTCCAGAATGAATAATATTTGGCATAACACCGAGCAGTTCGATGGAGGTATGAAGAGGATATGATATACAAATACCATTCTCCTATCCCTGTCTTTGTGGCTTATATTAGAGAAAACGGAGTATAGCACAGGGCTAACTATGATATACACTCGTACTGCACCATAAACCTGAAACAAAAAAAGTTATTTTCTCTCTGTAGATTATCACACATAGCAGCATATGTGTAGAGAACCTAGGATAACCCCAAAAAAGTCAACGTGGCTTATTTTTAGTACCTGGCTTGGGTTAGCCATATATGATTTTTGGTAAATATTCGATTCCCAGCCAGGGTAGCAACATTAGGCGTGTTTCTTTACACCTGTTGTCTATGTTTACCCATCATTAAATGGGTACCTGGGTGTTAGCCGACTAGTGTGGGTGTTATCCTGGGATACTGACCTAATTTTCTTGAAATACTCTCTATAACAAGGGGCTTTCTATATAGTAGTATGTCATTGATGTCAGCTAGGCCTGTATACCTTGTACATGTACATGTAGTATATAAAGATACATGTATTATTATTATTATTATTATTATTATATTATTATTTTCTCAGTTGTTTGTTGGGTTATCTCATTCAAACTTGGGCAATGTATGATGGAAAGATACTTCTTCATGTACACCAAAAATGAAAGAAATCAGACCATAAATAGCGGAGTTCACTTCTCAGCCATTAGCGGCCGCTTAGTGGTAAGTATATTTTTGTATGGTTGTTATGGTTATATTCTCATTTTTTCGGTCTCATTTGATAGAATGAAAGATATATTACAGAAATAGATATGATTTTGATTGCTTTCATGATGAAAAGTACTTCGAAATTGCACTCCCAGTAGCAAAAATGTTCTATTCTTTAGCAAAGCTCAAGAGTAAACAAATGACGTCACCGTCCAATACCTGTCCGCCTGCCAGTCTAAATTCCAGTACGAGTCAAGAATGGCTTGACATTATTTATACAATTATTACAATAATGCAGCAGTCTGCATAACAGTAAATCTTCTATTTTTTTTGTGAATAAAAATTCCAAATGAAAAGCAAGAGTAATATACGAGGGGCCTGTAGCCGTGACTAATGAACAGAGAAAATGTTATTTTAGTGCCAGGAATGTCTGCATTGTTTATTCTGGACCCTATTTTGAAATTGGCATCTGTTGAAATTTGTGTGAAATTGGCCAAATTGCCAATTTCTGACCACTTTATTGGGAAGTTGAAATAAGTGAATGGGTGGTTTTTTGTACTCAGTTGACAGACTAGAAGTAAATAAGTTTATTCAGGCATACACAAATACAGTTACACAGATTATTATACATAGCAGTGTATGTATAGAGAACCTAGGATAACCCAGAAAAGTCAGACAAAGTGACTTATTTCCAGTACCTGGCTTGGGCTTGCCATATATGATTTTTGGTAAATATTTTTTTTCTCGGTTGTTTGTTGGGCTATCTCATTGAAACTTGGGCAATGTATGATGGAAAGATGCTTCTTAACGTACAACAAAAATAAAAAAGACGGACGATAAATAAAGGAGTTAACTTCTCAGCCATTAGCCGCCTCTTTGCAGTATATTTTCGTATGGTTTTTATGGTTGTATTCTCATTTTTTTGGACTCATTTGATAGAATGGAAGATATATTACAGAAATAGACATGATTTTGATTGCTTTCATGACGAAAAGTACCTTGAAATTGAGCTCAAAGTAGCGGAAATGTTCAATTTTTTCCGATGTCCAATGAACTGTGCAAGTCAAGTTGGTTAATTTTATTAAGTGTATTCTAACCTAACCACTCTGTAATCCGGCAAACTCAGTGATCCGGCACACTACAGGTCCCAATGATGCCGGATTTGTGATGAGGACCTGTACTACATTACTGGCTTCTGACCAGTCTATGAGGAGTTTCAAAACCTACTTCCTCAAGGAAAGTTCTTTGATGCTGGCAAGGGAGCTCTTGATCCAAGCAGCTGGATATGACCTCTTCCTCAGATGGAACCTACTTGCCTCTCATTACCCCAGGTACTGTATGGCTCCTATGGGTATAGTGCTCCCTCATGAATGTAATAATAATAATAACGATGTAATGTATTTCAGTCACTGTATGACAAGAGAAGGGTATTCCACATTGCATAACCCCAGCCCCCTGGATATCAATGAACACAAAATAAATATGGCAGAGAGTGACACAGGTTTCAAATGCAGTTAAATATTTGAGTTGAGGATTTGAGGCAAATCAAAAGAGGTATTCACAAGTTGTCAAACGGAAATTAATATCCCAAGTTCTTCAATAAAAATGGAAGGTTAGGACATGCACAAGCCAAGACTAATTCAAACCTTCCACTAAGAAACACCAGTTCTGAAGTCAACCTGAAGAGGCATTTCCCCATCTTAAGACCAATATCCTAAAATACACCAGCACATTAAGTTTGAAGCCACCCACAAAATCAATCCAAACTTTTCTCTAAGATTTACCAGCTTTTAAGTAATTAAATTTTACTTAAGCTTTGGATATACACTTTTTTTTTTTTTTTTTTAGAAAAAAAGGTGTGATGGAAAGCCAGATAAGTGGAAAATGGTAAATGTGATAACCATTTGCAAAGTGGGACTTAGGTCCTTAGCTTCAAATTACAGAGGTCCACCGAGTTAAAATATTAATTTGTTCCAAACCCTAAAATACATGGCTTTATGGTACTGTATTTTCTGGCATATAAGGCATGATAAAAGTATCACAATGGTAAATCAGTAATCATATTCAATGGCTAATTACCCCCTTACTTTACACTAAAGCATAACCCAAAGTCTACTCTTAACCCTGACTTTAAGCATGAAAGGTGCAGGGTGATTCTCCAAAACCTTTTGTGGGAAAAGAAAAGGCATGCCTTATATGCCGGAAAGCAAAGTAATTCATTCCAAGACCCCAAGGTACAACTTTTACTGTACCTTGGACTTGTACCCTTCACAGACATAATTGGCACAAGCTATCTTCCTTAAGGGCCATAATGACTTGGTAATGCAGAAGATGGTGTAATTATAACATAAATGCCATTATGAAGAGTAAACCAGAGTTAGTGCAGGAAACACCCATGATAGCTTCAAGCTGAAGAGTAAACAATAAACTGTAGTACAAACTCTGCTATTGGCTGAGATGATACAATAGAGATATTCAACCCTGCTGCAGACTGGCTGCTAAGTCACCCCACAGACCCCCACTCCTATTGGCTCAGATGCCACATAAGAGACAAGCTACCACATCAATGGTTGACTGAGGTCCACCCACGTGTGCCGACAATAATAATAATATTTATGCAGTAATAATACAGTGGACCCCCGGTTAACGATATTTTTCACTCCAGAAGTATGTTCAGGTGCCAGTACTGACCGAATTTGTTCCCATAAGAAATATTGTGAAGTAGATTAGTCCATTTCAGACCCCCAAACATACACGTACAAACGCACTTACATAATTGGTCGCATTCGGAGGTAATCGTTATGCGGGGGTCCACTGTAATTATAATTTCTAAAAGTACATGACACAACTACATGACACATAGATGTCATGGGCATACTACTGTACAGGTGGGTCCCACACTATGGCATTCTACTTCTTGGCATTCTGCTATTGCAGTGGTTTTCAATTATACCCATTATTCATTTATTTGGCTCTGGTTCTGCCGTTCCGGTGTTTCTTCAGCCCAATGCACTCAACAGCTGAGAGTCCAGGCTCCATTTTGTTAAGTCTGCTTACAGCCTTTGCATACTCTGCATCTCCTTGGATTCTGTCTTGAAACTTTCCAAAGTTTCAATAGTTTTAAAGTCATTACAGTGGACTCCTGGATTAAGATGTAATCGGATTAAGAAATAATCTGATTAAGTAACGTTTTTGTGTCAAAATATTGGCTCAGTAAATGACACTGAACTCGGTAAAAGTCATTCATTCTGAATGTGTCCACGCGCCATGAGCGGCCCAGACACTCCATGTACAGCCAGTGTGCCATTGTTTACCAGCCAGTAAGGAAGACTCCACGCATACATGCGATACATTTTGTATTATTCTATTGTTTTTAGTGCTTGTAACTGCTAAATAAGCCACCATGGACCCAAAGAAAGCTTCTAGTGCCTGCCCTTTGGTAAAGAGGGTGAAAAACACTACAGAATTCAAGAAAAAGTTTGTAGAAAGATACGAAAGTGGTGGTGGTAGTGGATGGTAGTGATGGTGGTAGAGGGTACTTCCCCACACACCAGCCAGGGTACTTCCCCACACACACCAGCCAGAATACTTCCCCACACACACTATCTGATTTGAGTGGGACTTGTGCATGAGTGAATAAAATTATTAAAGCTTATTGCTTGGGAAGCATTGAAAATTGGGTTGGGCAAATACATTTCTGTTAGTGCCTAGTATGGGCCAACAGGCCTGCTGCAATGTTCCTGCTTTCTTATGTGGAAACATTTATGGATGAACATCACTCTGACACAGCTGCTGCAGGCCGTGCTGGCAACATCTACAATGACAATGTTGTGTCCCATTTTAGGGAAATCTTAGAGAGACACCAGAAACAGAGCTCTCTGGACAGATATTTTGTGCGGCAGGAGTCCAGTGACTCTGAAGCTGATCCAGTGGCATTAAAAAACAAAGAAGGGAAGTAACCCCAGATAAGGACTTGGTACCTGAAGTCTTTATGGAAGGGAATTCCCCTTCCAAACAATAGTACACCTCCATCCTCTCCTCTCCTCCCGTCTCATCAATCCTCAATAAGTCTTCAATAAAGGTAAGTTTCATTGTAGTAATGTTTTACTCTGCATGTCTCATTGTTTTCTGTTTAGGGAAATAGGTGTGTTGCTGTGTCTAGAACGGATTAATTGGATTTCCTTTATTTCTTATGGGGAATATTAATTCGGATTAAGTCAGATTTGGTATAAGACACACTCCCTGGAACAGATTAATTACGTTATCCAGGGGTCCACTGTACGTATGTACAGCAGTCCTCCTGAATCCACAGGGAATGCGTTCCAAGACCTACCATGGATACCTGAGACTGTGGATAGTAGCAAATCCTATTAAGTCGTTTTTTTTGTTCACATAAGTGCCTACGATAAAGTTTAATTGATAAATTATGCACAATAAATCTAGAGTTAGCTTTTTTCATTGATGGGAAGCACTTCACGACTTCTCTGGATTTGAAGAACTGCCAGCATCACTACCTTTGTGCTTTGGGGATGCTATTAAGGGTTATTCTAGGACCATAGTACACCATGGATAACCGAAACTGCAGAAACTGAATCCTTGGATACCGGGGGTGAGGCCTGTATACACTATGCTTGTGAGCCTTGGTGTGCTACCGTGAATCTGGGTGTGCTGCCGTGAGCCTGGGTGTGCTGCAGTGAGCCTGGGTGTGCTGCCGCGAGCCTGGGTGTGTTGCCGTGAGCCTGGGTGTGTTGCCGCGAGCCTGGGTGTGCTGCCTCGAGTCTGGGTGTGCTGCCGCGAGTCTGGGTGTGCTGCCGCGAGTCTGGGTGTGCTGCCACGAGCCTGGGTGTGCTGCCGCGAGCCTGGGTGTGCTGCCGCGAGTCTGGGTGTGCTGCCGCGAGCCTGGGTGTGCTGCCGCAAGCCTGGGTGTGCTGCCACAAGCCTGAATGTGTTGCCGCGAGCCTGGGTGTGTTGCCGAGAGCCTGGGTGGGTTGCCGTGAGCCTTGGTGGGTTGCCGTAAGCCAGGGCGTGTTGCCATGAGCCTGGGTGGGTTGCCAGGTTGCCGTGTGTTAGGAAGCACTTCATGGCTTCCGTGGATTTGAAAAACTGCTTTGGGGACGTTATTAAGCAAAATTAAGGGTTATTTTCGGACCATAGTACCATGGATAACCGAAACCACAGAAACTGAATCCATGGATACTGGGGGGGGGGGGGGGGGGCTGTATATATTATGCTTGTGTTGATTACAATAGCATCTAAAGAGAGTTGTCAGCCTTAGTATGCTGCAATGAGACTGGTTGTGTTGCTATGACCCTGGGTGTCTTCCCGTGAACCTGGGTTTGTTGCCGAAAACGGATATGTGTTGCCGTGAACCTAGGTGTGCTGCCGTGAACCTGGGTGTGTTGCCGTGAACCTGGGTGTGTTGCGGTAAACCTGGGTGTGTTGCCGTGAACCCGCTTGTGTTGCCTTCAACCTACGTGTGTTGCTATGAGCCTGGGTGTGTTGCCATGAACCTGGGTGTATTGCCATGAACCTGCGTGTGTTGCCATGAACCTGGGCGTGTTGAGGTGAACCTGGTTCTGTTGCCATGAACCTGGGTGTATTTCCGTGAATCTGGCAGTGTTGCCGTGACCCTGGGTGTGTTGCCATGAACCTGGGTGTGTTGCCATCAGGTTGTATGTGTTGCCAAAAGCCTGGGTGTGTTGCCGAAAACCTAGGCGTGTTGACGTGAGCCTGGGTTTGTCGCCATGATCCTGGGTGTGTTGCCGGGAGCCTGGGTGTCTTGCCGTGAACCTGTGCTGCCGTGACCCTGAGAGTGCTGCCGTTAACCTGTGTGTGTTGCCATGACCCTGGGTGTGTGGGTGTGTTGCTGTGAACCTGGGTGTGTTGTCGTGAACCTGAGTGTGTTGCCATGAACCAGGGAGTGTTGCCGCGAACCTAGGTGTGTTGCCGTGAACCTGAATGTGTTGACATGAACTTGGGTGTGTTACCGTGAACCTGGTGTGTTGCCATTAGGCTGGATGTGTTGCCGTGAGAATGGTGCGTTGCTGTGAAACTGGTTTTGTTGCCAATAGCCTGGGTGTCTTGCCGTGAACATGGGTGTGTTGTTGTGAACCTGGTTGTGTTCCCAGGAGCCTGGGTGCACTGCCATAAGGCTGGATGTGTTGCTGTGAAACTGGATGTGTTGCTGTGAACCAGGGTGTGTTCCCAGTAGCCTGGGTGTGTTGCCGTGAACATGGGTATGTTGTCGTGTACCTGCATGTGTTGCCATGACCTTGGGTGTGTTGCCATGAACCTGGGTGTGTTGCTGTGCGCCTGGTGTGTTGCCGTGAACCTGAGTGTGTTCCTACGAACCTGAGTGTTGCCGTGAACATGGGTGTGCTGGGATGAACCTGGGTGTGTTACCATGATCCTAGGTGTGTTGCCGTGAACCTGGGTGTGTTGCCGTGAACCTGGGTGTGTTGTCGTGAACCTGAGTGTGTTGCCATGTACCTGGGTGTGTTGCCGTGAACCTGGGTGTGTTGTCGTGAAAGCATGTGTGTTATAATAAGACTGTGTTGCCGTGAGCCTGAATATGTTGCTGTGAACCTCGGTGTGCTGTGAATCTGGGTGTGTTGCCGTTAACCTAAGTGTGTTGCCATGAGCTTGGGTATGTTGTCATGAATCTGGGTGTGTTGCCATGAACCTGGTAGTGTTGCCGTGAATCTCGGTGTGTTGCAGTGAGCCTGGGTGTATTGCCCTGAACCAGGATGTGTTACCACAATGCTGTATGTGTTAGAGTGAGCGTGGATGTGCTGCCGTGAACCTGCGTGTGTTGCCATGAGCCTGGGTGTGTTGCCGTGAACCTGGGTGTGTTGCCATGAACATGGGTGCATTGCCGTGAACCTGGCTCTGTTCCTATGAACATTCGTGTGTTGCCATGAACCAGGGTGTATTGCCATGAACCTGGGATTGTTGCCGTGAACCTGGGTGTGTTGCCTTAAACGTCGGTGTATAGCCACGAACCCGGGTGTGTTGCCGTGAGCCTGGGCGTGTTACCTTGAGCCTGGGTGTATTGCCATGAACCTGGGTGTGTTGCCGTGAACCTAGAAGTGTTGAGGTGAAACTGGGTGTGCTGCCAGGATCCTGGGAGTGTTGCCGTGAACCTGGGTGCGTTGCCATAAGACTGGATGTGTTGCCGTGAACATGGGTGTCTTTCCTTGAAACTGGGTGCGTTGAAATGAGCCTGGGTGTGTTGCCATGAACCTGGTAGTGTTGCCGTGAATCTCGGTGTGTTGCAGTGAGCCTGGGTGTATTGCCCTGAACCAGGATGTGTTACCACAATGCTGTATGTGTTAGAGTGAGCGTGGATGTGCTGCCGTGAACCTGCGTGTGTTGCCATGAGCCTGGGTGTGTTGCCGTGAACCTGGGTGTGTTGCCATGAACATGGGTGCATTGCCGTGAACCTGGCTCTGTTCCTATGAACATTCGTGTGTTGCCATGAACCAGGGTGTATTGCCATGAACCTGGGATTGTTGCCGTGAACCTGGGTGTGTTGCCTTAAACGTCGGTGTATAGCCACGAACCCGGGTGTGTTGCCGTGAGCCTGGGCGTGTTACCTTGAGCCTGGGTGTATTGCCATGAACCTGGGTGTGTTGCCGTGAACCTAGAAGTGTTGAGGTGAAACTGGGTGTGCTGCCAGGATCCTGGGAGTGTTGCCGTGAACCTGGGTGCGTTGCCATAAGACTGGATGTGTTGCCGTGAACATGGGTGTCTTTCCTTGAAACTGGGTGCGTTGAAATGAGCCTGGGTGTGTTGCCGTGAACCTGAATGTGTTGCCGTGAGCCTAGGTGTGTTGTGAACCTGGATGTCTTGCTGTGAACCTGGATGTGCTGCCGTGAACCTGAGTGTGTTGCCGTGAGCCTTAGTGTGTTGCCGTGAACCTGGGTGTGTTGCCGTGAACCTGGGTGTGTTGGCGTGAACCTGGGTGTGTTGCTGTGAGCCTTGGTTTGTTACCGTGAATCTGGGTGTGCTGCCGCGAGCCTGGGTGTGCTGCCGCAAGCCTGGGTGTGTTGCCGTGAACCTGGGTGTGTTGCTGTGAACCTGGGTGTGTTGCTGTGAGCCTTGGTGTGTTACCGTGAATCTGGGTGTGCTGCCGTGAGCCTGGGTGTGCTGCCGCGAGCCTGGGTGTGTTGCCGAGAGCCTGGGTGTGTTGCCGTGAGCCTGGGTGTGTTGCCGTGAGCCTGGGTGGGGTGCCGTGAGCTTGGGTGTGTTGCCGTGAGCCTGGGTGGGTTGCCATGAGCCTGGGTGGGTTGCCAGGTTGCCGTGTGTTAGGAAGCACTTCATGGCTTCCCTGGATTTGAAAAACTGCTTTGGGGACATTATTAAGCAAAATTAAGGGTTATTAAACCATACCCCCGGCCGGGATTGAACCCGCGGTCATAGTCTCAAAACTCCAGCCCGTCGCGTTGAGACTATGACCGCGGGTTCAATCCCGGCCGGGGGTATGGTTTGTTTGCAATCGTGTCATTACGATTTCTTGAGTCAAGTTAAGGGTTATTTTCAGACAATAGTACCATGGATAACCGAAACCGCAGAAACTGAATCCATGGATACTGTATATAATATGCTTGTGTTAATTACAATAGCATCTAAAGAGAGTTGTCAGCCTTAGTATGCTGCAATGAGACTGGTTGTGTTGCCATGACCCTGGGTGTCTTCCCGTGAACCTGGGTCTGTTGCCGCAAACGGGCATGTGTTGCCGTGAACCTAGGTGTGTTTCCGTGAACTAAGGTGTGTTGCCGTGAACCTGGGTGTGTTGCCGTGAACCTGCTTGTGTTGCCTTCAACTTGGGCGTGTTGCTATGAGCCTGGGTGTGTTGCCGTGAACCTAGGTGTATTGCTATGAACCTGCGTGTTGCTATGAACCTGGGTGTGTTTTCGTGAACCTGGGTGTATTTCCGTGAATCTGGCAGTGTTGCCGTGACCCTGGGTGTGTTGCCATGAACCTGGGTGTTGCTGTGAACCTGGGTGTGTTGCCATCAGGCTGTATGTGTTGCCGAAAGCCTGGGTGTGTTGCCGAGAACCTAGGTGTGTTGCCGTGAGCCTGGGTTTGTCGCCGTGATCCTGGGTGTGTTGCCGTGAACCTGTGTTGCCGTGACCTTGGGAGTGCTGCCGTTAACCTGGGTGTGTTGCCCTGAGCCTGGGTGTGTTGCTGTGAACCTGGCTGACGTGCTGTGAACCTGGGTGTGTTGTCGTGAACCTGAGTGTGTTGCCATGAACCAGGAAGTGTTGCCACGAGCCTGGTGTGTTGCCGCGAACCTAGGAGTGTTGCCGTGAACCTGAGAGTCCTGCCATGAACCTGAATGTGTTGCTATGAATCTGAGTGTGTTGCCGTGAGCCTGGATGTGTTGCAATGAACCTGGGTGTGTTACCGCGAACCCGGGTGTGTTGCCACTAGGCTGGATGTGTTGCCGTGAGCCTGGGTGTGTTGCTGTGAACCTGGGTGTGCGAACGTGAATCTGGGTGTGTTGTTGTGAACCCAGGTGTGCTGCCATGAACCTGTGTTTGTTGCCGTGAACCAGCGTGTGTTGCCGTGAGCCTGGGTGTGTTGCCGTGAACCAGGATGTGTAACCATAATGCTGTATGTGTTGAAGTGAGCGTGGGTGTGCTGCTGTGAACCTGTGTTTGTTGCCGTGAACCAGCGTGTGTTGCCGTGAACCTGGGTGTGTTGCCGTGAACCTGGGTGTGTTGCCATGAACATGGGTGCATTGCCGTGAAGCTGGGTGTGTTGCCATGAACCTGGCCTTGTTGCCGTGAAGCTGGGTGTGTTGCCATGAACCTGGCCTTATTGCCGTGAACCTGGGTGTGTTGCCATGAGCCTAGGTGTGTTGCCTCAAACGTCGGTGTATAGCCACGAACCCGGGTGTGTCGCCGTGAGCCTGGGCGTGTTACCTTGAACATGGGTGTGTTGCCATGAGCCTGGGTGTGTTTCCGTGAACCTGGGTGTATTGCCATGAACCTGGGTGTGTTGAGGTGAAACTGATTGTGTTGCCATGAACCTGGGAGTGTTGCCGCGAACCTGGGTGCGTTGCCATAAGACTGGATGTGTTGCCGTGAACATGAGTGTCTTTCCTTGAAACTGGGTGTGTTGCCATGAGCCTGGGTGTGTTGCCGTGAACCTGGGTGTGTTGCCATAAGGCTGCATGTGTTGCCGTGAGCCAAGGTGTGTTGTGAACCTGGATGTCTTGCTGTGAACCTGGATGTCCTGCCGTGAACCTGAGTGTGTTGCTGTGAACCTAGGTGTGTTGCCATGTGCCTGGGTTTTGCCGTGAACCTGGGTGTATGGCCATGAACCTGGAAGTGTTGCCATGAACCTGGGTATGTTGCCGTGAGCCTGGGTGTGTTGCTATGAACCTGGGTTTGTAGTGAACCTGGTTGTCTTATGAAGCTGGGTGTGTTGCCGTGAATCTGGGTGAGTTGCTGTGAGCCTGGGTGTGTTGCCATAAGGCTGGATGTGTGGCCGTGTAGCTGTGAACCTGGGTGTGTTGCCGTGAACCTGGGTGTATTGCCATGAACCTGGGTGCGAAGCCGTGAAGCCAGGTGTGTTGCCATTAACCTGTGTGTGTTGCCGTGAACCTGGGAGTGTGAAGGAGAACCTGGGTGTGTTGCCGTGAGCTTCGGTGTGCTGTCATGAAGCTGGATGTGTTGCTATGATCCTGGGTGTGTTGCCGTGAACCTGGAAGCGTTGAGATGAAACTGGGTGTGTTGCCCTGAACCAAGGTGTGTTGCCGTGAACATGGGTATATTGCCGTAAACTTGGGTGTGTTGCCGTGAACCTGCTTGTGTTGCCTTCAACCTGGGTGTGTTGCTATGAGCCTGGGTGTGTTGCCGTGAACCTGGGTGTATTGCCATGAACCTGCGCGTGTTGGATCACGATAGAGGGAGACTTCTTTGGGACGAAATTGTTAGGGCTTCTGGACACAGTAACATAGTCATAGTAGGGGACTTTAACTTTAGCAAAATTGACTGGAATTCTTTGACAGGTAATCTAGAGTCCAGTGACTTCATGGAAACAGTTCAGGACTGTTTTCTGAAACAGAGTGTAACTGAGCCTACCAGGGGTAATAATTTGCTAGACCTAGTCTTGTCAAATAAGGAAACACTCGTGAATAATCTGGAGATCACTGAAGAGCTTGGCGCAAGTGATCACAAATCCATCACTTTTAGCATTAATTGGGAATGCAAGAATAATGATAATACAGTAAAAATCCCTGATTTTCGTTCTGCCGATTATAATGGACTTAGGGAACATCTGTCTAATCTTGATTGGGGTTATCTAGCTAATGATTTTATTGACGATAATCATACTTATGAATATGAAGGGATCTGCTTTTATGATTGTTTTCTTAATAATGTACACAGTGCCCAGAGTATATACATTCCCCAGAGAGAAATTAGGTCTAATAATAACGATCCCAAATGGGTTAACAGGAGGCTAAAGCATCTATTAGGGGAGAAAAGGGGAATTTATAGGCGCATCAGAAGAGGAGAGGTTAACCTTACTGACCAATATGTTCAGCTTAAAAGAGAAGTAAAAAAGGCGATTAGAAAGGCTAAACGTGACTATGAAATTAGAGTTGCTAATGAATCAAAGACTAATCCAAAGGGGTTCTTTCAAGTGTATAGGACGAAGGTGAAGGAAAAAGTAGGACCTCTGAAATCTGGGAATGGACAGCTGACGGATAATGAACTGGAAATGTGTTCCTTATTTAATGACTATTTTTTGTCAGTTTTTACACAGGAAGATATAAATGAGATTCCAGTAATTAACAATTATTTAGTTCCTGATGAATTTAAGTTAACTAATATTACTGTCACGAGGGACATGGTTATTAAACAGATAGACAAACAAACAAAATAAGTCCCCGGGACCCGATGAGTTGTTTTCAAGGGTACTTAAGGAATGCAAGATGGAGCTTAGTCAGCCATTAACGAGTGTGGTAACACTGTCGGTATTTTATACCATTTTAATGTTCATTAACGAGTGTATTCAATGCATCCATCCTTACCAGTGTTGTGCCAGAGTTGTGGAAGATGGCTAATGTGGTTCCTATATTCAAATCAGGGGATAAGTCCACTCCTTCAAATTACCGTCCAATAAGCCTGACATCTATAGTGGGCAAGTTATTAGAATCAGTTATAGCTGACATTATCAGAAGTCACCTTGAAGAGCATAACTTGATAAATGAATCTCAGCATGGATTCACGAGAGGTCGTTCCTGCCTGACAAACTTACTGACGTTCTTCAATAGAACATTTGAGGCAGTTGACAGTGATAAGGAATATGATATTGTTTATTTGGATTTTAGTAAAGCCTTCGACAGAGTACCTCACAAGAGACTCTTAAGAAAAGTGGCAGCTCATGGTATAGGAGGTAAAGTTCTAGCATGGATTGAGGCATGGCTTACCAATAGAAAGCAGAGAGTTACCATTAATGGAGTGAAATCTGAATGGGGATTAGTCACTAGTGGCGTTCCACAAGGATCAGTTTTAGGCCCTCTCCTGTTCATAATTTACATTAATGACCTTGATGAAGTGATTACTAGTGATTACTAGTGCAGTGCAACAAATTATATGTGGGCGAAACATCAAGAGATCTCCAAACACGTATTTCAGAACACCAATATGCGAGCAGGACTGACGATACAAGGAATGCCTGTGTACAACATCGCAATTCACACAACCATTTAATTAACTACAGAAACTCAAGACTTATAGCCACAGAAGACAACACTCAATACAGAAGAATCCTGGAATCATCGTTCATCTCTACAACCAACAATTTCAACCAGAACAATGGCTTCTATAACATAGCTGAACCACTCGCCAAGAAACTTCTTCATCGCTATCCCACATAAGAACATAGAACACTGCAGAAGGTCTACTCACAACTTGTCCAATACCCCTGCCAAGCTACCCAAGACTCTATAACCCCACCCGGCAGATCATCAGATGCAGCATTCTCCACCTGACCTCAACATTCTGAACATGACTATAAATACTCTCGTACCTTCCAACCCCAGGTAGATCCGTGTGTGACTTGAAAAAGCCCACTGTGTGGGTGAAACGTTGTCAATAAAGGATCACATTATACTGCATTTGTGTTTATATTTCCACACAGTAAATCATTTTAGTCATTCTTCTCTGTATGTTCTCTAATGAGTCTATGTCCATCCTGTAGTAAGGGGACCAAAACTGAGCAGCATAATCTAAATGAGGCCTCACTAGTGATGTATAGAGCTGTAAAATAACTTTTGGACTTCTGTTACTTATACTTCTTGAGATAAATCCAAGTAATCTGTTGGTCTTGTTGCGCACACTAAGGCACTGCTGTCTTGGCTTTAGATTTCTGCTTACCATGACTCCCAAGTCTTTTTCACATTCTGTATGTAATTAAGTTGGTAGAATTACCGACAATATGTAAAGTAAAAGGACACAAGTGGAACTAATGTGACATTTATTGTGGCAACGTTTCGCTCTCCAGGAGCTTTATCAAGCCATTACAAACAATACATGGACACAGAGGGTATATAAAGGCTCTGAGTGAGGTGCAATACTAGTGAGGTACCATTTCGATGTTCACTAGTGGTAGTAGTAGTAGTAGTAGTAACAAAAATAATACAATATGGAAGAACAAATAATTCGTACATGAGTAAAAGGATATAAAAGCTATTACTTGGGTAACAAAAATAGGTTGGACAAATATAGACTGGAAAGAGGCAGGTTTTTTTTCGGTGTTCACACTCTGTAATGTGCTTGTGTAGTATAACAGGAGAGACTATGTGATGGCAGGGTTTACTGTTTTCAGGAGGATTCTTGCTAAGACTTCGGAGATGGTGAAGCTGCCGTTGTTTTGTTTAATTGTATTCGAAACAGCGATCAGTGCTGATTCAAGGCACTTGCGAGTGCGGAAATTAGTTTGTTAGGTAAGACACATATGCAACAGTTAGGTATCTTTATTATGAAACGTTTCGCCTACATAGTAGGCTTCTTCAGTCAAGTACAGAAAAGTTGATAGAAGCAGAAGATACTTGAAGACGATGTAATCAGTCCATCACCCTTAAAGTTTTGAGGTGGTCAGTCCCTCAGTCTGGAGAAGAGCATTGTTCCATAGTATGAAACAATATGGAGAAGAAGTGACAGGATGGAGCTTTTTATAGCGCCAAGAGGTGAGACGTAGTTTCTTTGATCACTAATTGGGCGTCTCTGAATTTCATGAGATGATTGGTGGAATTTCACCCCTATCACCACCACCCAACTACCCTTCTATCACCACCACCCTACTACCCTTCTATCACAACCACACCACTAACCCTCTATCACCACCACCCTTCTATCACCACCGCCCCACTACCCTTCTATCACCACCCCACTACCCTTCTATCACCACCGCCCCACTACACTTCTATCACCACAACCCCACTACCCTTCTATCACCACCACCCCACTACCCTTCTATCACCACCACCCCACTACCCTTCTATCACCACCACCCCACTACCCTTCTATCACCACCACCCCACTACCCTTCTATCACCACTGCCCCACTACACTTCTATCACCACAACCCCACTAACCCTCTATCACCACCACCCCACTAACCCTCTATCACCACCGCCTCACTACCCTTCTATCACCACCGCCTCACTACCCTTCTGTCACCCCCCCACTAACCCTCTATCATCACCTCCCCACTAACCCTCTATCACCACCACCCCACTAACCCTCTATCATCACCACCCCACTACCCCTCTGTCACCATCACCCCACTAACCCTCTATCATCACCATCCCACTACCTTTCTATCACCACTACCCCAATAACCCTCTATCACTACCACCCCACTACCCTTAAATCACCACTACCCCACTAACCCTCTATCACCACCGCCCAACTACCCTTCTACACCACCACTCCACTAACCCTCTATCACCACCACCCCACTAACCCTCTATCACTACCACCCAACTACCCTTCTATCACCACCGCCCCACTCCCCTTCTATCACCACCACTCCACTAACCCTTTATCACCACCACCCCACTAACCCTCTATCACCACCACCCCACTACCCTTCTATCACCACCACCCCACTACCCTTCTATCACAACCACCCCACCAACCCTCTATCACCACCACCCCACTACCCTTCTATCACCACCGCTCCACTACCCTTCTATCACCACCACCCCACTAACCCTCTATCACCACCGCCCCACTACCCTTCTATCACCACCACCCCACTACCCTTCTATCACCACCACCCCACTACCCTTCTATCACCACCGCTCCACTACCCTTCTATCACCACCACCCCACTAACCCTCTATCACCACCGCCCCACTACCTTTCTATCACCACCACCCCACTACCCTTCTATCACCACCACCCCACTACCCTTCTATCACAACCACTCCACTAACCCTCCATCACCACCACCCCACTAACCCTCAATCACTACCATCCCACTACCCTTTTATCACCACTACCCCACTAACCCTCAATCACCACCACCCCACTACCCTTCTATCACCGCCACCCCACTACCTTTCTATCACCACTACCCCACTACCCTTCTATCACCACCACCCCACTACCCTTCTATCACCACTACCCCAATTCATTTCTATCACCACCGCCCCACTACCCTTCTATCACCACCACCCCACTACCCTTCTATCACCACCACCCCACTACCCTTATATCACCACCACCCCACTACCCTTATATCACCACCACCCCACTACCCTTCTATCACCACCGCCCCATTACCCTTATATCACCACCACCCCATGTTGCAACCCCTGAATGGGTTGCAATTTATATTTATAATACATGTATATTACCTTTTCATATAATTTTATATTGCTTATATTTGCGATAATAACTAAATCGTAAATATATTGTATTATATTATTATTTCACTTAGTTATGTTGTTAGGTAGGATGTAACACATATATTATGTGCTCAGTTCAAGTCTTGATTATCTAACTACTGTAATTATCGCTCTTTGCTCGTTTCCCTGCCAGCTTCTTGCTGGGCAGCAACCCACGGAGCTATCACGTGATCGTGGGGGGGGGGGGTGTTCTCACCTCACCTGAAGTATTCAGTCTGGTCTAGACTCGCTTGGTGGTTGGACGTATTCTGACAAGAAGAGCCTCAGTCTACCTTATTGGCCCTTGTTGAAAGATCGTCTCTTGTCTCATTATTTTTGTTAGTTCTGGAGACTCTGTTCACAGAACATTGTATAGACTTAGTGATTTTCGACGTTGTACTGAGGTTGTGTGTCGCATAGACACTCTGAGCAACTCGGGTCCTGAGCTGTAGCTTCTGACCTAACTTGTACTAGTATCTGTGTATTATCACAGTCAGGGATTTTCTTATGCTGAACTTAGATTCAGTAGTATGGGAGTTTTGTGACTTGTGGAGGATCTGCTGATGGTCCCTACTTAGTGTCGTTATATTATCTCCTTGTTCCTGATTCTGTATCGCAGTTGCTTGTTACATTGCTATTGGGCTTAGCATTCTTTTTATTGTTCAAGCAGACTGTTCTGATTGCCAGTCGGTCGAGAACTTAGTTTATTGGAGGACTTTGTCAGTCACTTGTTTGTCTAGTCGAGTCGTGAGACATAATGAACTACTTAGAGCACTTACACACATACACACAAACTTACTTGTACATATTTGTAATATCTTATTAAATGTTAATGTACCAGACGGTACTTAAGAATTATAAATGTGATATGTGCTTTCAGCACAATAATACTGTACATGAGAGAAGTGATTATTATTTGTTTGAATTGATTAATTTAATTTAATTTGATATACCTCTAGACGATACTCAATAAATTTATTAAATTTTAATTTCTCTAGTAAGTAGCCTACCAGTTGTAATCCTGAAGTAGTAATAATTCATACTGAATTCTATTGGATAACTGGACAAGGATACTGACTAATTGTTACGAAAACCCAGTAACAGGCTGGATGCTAGAAGGGCAGTCCTTTCTAGCATTCACTGGAGATCTCTAAGCTTTCAGAATCGCGTTTTTTGTAACACCCCACTAACCCTCTATCACCACCGCCCCACTACCCTTCTATCACCACCACCCCACTAACCCTCTATCACCACCACCCCACCACCCTTCTATCACCACCACCCCACTACCCTTCTATCACCACCGCCCCACTACCCTTCTATCACTACCACCCCACTAACCCTCTATCACCACCAACCCACTAACCCTCTATCACCACCACCCCACTAACCCTCTATCACCACCGCCCCACTACCCTTCTATCACCACCACCCCACTACCCTTCTACCACCACCACCCCACTAACCCTCTATCATCACCACCCCACTACCATTCTATCACCACCGCCCCACTACCCTTCTATCACCACCACCCCACTACCCTTCTATCACCACCACCCCACTACCCTTCTATCACCACCACCCCACTACCCTTCTATCACTACCACCCCACTAACCCTCTATCACCACCAACCCACTAACCCTCTATCACCACCGCCCCACTACCCTTCTATCACCACCACTCCACTAACCCTCTATCACCACCACTCCACTAACCCTCTATCACCACTACCCCACTACGTTTCTATCACCGCCACCCCACTACCCTTCTATCACCACCACCCCACTACCCTTCTATCACCACCACCCCACTACCCTTCTATCACCACTACAACACTACCCTTCTATCACCACCGCCCCACTACCCTTCTATCACCACCACCCCACTAACCCTCTTTCACCACCACCCCACTAACCCTCTATCACCACCCCACTAACCCTCTATCACCACCACCCCACTAACCCTCTATCACCACCAACCCACTAACCCTCTATCACCACCGCCCCACTACCCTTCTATCACCACCACTCCACTAACCCTCTATCACCACCACTCCACTAACCCTCTATCACCACTACCCCACTACGTTTCTATCACCACCACCCCACTACCCTTCTATCACCACCACCCCACTACCCTTCTATCACCACCACCCCACTACCCTTCTATCACTACCACCCCACTAACCCTCTATCACCACCAACCCACTAACCCTCTATCACCACCGCCCCACTACCCTTCTATCACCACCACTCCACTAACCCTCTATCACCACCACTCCACTAACCCTCTATCACCACTACCCCACTACGTTTCTATCACCGCCACCCCACTACCCTTCTATCACCACCACCCCACTACCCTTCTATCACCACCACCCCACTACCCTTCTATCACCACTACCCCACTACCCTTCTATCACCACCGCCGCACTACCCTTCTATCACCACCACCCCACTAACCCTCTTTCACCACCACCACCCCACTAACCCTCTATCACCAACCCACTACCCTTCTATCACCACCACCCCACTACTCTTCTATCACCACCGCCCCACTACCCTTCTATCACCACCACCCCACTATCCTTCTATCACCACCGCCCCACTAACCCTATCACCACCACCCCACTAACCCTCTATCACCACCACCCCACTAACCCTCCATCACCACCACCCCACTAACCTTCTATCACCACAGCCCCACTAACCCTTTATCACCACCACCCCACTAACCCTCTCTCACCGCCTCACTACCCTTCTATCACAACCACTCCACTAACCCTCAATCACTACCATCCCACTACCCTTCTACCACCACCACCCCAGTAACCCTCTATCACCACCGCCCCACTAACCCTCTATCACCACCGCCCCACTAACCCTCTATCACCACCACCCCACTAACCCTCTATTGCCACCACCCCACTAACCCTCTATCACCACCACCCCACTAACCCTCTATCACCACCACTCCACTAACCCTCTATCACCACCACCCCACTAACCCTCTATCACCACCACCCCACTAACCCTTTATCACCACCACTCCACTAACCCTCTATCACCACCACCCCACTAACCCTCGATCACCACCAGCCCACTAACCCTCCATCACCACCACCCCAACACATCCTTCAGTAACCCTCCATCACCACCATCACCAACACATCCTCCAGTAACCCTCCATCACCACCACCCCACTAACCCTCCATCACCACCACTCCACTAACCCTCCATCACCACCACTCCACTAACCCTCCATCACCACCACTCCACTAACCCTCCATCACCACCACCCCACTAACCCTCCATCACCACCACTCCACTAACCCTCCATCACCACCACTCCACTAACCCTCCATCACCACCACTCCACTAACCCTCCATCACCACCACTCCACTAACCCTCTATCACCACCACCCCACAAACCCTCTATCACCACCACCCCACTAACCCTTTATCACCACCGCCCCACTAACCCTCTATCACCACCACCCCACTAACCCTCTATCACCACCACCCCACTAACCCTCCATCACCACCACCCCACTAACCCTCCATCACCACCACTCCACTAACCCTCCATCACCACCACCCCACTAACCCTCCATCACCACCACTCCACTAACCCTCCATCACCACCACTCCACTAACCCTCCATCACCACCACTCCACTAACCCTCCATCACCACCACCCCACTAACCCTCCATCACCACCACTCCACTAACCCTCCATCACCACCACTCCACTAACCCTCCATCACCACCACTCCACTAACCCTCCATCACCACCACTCCACTAACCCTTCATCACCACCACCCCACTAACCCTTCATCACCACCACCCCACTAACCCTTCATCACCACCACCCCACTAACCCTTTATCACCACCACCCCACTAACCCTCCATCACCACCACTCCACTAACCCTCCATCACCACCACCCCACTAACCCTTCATCACCACCACCCCACTAACCCTTTATCACCACCACCCCACTAACCCTCCATCACCACCACTCCACTAACCCTCCATCACCACCACTCCACTAACCCTCCATCACCACCACTCCACTAACCCTCCATCACCACCACTCCACTAACCCTCCATCACCACCACCCCACTAACCCTTCATCACCACCACCCCACTAACCCTTTATCACCACCACCCCACTAACCCTCCATCACCACCACTCCACTAACCCTCCATCACCACCACTCCACTAACCCTTCATCACCACCACTCCGCGGAAATAATTCCTAAGCAACCAAAGATGGTAGAAACGAGCTATAACAAAATATTGAGTATGATGTAAGAAAAGTGTTAAATTAAGGTAAATAATTTTTTTGTATCTTACGGCATATAAGCAGCAGAGAGGAAACGAAGGGGAGAAGCAGTGAAAAAGGAAGATGGGAAGTGAGAAGGAAGAAAGGAGGAAGGAAGAAGTGGAGTAAAAGACATGAGCAGATGTGTGGTGCATGCCGGGGCCTTGCCACCAGGTGCGACGTTCACTGTCATGTGCCACAACCACATCACACCCCTCCCGTCCCCACAACTCCCTTCCTCCCCACACACAAAGAACAAGGAGGGACAGGTGGAAGCTGAAGACACTAAGAAACCTCCCCCTCACATACACACAAGGAACAATGGGCAGGTATTATTACCAAGTTCATTATGTCTACCATCATACAGTTTTCTGCAATCCATTAGAAGACTACCCAAAGGAAAAAAGTTGGTTTATATAACCTTGGAGTTTTGCTGTGTCCTTGATGGATAAAGGGTGCAGCAGTGTTATGATTTAAGTCTTCATTTTTGATAAAATATTAAAGTGAGAGATAAGTCGGTCAAGCTGCTTACCATGAGATAAAGAGCTTTTTTTTAGACACATCTATCCACATTTATAGTTACTGAATTTGCAGGACTATTGCGAGGAATTAAGCCATAATTACACATGTAGAAGGCTGGAACAATTCACAAATAACCTACACCAAGGAAACAATAGACGAACTGTCTTTCGGTCTTTTCACCATTTTCTCGCTTAGTTGTGACTAAACAATGGGCCAGGACCTAAACCTCGTCTAAGAATTCCTCTCCCGAGTGTGGGTTATTGGGTAATTATGAAGTGTAGAAGGCTTTTTGCCGACTCATCATTATGCCTATCTTCCAGGGCATCTAAAAATGACCAAGGAGAAGTAGGGGCCTCCTGCTCTAAATTCACGTTGTCCTGTGTAGTGTTGGGGTTGTGATATGTTCATCTTAGTACTCTTTCGAATATTCTGTGTGACAAATGCTAGTGATCCATACTATTTTGCGATTGACTATCATCTTTGCAGAGTAGAGCTATAGCAGTGATACTTACAGTTCGTGAGCTGACATCTGTGTCTAGACTCATGTTTAAAAAATTAAACGCTGTGATAAAGGTTGCAAATAAAAAAAATCATATGCCATGACATTATCCCACTGCGCCTGATGCTAATCGGCGCAATAGTACAATGTCAAAAAGTGAAAGATGATATTTACTATAAGTACAATGAACTGTCCAATAAGTAAGCCCAGTTCTGTACAACCCAGCTAATATGTACAATGGACTGTCCAACAAGTGAGCCTAGTTCTGTACAACCCAGCTAATAATACGTACAATGAACAGTCCAAAAAGCAAGCCTACTTCTGTACAACACGGCTAATAATATGTACAATGGATTGTCCAATAAGTGAGCCTAGTTCTGTACAACCCAGCTAATAATAAGTGAGCCTAGTTCTGTACAACCCAGCTAATAATAAGTGAGCCTAGTTCTGTACAACCCAGCTAATAATAAGTGAGCCTAGTTCTGTACAACCCAGCTAATAATAAGTGAGCCTAGTTCTGTACAACCCAGCTAATAATAAGTGAGCCTAGATAATAATAAGTGAGCCTAAATCTGTATAACCCAGCTAATAATAAGTGAGCCTAGTTCTGTACAACACAGCTAATAATACGTACAATGGATTGTCCAATAAGTGAGCCTAGTTCTGTACAACACAGCTAATAATAAGTACAACACAGCTAATAATAAGTGAGCCTAGTTCTGTACAACCTAGTTCAGCTAATAATACGTACAATGGATTGTCCAATAAGTGAGCCTAGTTCTGTACAACACAGCTAATAATAAGTGAGCCTAGTTCTGTACAACACAGCTAATAATAAGTGAGCCTAGTTCTGTACAACACAGCTAATAATACGTACAATGGATTGTCCAATAAGTGAGCCTAGTTCTGTACAACCCAGATAATAATAAGTGAGCCTAGTTCTGTACAACCCAGCTAATAATAAGTGAGCCTAGTTCTGTACAACCCAGCTAATAATAAGTGAGCCTAGTTCTGTACAACCCAGCTAATAATAAGTGAGCCTAGTTCTCTACAACCCAGCTAATAATACGTACAATGGATTGTTCAATAAGTGAGCCTAGTTCTGTACAACCCAGCTAATAATAAGTGAGCCTAGTTCTGTACAACACAGCTAATAATAAGTGAGCCTAGTTCTGTACAACCCAGATAATAATAAGTGAGCCTAGTTCTGTACAACCCAGCTAATAATAAGTGAGCCTAGTTCTGTACAACCCAGATAATAAGTGAGCCTAGTTCTGTACAACACAGCTAATAATAAGTGAGCCTAGTTCTCTACAACCCAGCTAATAATACGTACAATGGATTGTCCAATAAGTGAGCCTAGTTCTGTACAACACAGCTAATAATAAGTGAGCCTAGTTCTGTACAACACAGCTAATAATAAGTGAGCCTAGTTCTGTACAACACAGCTAATAATACGTACAATGGATTGTCCAATAAGTGAGCCTAGTTCTGTACAACCCAGCTAATAATAAGTGAGCCTAGTTCTGTACAACCCAGCTAATAATAAGTGAGCCTAGTTCTGTACAACCCAGCTAATAATAAGTGAGCCTAGTTCTGTACAACACAGCTAATAATACGTACAATGGACTGTCCAGTAAGCCTATACCAACGCTAAGAATACTAAAGCTGGAAGACTCAATAAATAAAAGAGGTTAAACCCACTAGACTAGACATTATTAGAACACGACGTGCGCACCCGGACCTCGTAAAAAATTAAAAAAAAATCGGTAAAGACTGATTTATGCCATACAGCTATATGCTTGAAGGTAAATCATGACGACTTTAATGGCACCTAGAAGTGCCTTAAAACTGATCTAGGAAAATTATGCAGGTGGTGATGGAAAGTGTTGGCATGTTGTGATGTAGTGTGGTGCATGTGGTGGCGTTGTTATGGCGTTAGTATGTTGTAGTGGTGATGAGGGAAGGTGATAGTATGTTATGGTGATGATGAGGGAACATAAGAAAGAAGGAACAGTGCAACAGGCCTATTGACCCATGCGGAGCAGGTCCATGTCCCACCCCCCTGATTAGCCCAATGACCCACCCAGTCTGGTCACCTCCACTCAAGGAAGGAGCACGGCACCAGACCCAGCAGCACAAGCTAGTCAGGCCCAACTCACACCCACCCACACCCACTCGTGAATTTATCTAATCTATTTTTAAAACTACACAACGTTTTAGCCTCAATAACTGTACTCGAGAGTTTGTTTCACTCATCCACAACTCTATTACCAAACCAGTGCTTTCCTATATCCTTCCTGAATCTGAATTTTTCCAACTTGAAACCACTGCTGCGAGTCCTGTCTTGGCTGGAAATTTTCAGCACGCTATTTACGTCCCCTTTATTTATTCCTGTTTTCCATTTATACACCTCGATCATATCCCCCCTAATTCTACGCCTTTCGAGAGAGTGCAGATTCAGGGCCCTCAGTCTATCCTCATAGGGAAGATTTCTGATACATGGGATCATCTTTGTCATCCTCTGTACGTTTTCCAGAGCATTTATATTCATTCTGTAATACGGTGACCAGAACTGTGCAGCATAGTCTAAATAGTATGTTGTGGTGGTGACGAGGGAAGGTGACAGTATGTTGTGGTGGTGATGAGAGAAGGTGTTAGTATGTTGTGGTGGTGACGAGGGAAGGTGATAATATGTTGTGGTGGTGACGAGAGAAGGTGTTAGTATGTTGTGGTGGTGACGAGGGAAGGTGTTAGTATGTTGTGGTGGTGACGAGGGAAGGTGTTAGTATGTTGTGGTGGTGACGAGGGAAGGTGTTAGTATGTTGTGGTGGTGACGAGGGAAGGTGTTAGTATGTTGTGGTGGTGACGAGGGAAGGTGTTAGTATGTTGTGGTGGTGACGAGGGAAGGTGTTAGTATGTTGTGGTGGTGACGAGGGAAGGTGTTAGTATGTTGTGGTGGTGACGAGGGAAGGTGTTAGTATGTTGTGGTGGTGACGAGGGAAGGTGTTAGTATGTTGTGGTGGTGACGAGGGAAGGTGTTAGTATGTTGTGGTGGTGACGAGGGAAGGTGTTAGTATGTTGTGGTGGTGACGAGGGAAGGTGTTAGTATGTTGTGGTGGTGACGAGGGAAGGTGTTAGTATGTTGTGGTGGTGACGAGGGAAGGTGTTAGTATGTTGTGGTGGTGAGCTTGAAATAAACATGTATATTATGACAGTTTCTAACACTTTTACATCTTTGAATTCCATCACCACCACCTAAAATTATATATATATATATATATATATATATATATATATATATATATATATATATATATATATATATATATATATATATATATATATATATATGCAACACGTTACGCCGCCTCGTATCCAAAGCTGCTGTCCGAAGTATTCGTGCAGAGGCAGCCATGATGCTTCAACCAAACCAGCTTGGCTTTGGGGTCTCTCAAGGAAGTGAAGCAGCGGTTCATGCAACATGGGCGTATATCAACAGCCTGCCTGAGGACAATGCAGCGGTAAAATTAGATTTCAAGAATGCATTTATTCTCCTGAAAAGAGATGTGGTATTAGCAGCAGTACAAGAACATTTCCCTGGTCTCTTCCCTTTTGTTTCAGCTGGGTACAGCAAGGAATCAATGCTTCTCTTTGGAGAGCATGAAATCACATCGAAGGGTGTCCAACAAGGAGATCCTTTTGCACCATTTCTCTTCTGTATAGCAGTTAGGGAAATCACAGTCAGACTGACCAGTGAGCTTAACATCTGGTTCCTAGATGATGGCACACTAGCAGGTACAAAGGAGTCCTGAATCCGTCCAAATGTGAAATCATCTCAGTCAACAAGTGATAAATGCAGTGAGATCAAAACTATCAGGAGCAGCAGTCATTGCCCCCACAAACAGTGTCTTGCTAAGAGCACCTCTTGGAAGCAATGCCATTGACAAAATTCTCAGGAAGAAATTGGAAGAGTTAAGGAGAATGGAACAACGAATAGGCAATCTGGACATCCACAATGCCTTGTACCTTCTCACAAAGTGCTTGAGTCTGCCCAGGGTGACATATTTCCGAAGATGTGCACCTTGATATATGATAACCCTATACTGCACGAATATGACAGTATCTTGAGGCAGATTTTTACGAAAGTACTTAACCTTACTGTAGAAGACGGGCACTGGAACCAAGCTACACTTACAGTCAGACTAGGAGGCATTGGTGTCCAGAAGTCATCACAGATTGCGCTACCTGCTTTTCTGTCCTCATGTATTGCATCCAGAGGGTTTGTAGCAGCGATTCTCCCTGAACATCTTAGGGACAAAATTGGAGTCCAGGACCAAAAGTTCATTGACGAAGCCATGATCTGGGATAATCTAAGGGGCTCTGAAACCAGACCTGCTCCCCCAACAACTACAAACAATCACACTGGGATGGTCCAATAGTGGAAAATATAGCCTCAACAATGCTTCAGTGTCAGAGAAGGACAGATCCTGCCTCCTGGCAGTGAGAGCCCCTCATGCAGGGGACTTTCTGTTGGCTGTTCCCAACTCCAGCCTTGGCACACGCCTCGACCCACAGACCATCCGCATCGGTGTTGCCCTTCGACTTGCCGCCCCTATTCTCGCCGAACACAGGTGTATTTGTGGCAGTGAAGCAGCAGACCGATTCGGGTACCATGGTCTTGTGTGCCGCAAATCCGAGGGAAAGATTACAAGACATAAGGAGGTTAATAACATTATCAAGGAGTCTCACAACAGCCGGATGCCCAGCAGTAAGGAAGCCACTCCAGCTATGCAGATCTGATGGCAGCCAGAAGCATCCAGATGGTATCACCCTTCAAACCTGGACTGACGGGAAGCAGGTGGTGTGGGACTATACATGTACATCTACCTTGGCTGATACCTGTCTCCAATACACCAGGGAGGAAGGAGGGGCAGCTGCCAGCTTCAGGGAGTCCCAAAAGTCTAGAAAATATGAAGAACTTGCCCATCATTATATGTTTGTTCCCATAGGCTCAGAGACCCTTGGCTCATGGGGAAAGAATACATCTAAATTCCTTAAGGAGCTGGGAAAAAACTCATCAGGGTAACTAGGGATCCCAGGGCAGCTAGTTTTCTGTTCCAGCGGGTCAGTGCGGCTGTTCAAAGGGGTAATACCTGCTGTATTTTGGGCACATGCCCCAGCTCTGAGGAGCTGGATGAAATTTTCGCCTTATAATCGGTGATACACACGTAACATGTACCGCATATGCCACCTTTATATGAACAATGTATCTTTTAAATTTTCTGTACCATATTATGTAATAAAATATTCCTACTGGTAAAAAAAAAGAATGAAAAGATGGGGTGGTAGGGGAAGTGGAACATTCAAACGGCTTCAGGTAGAAATCCAAATATTCTTCCTTGAAGCCTTTTTATCCACTTCTCCGAGGCTATGGGTCCCACAATTTACACCAGAGCTGGACCCCATTCATTATATATATATATATATATATATATATATATATCTATATATATATATATATATATATATATATATATATATATATTACTTGAAATATAGGGGTGGTAGGAGAAAATTCTCAAACAGCTTCAAGTTTATTCTTTTCTCTGAGGATGAGGGTCCCTGTGACAGTTCTAGAGGTGGTACCTCCCTATATTATATATATATATATATATATATATATATATATATATATATATATACACACACACACACACACACATACACACACACACACACACACACACACACACACACACACACACACACACACACACACACACAATAAGATCACAGTGAACAGGTGAGATCACGATATGCAGAATAACTGTGAAAAAATAGTGAAATTCCAAGCGATTTAGTGATTTCTCACATTATCGAGGAACTATAAAAATAAAAGATTAACGGGAAGGCATATAAGGACGAGACAACACCTCGTGGTCACCTCACACCTTTCCTTTGTAATTTGTATATGGAATATTTTGAAACAAGATTGCTTAACAAAATCCTTCCAAGCAGAACTAAGTGGTATAGATATGTTTACCTGTCTGGAGGGCATTCCGGGGATCAACGCCCCCGCGGCCCGGTCCACGACCAGGCCTCCCGGTGGATCAGGGCCTGATCATAGAGGCTGTTACTGCTGGCCGCACGCAATCCAACATACGAACCACAGCCCGGCTGATCCGGCACCGTCTTTAGGTATCTGTCCAGTTCCCTCTTGAAGACAACCAGGGGTCTTCCGGTAATACCCCTTATTGCTGGTGGGAATATGTTGAACAGTCTTGGGCCCCGGACACTTATTGCTCTTTCTCTTAGTGTACCAGTGACACCCCTACTTTTCACTGGGATTATGTTTCATCCCCTGCCAAGTCTTTTGCTTTCGTATGGAGTGACTGTTGTGTGCATATTAGGGACCAGTCCCTCCAGAATCTTCCAGGTGTAGATTATGATATCTCTCTCTCGCCTGCGCTCTAGTGAGTACAAGTCAAGTGCTTCCAGGTGCTCCCAGTAGTTAAGGTGTTTGATGAACTTGTACGTGCAGTAAAGGTTCTCTGTGCATTCTCTAGTTCGATAATTTCATCTGCCTTGAATGGGGATGTTATGTACAGCAGTATTCCAGCCTAGAGAGAATAAGTGATTTAAAAAGGATCATCAATGGCTTAGCATCTCTTGTCTTGAATGTTCTCATTATCCATCCTATCAGTTTCCTCGCAGATGCGATAGTGGCATTGTCGTGGTCCTTGAAGGTGAGGTCTTCGGATATTACCACACCCAGGTCCTTCACATTACTTTTCCGCTCTATTGTGTGATTGGAGTCTGTAGTATACTGAGTCCTAGTTATTTCCTCCAGTTTTCCATAACGGAGTAGTTGGAATTTGTCTTCACTGAATATCATATTGTTCTCTGTTGCCCATTGGAAAACTTGGTTTATATCTTCTTGGAGCTTTGCCGTGTCCTCAATGGATGACACTCTCATGCAGATCCTAGTATCGTCTGTAAAAGATGATACCGTGCTGTGGTTTACATATCTATGTCTGATATGAGAATAAGGAACAGGATAGGTGCGAGTACTGTGCCTTGTGGGACAGAGCTCTTCACTATGGCAGCATCTGATTAACTCTGTTTACCACTACTCTTTGTGTGCGATTGGTTAGAAAGTTGACGATCCATCTGCCTACTTTGCCGGTTATCCCTTTGCATTTTGTGTGCTATTACATCATGGTCGCACTTGTCAGAGTTTGTGTATACTACATCTGCATTC